>NC_049231.1:13070058-13373165 GCF_011100685.1 Canis lupus familiaris
AGATAGTGGACGTAAACCCAGATATAGCATTAAAAACCAAAGAGTCAGTGAAATTGACTCAATGATATAATTTAAGAAGATAGATAAAAAGAGAACATCTCAACATACAGATATAGAAAAGTTGTAAGTAAGGAAATAGTGAAATATACCAGGCGAACATATTTTTTAAGTTGATATTTACCAAAGAAAAGATAAAAGCAAAAGGCATCATAAGACATGGAGGACGTCTTCATAATAAGTGGTGTGATTCATTAGGGAGATAAGATCACTTTAAATTTGCGTGCTGTAGACTCAAAATGCATGATGAAAATTAACAAGACATAAAAAGAAATTTTAAAACATGTGAGTATAAGGCATGTGGCAGTAGCATTTTCCTGAGATGGATGCAACAATTGAACTGTCCCACATCGAGAGGTGGAACCCATTTCTTCACCTGCTTGAGTCTGGGTAGGCCCTGTCACTGCTGTGATCAATGGACTGTGTGGAAGCAACGCTGTGCCAGTTGGGGGCATTGCCCTTACCTGGTTGAGCAGTTTCCACATTTTTTCTTCTGAGTCTGTACATATAAATGGAAGAAAAGGAGAGAGAGAGAGGAAAAGGTGGGAAAGAAATAACAACATAGAGAAAGTGTGTGTAAGCAATATATCTAAAGTTCTGGCTATGATGGCGACAGAAAGACAGGGCCATAACCAGAGGGAGATGTGGAAGTGAGGAGGAAGTTTACGAGATTTTTGTTGGTTTGGTTTGGTTTGATTTAAGATGGCTGCTATTGGACTTGTTTGAAATGTTTGAATACTATTAGGAAGGATCCAGAAGTGGCGCAGAAGCTGAAGGGATAGGAAAAAGCTTTAGCAAAGAATTGACACCACTCGGTGAGGCCAGAGCAGTGGGAGGCAGCACTCAAGGAGGGAGAATTCTTTCCCTCTGACAAGAGGGCTTTCGAGTTCCCTTTAGCTTGAACAAACCTTAGACAAGTTTGCTCCCGACTGTAGGCTCCTGGCCTCCTTTTCTTTAGCATATTTACTTTAGAAAACTTGCACTTATAATTTCTGTGACCTCTTGAGATGTAAATTTTCTACACCCCAGGAATCTCCAGGAGGCATCCTGAAAAGTAATTACCAAGAAAGACAGGGCCCCTGTCTCCCCATCTCCCTGCAGGGTGGAAGCCTAACTTCAGTTTTAAGTTAGACAATCAGAAGACACAGATGGTCTAATCATATTGACCCTCCTCTTCCCTAAGGACCCCCAGGACTTTCACCACAGCCCAGCCTGGTGCTGAAAAACTATCCTATTTCTATGTCTGTGGAGTTGAGTACAATCTCTCCCCCATGTTGCAATAACCTTGAATAAAATCTTCCCTGCTGTTTTGAACAAGTGTCCAGTGCAATTTCTGTTTGATACCTGCAGTCAGAGAGGAGGAAGACAAGCTACAGAGGCTCTCGGAGTTGCAGAAACTGTGGCAGGAATTTGAATGAGTTCCCTCTGATGGCCTTGGTCTGTGACATAAACATGGGGCAGGGTTACCTGAAGGAAAGGAAAAGAGAAGGAAAGTGTACAAAGGTGGTCAGTGGCTTGAGGAGATGAGAGATGGTCTGAAACGGTCAGGGAGTAAAATGTAGAAATGCAGGGAGGAAGCTGAGAAATATTGAAGGCCCAGTTAAGGCCAGTGGTAGTGACTGTATGATGACAAGTCCTGTGACATCTGTCATTTTATAAGGAAAAAAGAAATGTAGCTGATTTAACTTTGAATATTTGGACTTGATCACTGAACCTTATTCATGATTTTTTCCTCGTGCTTTGCCTCCTCATGTAATATTAGTGTCCTTGAGGGGAGCAGAAATAAACCACATTGACCACAACACATGTTTTGAATCCCTTCCTGCTCTTTCAACAGGAAGTTCAATATCCTCAGGATCTCCCTCTTTGAATATTCCACCAAATTCCTAAGGATGCTACACGTAACCTCTTTGTGAGTCACTTTCCCTGCAAACTCTAGGGGATGAGACCTGGGTCTTCCTACCTATCATTACGATCGCGACAATCGTTCTGTTCAAGGCACTGCAGCTGGTCTTCTTTCCACAAGTTGATGTGCCAGTTGCCGACCACTTCCTCTGGACAAAAACACTCAACGTGCCCTTCTTCCTCCTCCCCTGGCAGTAGGAAGGTTGCCACCTCGCATGACTTTTTCACCGAGGTTTGCCCCCAGCAGAGCCTGAGCCCCAGGGGACTAGTTAATCCTCTTAACCACAGCCTCTTCTTCTTAGAACACAGGGAAACTCCAGGTGTGAGGGGAGTGGCACAAAGGAGAATGAGTCACCTACCTCACAGCACGCCTGGAAGTCCCAGGGCTCAGTCAGGTCTACTCTGACAGACTCCATCCTCCCTTATGATGATAGTCCCTTAAAGACCACCAAGGTCTGGGATCTGCGGGTGGCGCAGCGGTTTAGCGCCTGCCTTTGGCCCAGGGCGCGATCCTGGAGACCCGGGATCGAATTGAATCCCATGTCGGGACACAGGCAGAGGGAGAAGCAGGCTCCATGCAGGGAGCCCGATGTGGGATTCGATCCCGGCACCCCCAGATCACGCCCTGAGCCAAAGGCCGACACTCAACCACTGAGCCACCTAGGCATTCCTAGGGTGTACTATTTTGCTTATTTCTCTGCATGCCTCCTCACACTCCAACTTTTATTCATCTTTTAAGACTTCACTCTCTGAGAGACAGATGACTATCATGGATTGAATTGTGTTTCACCAAAGGATATGTTCAAGTCCTAACTCCCTGGTAGCTGTAAACATGACCTTATTTTGGAAATAGAGTCTTTGCAGCTATCATCATGTTAGGGTCAGCCATGACCAAATGACTACTGCCCCTGTAAGAAGAGAAAGATCTGGGGATGCCTGGTGGCTCAGTGGTTGAGCATCTGCCTTCGGTTCAGGTCTGGACCCTGGGGTCCTGGGATTGAGTCCCATATCTGGCTCCCCGCAGGGAGCCTGCTTCTCCCCCTGCCTGTGTCTCTGCCTCTCTGTGTGTGTCTCTCATAAAAAAAATACAATAAAATCTTTTTAAAAAAAAGAAGAGGAAAATTTGGACATAGACACACAGAAAAAATGCCAGGTGATGATGGGAGTACAAATTGGAATTATGCATCTACAAGCCAAGGAATAGTGAGAATTGCCAACAAATACCAGAAGCTAAGAGAGGGGCATGGGACAGATTTTTCTTCTCAGTCCCTAAGAAGAACCAATCCTGTAGACACCTTGCTTTCAGAGTTCCAGCTTCCAGAACAACAAGAGATCTTTCTTTCTTTCTGTTCTTTCTTTCTTTCTTTCTTTCTTTCTTTCTTCCTTCCTTCCTTCCTTCCTTCTTCTTTCTTTCTTTCTTTCTTTCTTTCTTTCTTTCTTTCTTTCTTTCTTCTTTCTTTCTTTCTTTCTTTCTTTCTTTCTTTCTTTCTTTCTTTCTTTCTTTCTTTCTTTCTTTCTTTCTTTCTTTCTTTCCTGTAGGCTCCATATCCAATGTGGGACTTGACACCAAGATCAAGAGTCGCATGCTCTACTGACTGAGCCAGCCAGTTGCCCCAAGAGAATAAATTTCTATTGTTCTAAGTCACCCAGTTTGTGGTGCTTTATTTATGGCAGCCCTAGGAAACTAATACAATGATGGACCATCTTTCCTTTTTCCCTGATCTTGACAGAATTTATTGCTCCCTATATTTGTCCTATAGGGCCTTATGATTCCCTCGTTCATTTTTAGAATACATCTTGAGGGACTATTGTATACACAAAGAACCCTGATGGATATTGAGAGTACAACAGAGACCAAGACAAAGATGCTGATTTCACGAATCCTAATGAAAGAGACAGACAAGAAATTCCAGGAAGCAGAGAAAAATAAATGCACATTACAATAAAAATTAAAAGCAAAACAGATATGGAGTTTAAAATGGAGAATTTAAGGCAACCACAATCTTTCCAAGGAGGTGACTTTTAAGCCAGAGGAGAGTTTCTCTGTAGAGTCAACAGCAAGCTGCAGTGGTTCTGAGTGAGGAAAGCATTCAGCTCCTTGTAGAAGCTGACAGAGCCCAACTGGGAGGGGCAGTGAGATGAGAGACAGATGATGAACAGGGCCTGCAGGGCTCTGTGACTATTTTCTAATTGCTCTGAATTGGATGAGGATGGTGGTGCCAGAAAGGAAATGCAAGGAGTAGCTGGGAGGTTGTGGCAGTAATCCAGGAGGGATAACAGTGTCCTAGACCAGGACAGTGGCAAGGGAGAGATGTCGATAGGTTCTAGATGTACATTAAAGTAGAAGCAGCAGGAATTGCTGACGGAATGGTGCCTCCTATTGCTCCAGCCCTTAAAGCCTTATATTTAGTTTGTCATTTATATTTAGTTTGTTTCGCTCTTCCCTCTGAGACTTCATGGTTTTGATGGCGAGTATAGTCAGAGTAATCTTTGAATTTCTAACATCTAGCACAAAACTCAGTAATCATCCGTTGAAGTAAAAAAAAAAAAAATAGATGAATCCCTTACTTTGCATCACGTAGATACAATTAATGTCTGTAAGATCTAGGGAAGCCAGATGCACAACCAGAAAATTCAGGGGATCCTGCTCACTACGGGTTGAGAGTGGTTGTACTCCGAAATAATTGTGTCCGGGTTCTAAGTGGATGGCTCTGGGCTCTGCTACAGTCACCAGCTATAGACAATCACTTGAACCCTGATTACTTTGTTTTGGGGGAAGAGACCCAAGTGGGTCTGAAATCACATGTGAACTTTATTTTTATTTATTTTGAAACCATTGTCAGTTTTAGTCATCTCTTAAGTACTTTGCATTTCCCACAAGTAATGGTTTGTATTCTGGGGACTTTAATTCGGCTGCTCTGTGGGTGGTCTCCTGGAGGGGGGGACCTCCTGGCTGGTTCGTCAGCTCTGATGCCTCCTCACTAAGCGGAGTGTGTGTTGTAGGGTAAATGTGAATAGCATCTGCGGGGACCTCCTAGCTGACGAGCAGGAAATCACATTAACTGATCAACATCTCTTTCCTCTTGGCCACTGAATGGTCAGAACCCAAGCCTACGGTGCCGAACTGCATGCATTCTGCACGTGTCTTTGGAATAGTCTCTGGGCTTTTGGTGTGGTTCTTAATAAACTAGAAAGATGGCCAAAGCCTTAAAATGTGGAACGTATCAATCCCTGAGTTGAAGGTGAACTGTTAAGATGTCTCTTCCTGGTTGTGCTTCAAGTAATGCAGAAGTCACACCAAACAGCTTATGGCCAGACCCAGGCTGCCGCAATGTTGTTTCTGTTCTCCAAAAAACCTCAAGGATGATAATAGAATATCTTAAAAGTACAAAACTGAATCCAAGAAATATCCTGTTTTTGTGTGTCTTTTGAAAAGGAAAAAGTAAAAAGGACTCTCTAATGACGTGGATGCTGCCCATGTCCTGGCGGAGAGCTGCAGGCCTGCAGGTGCACCTTGCTCATGGACATCGCTGCTCGGGCCCTGGGACCAGCAGGGTCTCTGCAGCCATCAGGGGACAGGAAGCCTTGGTCACAGCATGGGGTGCCTTGGGGTGATGCGTGGAAGACCAAGGGGATGCTGCAGACAGCCTGAGCCAGAACAGGGGACCCCAAGGCCCTGGGCTCCCCAAAGAGCATGCTGCTCACTATTCCTGCTTGTGTTGAGGTGAAGGCCTGGGAGCTCCCTTCCTCCTCCTCCTGTCTCACCCTGCAGTTTCTCGCGGACTCCTGCTCAGAGGCAGCAAGATCTCGGTAGCACAGTCAGTGGTGTGCTTCAGGCTGAGAACGTTCAGGAACATCAGGACAGACGTGTTTATTCACCTTCTGCAGGCCTGGGACTCTTGGTTATGTGTTCAGTTGTTTTCTGGGTAGGCAAAATAGTCGCATGAGTTAGCATATCAAAACAAGAATTCTGATGAGAAAATTTCCCACGGGAGCCCCTCCAAAATGAGACTTTCAGAACCTTCTCTGACGTGATAGCTCAATAAATGTAACATCAGGTGACTTAGGAAGGTGTATCTGAGGCTCAACAGACAAGTAATTTTATTTTAATATTGAGGATTGACACCTCCAAGTGAAATCTCCTGAGGAATTCAAAGCACTTTATGAGTTTACAGCCCATTTCCCAGCATACAGACTGAGTAATCTCTAGTTTCAGGGGTCCTCAAGGTGAAGCTAAGAACCGTCATCTCCACTATATGAAGACTTTATTTTTATAAGGACACAGATGGCATGAATAATAATCTCAGCCATATCCCTAATCTCACTAGAGAACGGCAAATGCCCATTTCTTTCCCTTCCTATCCTTGTTCCGACCCTCTCAGTGTGGGGGGAAAAGCAGACAAACTGAAAGACACACAGTCAGTCAAAGAAAGAGTGATAACGAGCGAGAGATGACCAGATAGACCTAGAGAGAGACGGGTGGAGGGGGTGATGGAGGCAGGTAGGGGAGGGAGGGAGGGAGGTGTCATCAGAGGAACCAGACACAACCAGTGTTTTCTGGACATTCCAATATCCAGGATCAAAACGAAACAAGGGCAAACCAACAATCGCCCTTCCTTCCACCTTCGGGTTATCACAGCAGTCGTCAGTCTTAGTGCCCTGGGTTGCCAAGTCTTAACGCAACTCTACCATATGAGCCAAGCAGAGCGATTGCCTGGATAAATTTAGAGCATCAAACACCCCTAATCTCACCATCCTTTCCACAGCCAGATCTATTAGTGAGGAACAGAATTAACTAATTTTTGTTTTCTCCTAGTCTGTGGTGATTAAGTCTTAACCTGGGCCAATTAGGTCAGGTAATTAAAGCCAGTTGTGGGGGCACCTGGGTGGCTCAGCGGTTGAGCGTCTGCCTTTGGCTCAGGGTGTGATCCTGGAGCCCCAGGATTGAGTCCCCCATCGGGCTCCCTGCATGAAGCCTGCTTCTCCCTCTGCCTGTGTCTCTGCCTCTCTCTCCGTGTCTCTCATGAATGGGTGAATAAAATATTTTTTTAAAAAAGAAAGCCAGTTGTGAAGGCATTCTGGCTTGAGATTTGAACCATGGAGTGGTTCTATCAGACCTGGATTTCATGGAACAGGTCAACTTACCCAGATCATCTTTCTTCGGTGGCACAGGAGGATTGTCCTTTGGTCAAGGTTAAATACATAGCTGGATGCTCTTTCTGGATCTCCAGATGGGTAATGCCTGAAACCAGTCAGGTCCAAATGATAGGTTCTATTCTGTTAGAGCTCCATGGAGAAGACTGTGCACAATCCACAGACTGATCCCTCAGTGGTCACCATATCCATGCTGTGATGTCCCTGAGGTCACAGTGAGCCAGCCTACACGTTGAGTGCTTCTCTGTGCCACATGTGGCACCAGGGCATTCCCACGTTAACCAAGCACAGACAGCACCGCTCCCAGAGAACCAAGCCACTGAGGGTTGATCACTGATCATGAGGCAGTGATTCACATTGTAAATCACGAAACAGAAAGGGTGGCATTTCATAGGGACGCTCCTACGCATGGCAGTTGTTTCAAGTGGAGCATCAGAAATGAGAGGATGATTGACAAGCAGGAAAATAAACAGGAAGCATCCCAATAATCCGCAAACTCTAAACAAGGTCCCAAGCCCTTGTCCCAAACATTGGCATTAAAATGTTTTAGAACTCAGAACTGGATCTATTTTAGAGAGGTATTAAAGATCATAGATTGTGTATTATATAACCTCCCACCACAGTAAGAAGCAAGACTCTAATCAAAACCACCAGCATTTCTGCAGCAAAATACGTGGATATTTATACTAACTGGGATAAATAAACAACATTCAATAGCCTCTGTTAAATTAGGTCTGGATTTACCTTCAAGTGAATTAAGGAAAAGAGTTAGTTTTTGAGCTTCATGGATTCTGGAAATGGACATGAGAGATGGTGGGCATGTATTCTTTCCTTTAGTATAAATTACTAGTTTGAGGATAAAGAGGCAGCAGATTTGCTACGTCTGGCACTTATATTACTGCTTCATTTCCACGATTTGCTTCAAACCTTACTCTGCCATCCGGGGAGAGCCCCGGGGTGCGCTGTATATTAATGCACAGGATTTAAGAATTCATTCACTCATTCGGTTAGCAGGACTGACCCACCAACTCCTACCACGGGCTTGAGTCGCATTAGGAATACAATAGGAATAGTGACTCAGCTATTCTATTAAGTGATTCTTTAAGGCCTAATGCCACGGATTCTTAAACTCTAGACTTCAGAGTTTACTAAGGCTATGAAAACTAAAAAAGGTAATATTTGTCTTTATTTCTTCTACTCAGAGGATTTCGATGGTGGACTCTTCTTAAATTGGCTTCTTTGAGTCATCCAAGAAAACACCACTGTTGAATGAGGTTATATGAAATTAATATTGAGTGGCAAGTAATATTTGAGGAAAAGCCTGTTCTTGAATTATCTGGGTTTTTAAATTCATTTAATTATTCTTATGGAGAGATTGATTCTCTCCTCACTGCTCACTTTCTCTCCGGGAAAACGTGGTATCGTAAAACACTGAAATATTAATCCAAATAATCCAAAAGTTATTCATTGTCCAAAACGAGGACAAATACAGCAAAATATTTATTATGCCACCCAGGTTAAAACTTGGTTTAATTAACTGAAAATGGCAAAATTACTACCTCGTGAGGCACAGACTTAATTTGACACTGAGACTAATGGTTGCTATTTAAGAATCTGTTTGAATTTTTTGGTCTTTATGCCAATGCATTGCTTCCAATATTCCACTCTTATAAAATGGCTGTATTTCACATTCAAATATTAAAGTGGTCATCCAAAAGATTTTCAGCAGTCTTCCAGATTCAGAATTCCTCTGGTTCGATAAAGACAAGCCAGAAAATAATTTGAATAGGAAATTTGAAAGATGGGACCATAACACAAGATCATGTCAAAACAGGAAAAAAATTACACGAGTGATATAATTTGGCATTAAGATAAAGGATATGAAAACCATGGCTCTGCACTTACAGAAAATAAATCCAATATTTTTAGTTTTGTGCCAATACCCTATCAGAAACAAAGCTTTTAGCCATGTTGGAGTATGATTTACACCTTCATAATTTTCTGTGTCTCATGCCAGATGCCTATAGGAAAATCTACCCCGTGAATTACAAGCAGACAATCTATGTCTCCCATTTAGCATGAGCAAGTTTGATAAACAAAAATGCTGCTGATTTTTACCTTTCTTACAAACATTACTGACCCAGTGAATAAATAATAGTGCAAAAAGCTTTC
The DNA here is from genome assembly GCF_011100685.1 of Canis lupus familiaris. Taxonomy (NCBI): domain Eukaryota; kingdom Metazoa; phylum Chordata; class Mammalia; order Carnivora; family Canidae; genus Canis; species Canis lupus. The sequence continues at coordinate 13,079,347 of NC_049231.1, forward strand.
AGCCAGTTGCCAAAGCATGTGTATGATTATAACAATCTGACATTTTGTACACTGTGGAGAAATAAGCCAAAAATTAGGTATGCTAGGATAGAATCTTATCAGCATATGAAAATTGAAGCTGAATGCAGTTAAACTGTACCGGCTATCTACGGCTGGTTGCAAGATCACAGGATGTTAGTGGCACACATTTGGAGGGCAGCCCATTTGCCACAATGCAAATATTACGTTTGTTGGATATTTAACTACACAGAGAAGCGAAGCTCCCACAGGAAATAGATCACAACAAAAACCTCACAGTCCCTAGAAAAAGCTAAAAACCTTAGGTCTGCTCTATCACTCACATCTGAATATGGAATATTTATTAAAACAGCACCTCCACTTCCAGCTCAGCAGTTGAGCATCTGCCTTTGGCCCAGGTCGTGACCCCGGGATCCCGGGGATCAAGTCCCCCATTGGACTCCCCGCAGGGAGCCTGCTTCTCCTTCTGCCTGTGTCTCTGCCTCTCTTTCTGTGTCTCTCATGAATAAATAAATAAAATATTTAAAAATAAATAAATAAATAAATAAATAAATAAATAAATAAATAAATAAAACAGCACCCTACTTTAGGAGAGAATTCTGCTTGAATCAGACTATCTCCATATCTTGAGTTATATTTGGGGTATCTTTTCCCAAATGTCAGAAAATTTTTAAATTGTTCACTCAAAAATTCCATCTGCTGGGATGAGCACTGGGTGATATATGTTGGCAAATTGAATTTAAATAAAATATTTTTAAAAATTTCACCTGCTATAGATATGGTTGTTCAGCATTTTTATTATTGCTAATCATCTTAGCACAATGCTGGCCAGACAATGAGTATGAGCTCACTTCTACGTCTGTCAACCGACGGCTTTGTTGAATGTGTTCATATAATACATTTAAGATATTTCATGCGATTTGCCCTGGCATAATTCTTGGCTAAAAGAACTTAATCAGTCCTGTGTGTAATCTCGTATCTCATCTGCAGGACATGTAGTCAAAACAGTGTATGTTCTACTCTCCCTAATTTTCCAGACTGACCAACTTCTACAAAGAAAAAATGTTATAAAAAATATAAGACAATGATGTAATACACAATTACCTGCCTCAGAGTGAGGAGACTTCAGAATTGAATTCTTAAAGCATTTAAGCCTCAAATTTTATTTTTGTGGCAGATATTAGGAAGGAATAGCAATCTAAATCCAATTTTTTCTTATCTTGCCTCTGACCTCAAACAGACTAGGAAGCAAAGCCTGTTCCAAAGCATGATCAAAAGTCGCTTAATTCTTTGGGTCCTGTTTTCTATCCCTGCGTTCTCTGTATCCTGGGAGAGGAACCCAAATGGCCCAGGTCATTTTCTTACCAAAGTCAAAGTTGACCTGATCACTGCTGCAATCTGTGCATGTCTGAGAAATGAACAAAAGAAATCAAGTAAAGACCGAACTTGTAATTCCAGTTCAACAAAGGACCTTGTGAGAATTAGGCAGGTAATTCAAGCAAATATGTGGTTTTGGTTTTACATAAGTCAGCAACCAAAGAACCAGAGTGGAAAATAGAATTTAGTTTTTCAAGTTTGAGGTTCAATGGGGCCACAATTTCCAGCACTGCATTCCATCAGCCTGCCTGACGTTTATTACAGGGCTGAGGTGGCATATCCTCTTGGTGGATTTCACTTCTTCTAGCTTCTTACTTATTTTTTTTATTTAAAAAATTTTTTTAACTATTCCACTGTAATGCTTCTTCAAAGCGTGGATTGTTTTTATGCACCCAAAATGCTGTCTGAACTGCTTTTCCTTGAGCAGTATTGACATCCAGTGGAGGCTCAGAATAATTACAGGTGTGTCAAAATCCCTGAGGACCATAGCCCAGAATGGATGTCTGGTTTGAGAAACATGGCACACAATTCAACAGCAAAAATGAGTTTTGCCATGCACGCAATTGAAGCAGAACAAAAGGAACAACAGCTTTAATAGTGGCAGGTGCATAGGAGAAAACTTTCATGACCTGGGGTTAGGAAAAGAGTTCTTCGATACGACACCAAATTGAACATCAGAACTTCAAACCTTTTTCTCTGCAAAAGAAACTGGTAAGAGAATAAAGAGACCCACCACAGAACGGGAGAAAATATTTGCAAATCACATATTTGACAAAGGACTTGTGTCCAAAGTATATAAAGAACTCTCAAAAATCAACAGTAGACATCTGCTTCCACCCAAGATGAACTAACAGGATCTGGACTTGTGGTCCCAGCCAAAACAACCCAGATGGAAAGGACCAAGGAAACGACACATTAGTTGTTGAGATACTGGACACCAGGCATTAAAGGGTCGTGATCCTAAGAGCAAGGAGTCGCACAAGCACAAGTGAGGCCAGCTTAGTGCCTTGGGAGAGTTTCCAGTCTGCGGCGCAGGGAGGGGGAAGCCAGGAGAGCTCAGTGAACTCCCGGGGTCAAGGAGCTGAGTCTGGGAAGGTGGAGGCAGCTACACTTTGTAAGCCAGAGTCAAGAACAGAGCCTGCCTTATTCTTATTTTTCATGGTATTCCCAGCCGCCCACATGGAGACTGGCACATAGTAAAGTACTCAAAAGATACTGCATGGATGGATAAATGAGTGCTGGGAAAAGTAGTCTCTAAGTGAGAGCAAGATTTAAAGGCAAAATTTACAAAAGAAATGAAAGAAACATTCCTCCATGCTTGGGAAGACCAGTTACTCTATATTGATGACAAAAGTCTCAACCAAATGTCTCAGTGGCTTGACTTGTGTGTGTGTGTGTGTCCTCAGCAGCTGCCCATCACGTGCTGTGCACCAACTATGCTCATGTGGCTTTTTTTTTTTAAGATGTATTGATTTATTTGTGTGTGAGAGAGAATGAACACGAATAGGAGGGGCAGAAGGAGAGGGGGAGAGATCCCAAGCAGACTCCTCGCTGAGCGTGGAGCGCAACACAGGGTTCTATCTCATGACCTCGAGATCATCACCTGAGTGGAAACCAAGAGTCAGATGCTGAACTGACTGTACCATTCAGGCCCCCATCTGCTCATGTGTTTTTAAAATGCAGCATAAAATGGAACTTTAAGGGAGCACTGTGGAATGAAAATACACACTGGCTTTGGAAGGTTTGTTTCTGACGTCCGGGAGGTGCTGTGGTTCGAGGTTCTGCTTGTGTGTCTCACGAAGTACTGGGGTTGTCTGGGCAATTTTTTGGACCAGTAAAGCACATTTTTGTTGAAGGCTTCTTTGACTCTTCTCCTAATACCTCTACCTTAACACATTTGCTTTTCTAAAGCTCCCTGACAAGATAAGCTGCGTTGAAATGTCCAGTGTTCGAAGGGCATCAATGTTGGAAACTTAATACGAAAACTTGCCAGTCATCTCTCAAAAAGATTATCGTGTTAAGGCTTTGGAAAGTCTAAAGTGACCTAATAATTCTCTTCTACTTTCTTCTGGGAACATTGCCATATCACATAAGCTTGGGCAACTAACACTTCTGTTTGCCATCTTACACAAGCAGTCTGCATCCATGAAGGCTAGGTATCTAAAGTTAATTCTTGTCGTTCCGGAAGTGGGTGTGGGGGAAGTATATTTGTAGGATATTACACACAGCAATTGGAACTTATAATTTATACTCATATTTCTTCTGTGTCTTACAAAGATATACATCTTTGGATAAAATTTGGGAGTTGACCGGAAATGGTGAAATGAATCCAAGCTCCTGGGAACTCTACCTTTCTTTTCATTAAAATACCCGTAGGAAAAAAAAATAAAATAAATAAAATACCCGTAGAATCAGCCAAGAGAGAAGCAACCTTAGCAGTTGCTAAAACAAATAGAAATGAGAACATCCCTATTTGTGATCAACAGGATCCCTGGAAGCCAACCTGAGCTACAAATATTATCTCAGAAATGACTTGCGCTAGAAGCCACAGGGTCCCCTCCCAGTCCTCTCCAGCATAAGCTTTAACAAGAGGTGTGAGACAAGATTTCTTGTCTGCCCCAACTCCACTTTTGTCTAAATAGCCCAGTGCATTTAGTAGCTCCCTATAGGGTCTCAGAGATTCAAGACTCAACCCTCTTCCCTCCATTCCAGATCCATTTGCCTTGTGTTCTATCCCAGTGTTTTATACCAGGTCTCTGACTTCCTTCTTGACATCACTGCTCTGTTTGGATTTTGTCTTTGGATCTTCACTCCGTCTCTCTCCCACAATGCTGCCTTTCAGATTTTGCCTTTTTCCCTAGTCTTTCACCCACAGGTCAATTTTGACCCACCTCCGTGTTCTTCCTGGAACCTCTGCCCAAGGCCAGCATACTAGGTACATGAAATTATGAGTAATGCAACCATACTATGAAAATACCCCACAATAAAAGAAAGAATGTAGAAGGTAAACTCTCTAAGGAAATGCTTGAGTAAGAACCATTTTCAATATTCTTAAGATGAAAAGAGCAACAGTAAGTATAGATTACGCTAAATTCTAGAAGTATTCAGGTTGGGTACAGTGGCAGTAAAAAGTGCAGGCATCCTTTTGGGGAGTCATATCAGCAAAACCATAGATTCCATGAATGTACGCAGGACACATAACAAGAAACAATAATATAAGAGAAGATGACAGATGTGGAAAGTAGTATACCACTCTAACTGAAAATTAATATCTATTTCTGAAGGAAAAGGTAGGATAAAACATCAGGACAGATATTTAAGGGTATACTTGAAAAAAATTTTCAGAATTAAAAAACAAAACAAAACTGAAATTGGATATTAAAAAGGCTTTTTATTTATTGATCAAAGTCAATAACAATAAAGTAACCAAAATCTGGTAAAATCTTTAAGTGTTTCAAGAAAAACGAAAGAAGTTGTCAAGCTTGAAAGTATAAAAAAAACATTACATTAAAAGAAGCCCAAGTCAGGAAATGCTCAGACTTCTCTTACTGTGACACATGATGCCAGAAGATGGGGAAGACGGGGGCGGTTTCCTTCACAGCACTGACCGGGAAGGGCTTAGTCAGGAATGCTTTATCAGCCGTGCGGTCATTCACATGTGATGGTAAGTAGAGACATGCTCTGTTCTGTGCACCTGAGCACTCTGCCCCAGCGATCACCATGGGTATTATTATCCAGATACCACTGGCCCTGAAAAAAGATTCTGGGATTAAGAGACAAAATGATCATCAGTAACATTAACTTTAGGGATAAGCAAATGAGAGAAATGCGACGCGAATTCACTGAAGGGAGAAGGATGATGCTAATAAGCGAACACAATCAGATCTCATAACCACATTAGGATGTACACGCACACATACAAAATGAGAGAGTCAGACCCTATATGGAACTACTGAAGACTGACAAAAGGGAGAAAGCAAAAATGGTTACAATTCCTCTGTAAGCTGGAGTAAAACATTATTATATTTGATTACGTAACTTTAAATTCACAATTTTAATATTGCTAGGATTTGTGAGAGGTCGGTTCTGTTAGGATCACTACTAAGAAAAGTGACATTTGTCTCCCATATCTTACCTCAATATTCATCTTTAATCCTTTCATTAATTCAACACACATACAGTGAATGTTGGCTGCGTCAGACCCTTCTCTAGCTCAAGAGGGCACACTTGAGCTTTTACCTCTCCTCTTCACTCCAGACATGAGGACGGGCACTGATTTGTTGGGTTAAGGTCAAGCACATCATTGCTTCCCAGAGTGAGTTAGGTGAAGCATTTGGTGTGATGAGCCAAGGTGGTCAACTTTCTCATGTCTATGTGATATAGCTGTTTTTAAACTGAGCCTTTCTTTGAAAGGCTGTTTCTGTTTATTGAAACGAAAATCCATTGGTAGGTAAAACGTGAGAGGAAGACTGGCATGGGAAGGACCAGCAGGACCAGGGTGGAATCAGGGAGCAGGAGAAGGAGGCTTTGGTGAGCTATTCTGAGCATAAAGGAAAAAGGTTCTTGCATTTTGGATTCTTTAAGAAGGGTTGGTGTTTCCTTGCCTCTCCTCCCGTCAGAATAGGAAGGTGAGTCAAGGGGTAAGAGGCCAAGGAAACCACATGCCTGTTTCCATCTAGGCCACCTAGGACTGAGTACTATTTTATTTTATCTTTTCAAATTAGTTAATTTATTAATTTATTTTAAACTGCATCAGATGGACCTTTCTTTCTTTATTCAAGTATAGTTAACATACAGTGTTATATTAGTTTCGGGTCTACAATAGCATGATTCAGTAATCTATACATTTCTCAGTTCTCGGCACAATAAGTGTACTCTCAATTTCCTTTATTTCACTCATACCCCCACATACTTCTCCACTGAGTACTTTTTTTAAAAAGCATATTGTGGTTCCTTTGAGTCAGTCCAGTTAAGAGGGCCAAGGATTTTTACTTTAGGATCGAGGTCAAAACCCTCAGTGTGGTGTGTCCATAAAAGTATGCTCAGTAATAACTAAAGTTTGATGGTAAAAATCAGTTTTTACAACTGATTAAAAAAATCTTAAAAAAAACTTTTCCATTAAAAAGTTTTATGGAATATGCTAGTTTATCAATGTATTTAGCAGCAATCTTTATTCAATCTTGGTTAATTCAGCATTTCCAAGCCAAAATGGAGCATAGAACTTCTTTATGTGGAATGTCCACCTATACTGGGAGCAGTAGGATTGTTTACATAACACTGCTTTACAGTAACAGAGTGACTTTTACCTGGAAGCTGTTCTCACACCCGTATATACTATCACCATGGGGTAGGTTCCTATTTAACAAATGGGGAAACTAAGGTTCAGAGAGATTAAATAACTTACCCAAGAGCACTCGGTTTGTAAGGAACAGCACCAGGATTTAAACTCAAGCAGACTAAGTCCAGAATCTAGGCTCTCAGCATCGCACTTGATCACCTCCAGCCAAGGTATAAATATCTTTCTGTGGCACAGGTAATGGGCACTCAAATGGCCAGTAATGTAGGTTCCAGCTCCTGGCCACCTCCCCACCTCTTTCCAGCTTGAAGACACCATTCATATTAGACACTGGAAAAAAATGACAAATATAATATAGCCCTAATCCTTACATGAATGACAATCAGGAAAGAAAAACAGACAAATAAACCAGTAAGTGCAACCCGTTGTGGTCCATACAGCAACAGAAGCATATCTTCAGGTGTTTTTAATTATTTCACAATCAGTTGGCAAAGCGACCAACCAATCAGAATGGAAGCTAACCATAGGGCCTCTGCAAAGTCCCAAAGGCTCCCTGCCCTACTGGCGTGCCTCCTTTCCTTGCCAAATTACGAGGTGGTCCAGAGAGTCCTAAGGTGAGGCCAAGATAACCAGGGTGTTGGAACACTGTGTGGGCCCAGAGCAATGGCTGTTTTCCAGCTATCACAGAAGCATTTCGATGTTTACATAATTGACATGGAGCATGGCAGCCATATTAAGTCTGTATATGTCATGGGGGTGCCTGTCTATTGCATTCATTGTACCCTCACTGGGGCTGATGACTGAAGGTGGCAAGTTGGTTGAAATCAAGATATGGAATGTAGAAGTTGATCTTTCACTCTCCTCCACCTTGCCCTGCTTCTCCTCCAGCCTGCAGCAGACTTGACCCGCTATCTACGTATTTGCCAAAGTGTGATATTCACACCATTTGTAGCACACACAATGACTTCAGATACACAAATGAGCTTTGGAGAATTCTAACAACTGTGTATATAAAACTTGCAAATCGATCCGTGATTTAGCAGACATTATTATTTAGAAAGAGACTACATTTTTTAGAGTTTTTAAAATACCTTAGATGAATAAGAGAAAGGCAAAAATGAAGCTATTAAACAAATGATTGGGTCTGGAAAGTGTTGCCCTATCTTTCCTGAGATGACTTTCTACCTTCACTGACATCTTTCTATACCAACTCTCCCTGACAAACTTAAAAAAAAATCTATTTTTTCACTTCATCCTACATTTCTAGTTCTCTTTTCCCCCTTCTTCAGACAAGGGTTATTGTAATTCCTTATTTGCAGGAATGAACTAATTGATTTCCATATTCATAGCAACTGGCAACCTTTGAAAGCCAGTAATAAAAACTCAAACTATCTGAAGGAAAATAAGAAAATTTATTGACCTAAGTATCCAAACCACAGAGATGTGGGTCCAACTTCATGTATGACTGGATCCAGGGGCTAAGATATTTTTAGAACTGACACTTTCTTTCAGAGTGTTGGCCTCTCTCTGTCCTACAGCAGATAGATTTTTTGCCTATGACAGTCAACGTGGAAACACACAGCTCCAGGTTCACAACTTTACAATATTGAGTCCAATTAAAAATGTTCTAATATTCCCACTTAGAAAACATTAAGGAAAGACTATGTCTGGACAGAACTAAATCACGTATTGAATACCAATACATGGTTAGTGTGGAAAAAAAGCATTTCTCCAAAAGAAAGAAAACTTTACCAGAAAACTATGGGGTAAAATTTTAAAATTTCAACTCTATGGAATAAAGAGTGTCCTTTGTGATTTCATGCCAAAATTTGAGTGTTTGATATGCTTGCCTCATATTAAGGAGCCTCAGGCCCTTGAAGGGTAAGAAGTCCCATAAGAGTATGTGGAAAGGCTGTTCCCATATCCTACAAAGCGCTCCTAGGAGATTTATAGATGTGGAGATGCTTGAAGGATGAATAATAGATTGCTGGGTGAGTGGTAGGTAACAATCTAGGCAGAAGGAAGAGTATAGGAAAATTCAAGGAGGGATAAAATTACTCAACCTGAGGGAAAACAATGCTCATCAGCTGGTTGGCTTATTCCTTCCTCACCATTCCAGACAGAACTTGTGGTGGCTAAGACACAGGCAGAGAATCACTAGAGCAATAACAGAAGAAGGAACAAGAAGCAGCACTTGTCAGGATAGGCTAACTGCTGTAGAAATCAACTTAAAGGTGCAGGGGCTTAAGGCAATACAAAATGTGTCTTACGATACAGTCCAATGAGGTGGGAAGGAGCGGTGGGAGAGGAGTCTCTGCTCCACACAGTCATCCAGAGACCAAGGATTCTTTCAACCTGTGTTGCTGTTATTACTGAGCACAGTGGTCCCCAATCCTAGTGTGCATCAGAATCCAGAAGGCTTGTTAATCCGTGGATTGCTGGACCCCACCTCCAGAGTTTCAGATTTAGTAGGTCATGGGTGTCTCCACACCCAGAATGAGTTTTTCACAAGTCCCTGGGGATGTGCATGTTAGTGGTCCAAGGACCCCGTTTTGAGAAGCGCTGTTACAGATCATCTAGGAACTGCCTTCAGCATTCAGCTGGTGGACGGGGACAACGACGCTTAGGGAAGGCACAACTGCTCTCAAATGCCTCGAATACCAAATACCTCAGCTTGAAGGTGGCAAACATCACTTCTGTTCACACTCTGTTGTTAAGAACTAGTCCCTCAGACCTACCTAGATACAGGAATTCTGAGAAATGCAGTCTAGCAATGTGTCAGAAAAAGGTGGAAAACACAATTTGGTGGGCACTAACAGTGTCACAGAGCATAACTGAATGAAAAGCTTCAAATAAGATATGAAAGGCCCTCCTAAGGGCAAAAAGTGATGATTTGACTCCTGGATTATGACCGATTGAAAAACAAACAAACAAACAAACAAACAAACAAACAGTAGTTTTAGATAATTAGATTCAGAAAATATCTTGATATTGCTGTTCAGCTCTTTTATTCTTTCATTTAAAAAAATAAAGATTTAGGGGGCACCTGGGTGGCTCAGTAGGTTAAGGGTTGACTCTTGATTTTGGCTCAGGTCATGATCTCGGGGTTGTGAGGCTGAGCCCCGCAGCGGACTCTGCTGGGTGTGGAGCTTGCTTAAGATAATCTCTCTCCTGGGTGGCTCAGTCAGTTGAATGCCTGACTCTTGGTTTCAGCTCAGCTCATGATCTCAGGATGGTGAGATCGAGCCCTATGTCGGGCTCCATGCTCAGTAAGGAGCCTGCTTGAAATTCTCTCCCACCCTCTGCCCCTCTCCCCACTCATGCTTGCTCTCTCTCTCTCTCAAATAAATAAATCTTTAAAAAAACAAAAAAGATGCTTTCCCTCTCTCTCTTTCTGCCTCCCTCCCTCTCTAAAAAAGAACTAAATAAGTGAAAAAATAAAGATCGAGGGTTCTTCTGGATACACTTGTTAGTTTGTACACACACACACACACACACTTTAGTTCGCCTTGCATTCTGGTTTGCTTCCTCTTTAGAGTGGAGTTAGGTTGCTTCAAGTCTTTTCCAGAAGTAGGCAGACTGTAAGTTATATATAAAAAAAAATGTATATGCTTAAATAAAAGTTGTTTTCCATTGGGGGAGGGGTTGGCAGGTTTGTAAGCTTCATTTCAGTTTGGGGTTTACAATTCAGTTAATGTTTTTGCTAAACTCATCTTTGCCTTTCACTAACATAATGAGAATTTGAAGAGTGGAAACATCCTCTGCTGCTCATTACAGGAAGGCCCTGCTGCATATTATGTGCACCAATGTGCTCGTCATCTGGCGCCTAATTCTCAAGGCACTGGACTCATGCGGCAGTGACCTCCCACATTGCAAGTTGCCTTCACCTGTGGTTTAGTTCTTCCAGCTGCCTGTCGCTTGTGGAATTTTCTTTCAAATACAAAAGAACAGTAATTATGTCCTATTTTTAATTATGCATCCACTCTCAAGGGAAGAGAGGAATCTGATTGTTTCCATAACAGGCTGAAATTCTTCATCCTTGCTCTGCCCTGGCCCTCACTTGGACTAGCGCCTTAGTTGAGTATGTGGCTTACGCTTGGCTCATTCGAACTTTGGATTTCTCTGGGATTGCAATTTCTTAGAACAGCACACAAAATTACAATGTTTTGTGAGCAAGAGACTTCTCAGTGTCTCTAATTAATTGACTGTCCTTCGCAGAGAGACTCAGTCAGAAGCCACGATTGCAGGGCTTATAAAATGTTATGAACCCGCAACAAAGATCTTGGGAAACTTCGGTCAAGTTTCAGGCTCCTGAGATATATTTAAACCTCCAGAGCCAAAGTATCAAATTAATAAGTATGAGATAAGTACGAGGGAGCATATTTTTGAGGTGTAGTATTTACTCACAAGCTAAGCTCATACTGGGGGGTTCTGGAGGCCACTTCTGTAACGGATTTCTAAAGTAGCAAAGTCCAGGGGACGGGTAGAGTCCACTACTCCAATCCCACATTCCATTTCCTTTCCAGTCCCAGGACACACTCAGCAACTGCCCTTTGAGAGGCAGCCTCCTGGAATGAAAGGAGCCGAGGGCGTGGCCGTCACAAGACTCCAGGTTCCAGAGTCAAGCGCGGTCTTAGCCACTTATCCCTTGTGACCCCGGGTTGCGAATTTGCTCCTTCTAGATTTCAATTTCGACATCTGGGAAATGGAAATTAGACAGTGAAAATCGGAATCATCCTCACCGCACGTTGTGAAGGCATCTTTTTGCAGCAGTGATTCTGGGTGGTTGTTCCCACGGACTAGGCGCTGGGCCTACGACAATCATTACCAAGTAGGGGAAGGGTGGTCCCCTCTGATTGAGGCCTGCTCCCTCTGGCCAACCACATCCTCGTGCCAGTGTCTTCCCAGACTAACTCATCTGTTCCCTTGATGCCTTTCACTCAACCAATGCTCCAGTTAAGTGTTTGTCCCCCAAACTGCTATCTTTTAGAAACAGACTTCCAAGGTAGATGCTTGCGCCCATGACCATTGTCCACTCTCTTTGGGACTGGCAGTGGTTTCCAAAACCTCGAAATTATTTTGTGTGTATGAAGACTTATTTCAGCTCTACCCACCACGTGTGGACCCATCCTGGGCACTAAATATTTGTAAAGATTTGCAGGTGCCATTGGAACCATGCAGCAAAGTGGTTTATTTGTCTTGATCTAAGGCCAGTCACCTAACTTTTCTTTCCAGTTAACTAATCTATAAATAAGAATTATTGCGAAGTTATTGTGTGTCAGGAATTGTTCTAAGCACTTTACACGTACTCACTCACTGTTCACAATAACCCAGTGAGGTAAGTAAGATTACTAGTCCTATCTGTAGATACAATCCAAGGGGCTTAAGTATTTTGCCCAAAATTCTATAATCAGTAAATTGCTGAGATTGAGACCTACCCCCAAACCTCTTGGCTCCTGAGCCCACGAGCTTATCAGACTTCCAAGGTGTCTGGTTAACCGAAGCTATAATCATCCACGGCAGAGAATATCACAGATTCACTGACGAACAACATGACTTGGGAAATACTAGGTTCAGTAACAGGAGCATAAAACTCAGAACAAAAAAAATTTAGATTTGGGACATCTGGGTGGCTCAGCGGTTGAGCATCTGCCTTCAGCTCAGGGTGAGATCCCAGGTCTGGGAATCGAGTCCTACATCGGGCTCCTTACAGGGAGCCTGCTTTTCCCTCTGCCTGTGTGTCTCTGCTTCTCTCTGTGCCTCTTATGAATAAATAAATAAAATCTTTAAAAAACAAAAACAAAAGAATTTATATTTGAATCCTGGTTGCATCTTATCAGTACCTGATCTTGGGTAAGCCACTTGATTGCTCCTATGCTGTTTGCTCATGTGGACAAGAATACTCGTCCCCAAATCACAGTGTTGTTTGAGAAACAAGTAAGATACTCTCTTAAAGAATGCCTGACAGGTCATAGCTGAATAAATATGGGAGTTTTCTTTAGAAGAACAGTATTTCTATTTCCCAGTCTCCTTTCACACTCCTTTGCAGCAAGTACACTCTACTTTCTCCCATATCAGGGCCCTAAAACACTCATCAAGGAAAAATTCTTGATGTAAATACACTGTTTTTGTTTTGTTTTGTTGTTTTGTTTTTTACAGACACATTCTTTTATTCTTTTTTGAAGTGTGTGAAGAGAGAGATTGGTTAATCTAAAATAGTGACCCTGGAATGTCAAGCACTGTTCCACTCACACAAGTGAGCTAGTTAAGGCCAAAAGAATTTTCTCAGGGTTCTAGAAATCATAAAATATACCGTGTAGATCACCCCCAAAGCACGGGGTGCAAACTGGCCTCACTGGTATTGCTTGCCACCTGGTGTTTTGTTTTATAAAGCCAATATAAATGACTAGGGGTAAAATAGGGGCTCAAATGTGCTCCCCTTAAATGCCTTCAGTCTGGCCCCGATGACAGGTGAATGTGCCATTCCTACAGATTTGCATTTTGCTAGAGCTTTGGGGAAGTTTCAGTGGCTTGGATGAGCCACAAAGGATTGAACTCCACCTGCTGTGGTGAATTTACTGTCAAGGGGAAAAATAACAAAATAAAAAATAAAAATAAAATCATAAAAATAAAATCATAAAAAATATAAAATAAAATAAAATAAAATAAAATAAATAAAATAAAATAAAATAAAATAAATAAAATAAAATAAAATAAATAACAAGCCCTTTTGGATCTTAACATTCGGTTTTAGCACACCTCAAACCTTTCCGAAGCGCTTAGACGTGCTGCATAGCCCCGATTTATAGGGTAACCATATGTCACCGGGACGTAAGTAAAGCACCTATGCAGCAGACCCACCTGCAAAGGAAACTACAGCAACGGGTTTATCCTCGTGAGAGTCCAGATGACTTTTCTCTCCATTTAAACCTCTCTTGGTGTCCAAGGGCTGTGCACAAAGAACCTCACACATGGATCCCCGCAGCAGTACATGATCCCCGCAGCAGTACAGCTGCCCCAGAGCTGACTAGTGTAAGACGGAACTGAGAGGCAGGAATTGGAGGACTGAAGCTAGGATGCCAACATGCCCAGCCAAGGGCATCTCTGGCACACCAGCCAGAGTCACTATTCGGAGGGACAGCGTCTAAGGCATTGCAGTAGAAGGGACTCAGTGGATATGGGCCATCGCACGTGTGCAAACTGTCGCTTGCTGAACACCATTAGCAAAGTATTTGACTATAGGAAGCCAAAAACACCAACAAAGCTTTTTCAGTGTAAAGGAGTCCACGTATCTGGCTAGGTTGGTCCCAGTTTGTCGGAGGAAGTTAAGGGGCTTTAGTGCAGGTAAGGAGGTCAAGGTCAATGCTTTGGGCAAAGATACCACCCAACTTTCTCTGTGCTTTCATGCAAATTTGATCACTCAGTTCCATTGATATTTGCAGACCCCAGGACAAGAATGCAAATGAAGATCCAGAGCTCCTGTTCAAACTTTTAACAGTCACCAAGGTGGTAACAGTCTGTTAGATGAAACACGGGTTTTGTTTGTTTGTTTTGCTACCCTGACAAATAAACTTTCAAAATGATCTGGAAGGTAAGGTTTAAAATTTGAGTTCCCAGATTCCTCAAAGTTCCATGCTAGAGGCTGGTCTCCAGCCTACAGTGGCTCACCCCATTCCTTACACCAGGAGAGGCCAGACCTGCATGCCTATGGGTACCTCAGCCAGGATGTGCAGACTCCATAGCAGCATGAAAACAACCCCCATTGGCCACATCTCAGCCCTGGGGAGCACATGCTGGCCGCACTGGCTATCTGTGGGAGGACAGACCAGGCAAGAGGTCCTCGCAGGCTTTGACGCTGGGATTGGGCAGGGGATTCTGGGGTCTGTCCTTACAGAGCACAGCCTGAAAAGGCCAGAGACCAACCCTGGGGGTGTACTCTTTGCTTTGAGTAGGGGACACAGCCAGGGGAAGACCAACGTGGGACCCTCTCATGTGGGGAAAGGGTCCTCAAAAGAGGGAGTTTGGTTCCTTTGCCCCTTCTGCCTGGGTCTAAGGGCAACGCCAGGTCCACTTGGAGCCAAATTGCAGTAGGCGACTCACTTTCATCTGCGGCACAGGGTCATGCCTTAGTTCTTGGTTCATCCGGAGAATTCACAGAAGCCTGTGTGGTTTTAAGCCATTGCAAGGATTTTACCTGGTCTGAAATCCAAACTACTTTGCCAAAAATATAAGGCCCACGGACAATCCCAGGCTAAGCGACACTCCAGGATGGGCCAGGCGAGTAAAGCCCCAACAGCTGGTTGCACCAGGCCAGCCCATCCACCTTATTCCACCTGGAGTAATCATTTGACTTGAACGTTTCAAGTTCTGGGTCAGAACCAACCTGGTTTCTTAGGTTGTAACTAATACTTCTTGCCAGAGCCTCTGCCCACGAACCCCACTTCCCCTTTTTATTAATCAACTAAGAGGCTAAATAGTTGTTGTATAAATTGTTTCAGTTTTCCATTTGTGACATATGCTTTCCTGGAGCCCAGCACAGTTTATTTCCTTCCTCACAATTTCAAATGCACTGCTTTTCTTAAAATGTGCTATTGGAAAGGGTTAGCTGAGGGACTCTTAAAGAGTGGATTAAGATACATTACATTTATCTAGTCTTCTTTTAAAAAGCATTGCAAAAAATAAAAATAAAAAAATTTAAAAAATTTTTAAAAAGCATTGCAAATTACCTTCATTTTAAATTTGTGGAGGAATCTGGAGGTTTTCAGTGTAACCTTCTCACTTCACATGGTAGAAATGGAGACCCAGAGAGGTTAGGACACCTGTGTAAGGTCACACAGCACAATCTGTGGTAGAACTGAGTCAATTCTAAAGTCCCACTTATTTGGCTGGCCCCCATCAGTTATAATTTTGATTGTTTCACACGGCCTTCTTTCAGAGGGAGAGAGAGAGGATGTAGGGAATTTGGCCAGGGGTGCCCTGGACAATCTGGGGGAATAGGCCATGGATCTTGGGCTTTCGCTGTCTTACCATTTTTAATTTTAGTCTGTGCTTCCTAAGATGGAGGTGGAGGGGTGGGGAAGAGGAAACCATCAATAGTTCTGTTCGGACATCTGAAAAATCGAAGAAAACAGGATCACCAGCAAATAGCTAAGAGACTAGCACAAGCAATAAGTCATGACAATGGGATGAGATTGCTTATTGCTGAAATAAACAAATATTCATATTTCAATATTCTAACATGACAAAAGTTCATTTCTTGCTCATGTACCAGTCCCACAAGAAGGTTCCTTATTGTGGATGATGGTTAGGGAACCAGGCTCCTTCTATCATGTGGGGTAGTCATCCTCAGGGTCTTTGAGGATTCTTTAGGACTCTCTCCTGCTCCATTCCATTGGTGAGGATGTCCCGAGGCCACACCCGGATGTGTGCAGGGTGTGAACTGGGAGGAGGCTGGGAGATGTTGCCAAAGATGGGACATCCCTCTCCTGGGGTGACGCCCTGCAATGGAAAGGGAGCCTGTGGTTTTGGTAGACAAAGGGTCATCTCTGCCCCTATTAGTAAACATTATCTCAAGAAAGCAGAAGGTGACAAGACTTCAAATAGAAAAGCTTCTAATTAATGACTATGCTTTAGGCTTCTAAACTTTTCAATTAGGGCCTCTTACAAAGAATCAATTAATTATTCTAGGACCTGCCATATAAAAGGAGGTATCTTTTTAAAAAAAATTTAAATTCAATTTGCCAACATATAGTATAACACCCAGTGCTCATCCCATCAAGTGCCCCAAAAAGATGTATCCTTGATCTTAGGCACAATATTCTCCCAATGTCAAAGCTAAAGGGAATATTGCTTTTGTTAAGGTTTTGGGTTTTTTTAAACATGGATTCTAGAAAGCAATTAAGACAGAAGAATAATGAAATGAAGATGAAGGTAATTGCAGTGCCCCAAATGTTCTTCAGGACATTTAGAACAATGAGATTCAAGAATAATTAACTTCAGTTCTGGCAATGATTTATTTTTTAATTTTTATCCCTAAGTTTTATAGCTATAAAATGATAATATTAATCACTACATAAAGAAAAAATTTCTAAGGTGTTAACCTTGTGATTTCAGTATGACAGAGCTTGACAGAGAAGAGAAAATTTTGAGAAGGTTATGGCAGTCGATAAGACCAGATGATACAGTAAATGCAAACATGATACAGATCAAGAAGAACCTTTGGCTTTAACTATTGAGATACCACTGAATGCTTTGATATATTAGTTTTAAGGGAGGAAAAAGATTGAGAATGTGAATGCCATACGAAAATGAATTCAGGTATGATCAGAAGAAAAATCAGAGTGTATACCCACAGGTCTCAGCACAGGTGCACATCAGAGAGACATTCCAAATACAATCTCCTGGCCCCACCCCCTGGAAAACCCAATCAAGTAGATCTGGGAAAAAACTAGGAATTTGCCTTTTTACTTAACACATTAGCTGATTCTGTTGGCCATTCTAAAAACTGTGACCTCAGAGTAACAAGGGAGAAGGAAGAGTTATTTGCTAAGGATAGTAAAGTCGTAGAACGTTTTTAATAGAGGGCAAGAAGCAGAGAGTAGTGAGAAAGAAAATAAAACTTGAAAGAAGTAGGCAGGAGATGGTGGCCTAAGGCCAATCTCCTGGAAGACATGCAAAAGGGTAACATCTGAAGTGCAGGTGAAAGAGGTAACGTCTGGAAACAATGGTCGATGTCCCTTTAAGGGCATAAAATGAGGAACTTATGAGCAAAGTTTCTGCCACAGTTTTGCGGCAAAGAAATAGTGTCTGGTAGATGGCCTTGATCTTTTTGAGGAGAGTCAGTGATAATCTACCAAGGAGAAGAGTGGCTCAGTTGGAGCCTGGCGCTTAGGACTGTGGAGAGATTTGGAACAGTCACTGGAAAGACTGCCCTAAGGACCAATTAAGCCAATACGAGTTGAATGAAAAATAGTATTTATAAGCTGTGAGTTTTATGGTAAGAAAATTCCTCTGTATTAGATGGGCTTTAAATGTTGAACTTAGATTTAAAAAGAGTAAAACAGAAAAGAATCAAAGGTGACAGGTGACTTCAAGTCTAATAGTAGCCTTGCTTACAGTTGAGGAAATCTTTATGAGCTACCAACTGTAGGCTGTTTTGCTTTTCCATGCGTTTTTTCCACCAACATTTGCACTGAATGTTCCCTCTGCCCGAAACATTCTGCTCCCACCCCAGCCACCTGGGCTGCATTTTCCCACCCCCAACTTTATAGCAAGATTCTTGCACAAATGGTAACTTATCACAGAAACCTTCCTGAATAAGCCATGCAACGTCGGGCCTGCCCTGCTATCACTATTTCTCTCATAAGCAGCTTTTTGCTTATAGATGTGTAACTTCCTGATATACATGGGTTTATGCTCTGTGCTTCCCCACCCCAACCAAAATACAGGCCGTAGGAAAGTAAGACTCGATCTGTTTGGTTCTTTTGCAACTATTGCTAGAACTTAGCCCAGATACTTTTACATTAGATCCTCAGGGAGATTTGATCAATATATTAATCAATGAATGAATGAGTCATTGTGGTAGTCAGCTTCCAAGATGACTCCCAGTGTATGCACTTATACAGCCCCCTCCCACAATAAGTAGGGCTGAGCTGAGCAACCAATAAGATATTGTAGAAATGATGGTATGAGATTCTCAAGGTGGGATCATAAAAGACATCATGGATTCCATCTTGATTTCTTGGATCATTTACTGTGATCTCTGAGGAAAGCCAGTTGCCCTATACTGAAGACACTCAGACAGCCTTAGAGAAAGGTCCGTCTGTGGGGACAAGAAACCTCCTGCTAACAGCCAGCACCAGTATCCTGGCCATGTGAGTGAACCAATCTGGAGGTGGATCCTCCAGCCTCAAATTTTTTCATGACCGTAACACTGGCCAACATCTTGACTGCAACATCAAGAGACATCCTGAGCCAGAACCACACAGCTAAGCTGCTCCCAAAGTTCTGAATCATATAACATGTATGACATAATGTTTATTATTATTTCAGCCAGTAAGTTTTGGGATAACATAGGGTAGAGCAACAGATAACTAATACAACGCCTGAGAAACAGTCTTCAAAATATTGTCCCTATGTCCATTTATGGACAATGTCAGGGACAGTGCTATCACTTATGAAGAGTACATTTTTTCCCCAAGAACCAAATACCTGGTAAATCAGCACCCTGATTTTCAGAACAATTATTTGAATAGATATGGAAGTATATTTTATGCCCCATTTCTGACAATACTGGTGGCCATATGAAAACCTAGCATGTCTATTTAGAGCAAAGATCTCTGTTTAGAGGAGTTCCACATTGGACATAAATGACTAGTCTCTGTCCCATTGCTTTATTTAGTCATTAGTTATGGATTGTCCCCAGCAAAGCATGACCTCAACTACAATCATCTTCCTCACTTTTGGCTGGAGTACTCCAAGAATGGCACAACCTCAGCTAGAAGGTGGAGGCAGTTGCTGATAATTGAGATGACATCTGAAGATGGTTAGCTGACCAGATTCCTTGCAGTTGGGTATGAGTCCTTTCTCAAAGAGGGTCTATGTAAGACGTCGTTGTATCTGAGAATAAATATTTTTGTGAACTGGAATGAATGATATGTTTGTTTAAAATCATCATTATAAATTTAGTCATAACTAACGGAATCAGAGCAAGAAGAGAGGGATAGGCAAGCCTTTCTTCTAAGTGCATAGCTAGGTAACAGCTAAGTTAATGTACATACAGTTAGCAAGAACATGCATGACATTTTCAAATAACTGAAATATAGCTAAACAGAGCTGGAAAATAAGAAGCTTGGAGGAGAGTAGAAAGAGACATCAAAGGAGTAGGCATTGTGAGGTTTTCAATAAGGATATCATAAGATCTGATCTACATTGTAAGCAAATCACTCAAGCTGCTTATGAAGAACACGTAATAAAGTTACAAAAGTGAAAGCAGGGAACAGTTAGCGAGCTAAGGTGACAGTCTTGCCAAGAGGTAATGGTGGTTGGGATTCTGCTGATTTGATGAAGATGGAGAGAGATGGACAGACTCAGGAGATATTTTGGAGGTAAAGTCACAAGACTTCTCATGTATTGGGGCTGGGACCCGAGGGAAAAAAGGACTCAAGGATCGTGTCTTGATGTTTGGCAGATGGTTGTGCCATTTCCTAGGAAAGGGAAGAATAATTGAGGATCAAATTTGGGAAGGAAAAATCTGCTTTGGATTTGTGATGTTTCAAATGCCTTATTATACATCTGAATGCATATGTCGGACAGACAAATGGGTTTAGGACTCTACAGCTCACTGGAGATGTCAAGAGCTGGAGAGAAAAATCAAGCGTAGTCAGCAAATAGATGGTAGTTAAAGCATGGAACCTTTCCAGGATTCATACATCTAAATGAATGGGACCTCCTTCAGGATGCTTTCTTTCCTTGAGAAGCTTCACAGCACACTTTTCTCTAGTGATGTTGCCCGTTTGCAAAATATTTCTGGGCCTCAGATTCTTTATTGTTAAAAAAAAAAAAGGATGAATACAAGTCAGCATTCTAAGAGCCGAATTAACTTAAAAACAAGCAAACCAAAAAGCAGGCTATGATTGAGTGTGTCTTACTGCCAACTTTCCAGACAACTGAGCCTGATAAAAGCATTGAATAAACTGAGAGATGAGGCTGTATAATAAAAAGAACTCAGATTTTGGAATCAGGTAAGCCTGGGTTCAAATCATGGCTCAGACACTAATGAGCTCCATGGCTTTTATGAATTTTTTAAAATCTGGGTCTCAGTTCCCTCTAGTAGAAAATGGAAATTATAGCATAAATCTTTTGTGTTTTTAATGCAAGTTCCACATGATATATTTAAGCATCTAGTAACATAGTATGGGCTCAATACATTTTAAGTATTTAATGTATTAATAAATTGAAATGAAATGAGCCATGATAAAGTCATCAGAATGGATGGCTGTTTGCCTAATTACCAGACTGAAAACTGTCCACTCATTAGAGGGATCACAGTGAGATTTACTCCTTCCATGGGAAGAAAAAGGAATGAAATATGGAAAAGCCATGGGGTACTTCTGCCCACCGTGAGCCCCCCTCCCCTGAGCTCCATAAAGTAAGTGCATAACAGAGTAGGCACTGGATAAATAATTCTCTAGGGCTCTAAGCAGTTAATAAGGAAAACTGCTAGTGTCAAAGCTCATTGTGCATGAGTTTTCTCCACATTTCCAAAGGTCACTAAAACAATTCATGTGTTCTCTATCCTATAACCCCAATAATTCATGTAAAAATTAAAACAAATATTGTTCCATTGAGGAAATGTTCTGGTTTGACACTGACATCAGTTGTATCTCCCAGCCCTTAAACTAAGAAACAAGGTGCAATTTTGTCCTGGCTTTTTGTAATATAATTGATCGGTAATAGAATCAAGATACAATAGATAGATGGCATCTTATAAGTGCAGCTTCAGCTGGCCTTTAGCTACCCTGAAGATCTGCCATGATTTTTAAAATTTTGCTGAGACACTAATATGAATCCCCTGCGTTATAAGGGCAATGTGCTGTAACTGGTGAATCTAACACAGCCAAGTTCTTGAAATTTCTGTGATTGTTCACACCTATTAATAAAACATTTTGAGCTCTCTCTTTCCCTCTTTCTGTCCCCATTCCTCCTTTTCTCTCCCTCTTTGGAGAACACTGGTCAAGCAAACTGTCTAGCATAGCATCTCAATGGGGCTTGATTATGCTGTCCTCAAGAGTTTACAAATTGGCTGCCTCTGGAGTTAATCAGCCTGTTGACATATTTTGTTTGGTCTACACAGCATGTAAAAATCTAGCCAACGTTTAAGAACTGAGAGAAGTTATGTATTTTTTAAAAAAGAAAGTAAAAGAAAAATTATTTAAAGTTCCTCTTTTAAAAATTCCTATGTAGCAAGAATTAGCAGGACCCATAGTCTTCTGTTTGCTACATTCCTTAGCACTCCCTATTATTTTCCAGATGAGATCAAGAGGAGGTGTTTTTTTATTTCACACTTGAATCATTATGTTTCTCATAGTAAAAGAACAGTTATCTAAACCTGCAATGTTGGGATCCCTGGGTGGTGCAGCGGTTTGGCGCCTGCCTTTGGCCCAGGGCGTGATCCTGGAGACCCGGGATCGAATCCCACATCGGGTTCCTGGTGCATGGCTGCTTCTCCCTCTGCCTGTGTCTCTACCCCCCCCCCCTCTCTCTCTCTCTCTCTGTGTGTGTGTGTGACTATCATAAATAAATAAAAATTAAAAAAAAATAAACCTGCAATGTTTTTGAAAACGGTTCTCTTTTTTTCATTTATGTCAACTACCTCAGTTTTACAAGCATTTAAATCTGTCTCTCCTGTATTACTCATTTCATTATGATTTATTTAGCCTTTCTTGAGAAGTAATAAGGTTTTGTTTCTTGGTAGAACATGGTCTTGAAAAGAAAGCCAATTTAAAAAAAAAAAAAAAAGGAGTGGTTCTTAGCCAAGAATTATATAAAAGTTAAGAATAGAGTGTTTAATTAAGCTCTGAACAGATCAAATTAGAGGTTTAAGTTATACTTTATTGAAGTGTGTGAAAAATGAAGTAATCCAGTAATTTTTTAGTGTTTTTAAATTCTTAGAACATGTTCCTAAATTTGCTTAAATCCTTTTAATTGCGTAGGTCCTATTCCTTATGCCTGGATTTCTAAATTCAGTGTTTGGTCAAATTCAAAACAATGTTTATAAGTAGTCACTGAGGTTGTATGACCTATCATATTATACCGTGTCTAGGAAAACATTCCTTAACATAAAATCATAATACTAAAATTTCCTCTTATCTACCCAAGCTCATTGTTACACCGTGTTCTTGCTCTGGTTGCCTGCTCAAAGCACTTGGTCAATTCATCAAAGGCAGTGAAACTAAGCGTAAAGCATCCCATGTAGCCATGGGGCTTTCTTAAAACAAAAACATGGGAGAATTTTTCCTATGGGAAACGACCTGTGAAAATTCTTCACAAAGAAAGGAAGCTATAATTTCCATCACACCTCCCAATTCACCAAAAGGACACCATCAATCAACAGTTCTCTTTAGTAAAGTGTTGTTGAAATATGCTGTGGGAAACTATTTATTCCATGTCGCATTATCGACAGATTATTGAAAAAAGTAGTGCATTTAGCTGCCAGAATTATAGGACCATCAAATTCCCTAGAATAAAGCCCAATGTTCATGATACAGTCTCAGTTCTTCATGCTATCATACCCTCTTGGCATCCCAGGCAGGTGATGCCTTCCAACAATGCTGTCACATTGCCACCACCACCATCACTGCTGCCACCACTGTAGCCAGATGGAGGACACCACACACACAGTTCTTTCACAAAAACACACCAAAAAAAAAAAAAATCCCACTTTACCTGTTCTCAGGTTTTAGGTAAAAGAAATCCGTTTAACATTTTGAAAGTAACCAGTCTTAAGGACACCTCTTCCCATTTAGGGAACTTCTTTTGAAGGATTGGAGCCCTTCCCCCTGTCACCAACTAATGTTGACTTTTCTAATTCCTAAAGGAAATTGACAGCACTGCATGTGTAAATCTCTCTTTGTATCTTCTATGTTCTCTTGCTGCCTACATCATCTGATAGGTTCTTAGCCCATGGTGAGAATAAGAAGGAGAAGAAGAAGGAGGAGGAGGAGGAGGAGGAGAAAGAGGAGGAGGAGGAGGAGGAGGAAGAAGAAGAAAAGAAGAAGAAGAAGAAGAAGAAGAAGAAGAAGAAGAAGAAGAAGAAGAAGAAGAAGAAGAAGAAGAAAGAAGAAGAAAAAGAAGAAGAAGGATTTTAAAGCTTGTTTCGTTGAAAGTGTATCTTTTGCTCTGGAATCCAAACATAAAACAAATCATGTACTTGTCCAGCACTCTTTCTTAGGAAACATCCTGAACACCTCTTGGGGATGAGTAGCTTGGACAACTCTGTTTCATCATTTCATGCCTCGTATCCAGGCCTGGTTACATAATGTGCCAGGCCTAGTGAAAAAGGAAAATGAGAGACCCCTTGGTAAAAAAGCAGGAACAAAGTACAATTAAAAGAACAGAACTATGAAGTCTTTCCTCAAAAAAATGTTAATGCTTATAAACATAATAAGGCTAATAGTAATACGTGAGTACCAGCATAAACTTAAAAATCGCAAAAAAATCATCTTGGCGTCATAATTTTAAAATAAAATAAAGCATAATATTTTATGTCCTAATTGACCTTAAAAGTGTTCTGGCTTGGACACTGCTGAAAATTCATTAGGTCATTAACATTTTACTTTTAGTGACTTCATTTTCATTGACATAATTGAAAATGATGTCAGTTACTCTTGGCAAATGGAATGTCACAAATAATTTGGTGATTTTTTAATTTTGAGAAAGATCTTTCTGCCGATGCCATGGCTACCAGAGCTGTTCAGAATAATTTGTGGACTGTGACACCTTTGGGATGGATTTCGGATACATGATTCCAAATACGAATCTGAGTACATGTAGAGCTAATGACTTGTGGAGTGATCTCCCGAAAAGGTTTAATTCTTCGCACAAATCAGCTTTGCCTAAGCCCGAGTGTAATTGTAAATGTAAATTCATAGATGGCATTTTAATGTTTCATGTGACATTTCCTGAAACTGGAGGGGTTTGCACCAGAAACCAACAGTGGCCTCACGACTGGTATGTCGTTCAGATAACCCCTTTCTGCGTTCCATCCCTGCATCTTCAATTACAAAGATTTTTTTTTTCCCGATGTCTTCCTCTTAATAACTGGTCCATCTGAAGTTGTATCTGAAAAGTGTTGTTTCCCAACAACTATGATAATTTCTCAGTTTAATTGCTGTTTCTAAGTCTGTGAACACGTTATTTGCCTTGCAACATTGCAGAGATTTTCAAAACCAGAGACTCGAAAAATCTGAGGAGTGCTGGCAACTCCCAGGTAGGCTTGTTGGGCAGCCCGTGTGCAGGCCTGCAGGCTGAGGGCACCCTGCAGGCACCTGCCAGGCCCATCGCACCTTCAGGCCTTGACATTGGTGTCTATGCAGACATGGCCAGATGGAGGACACCACACACATGCTTCTTTCACAAAAACACACCAAAAAAAAAAAAAAAAAATCTCACTTTACCTGTTCTTAAGTTTTAGGGAAAAGAAATCCTCTTAACATTTTGGAAGGACCCTGGGCACGGGAATGACAGGCTGGCCGGCCTTCCACCCAGGCCCCTGTGGCCTCTTGTCTCTCCTGGAGCTGTGGCCACTGCTGCTGATGCATTGAAGTGTCCCTCGGTGGAGCCCGAGTCCCAGCCCGCTGTCCCTGGGACCCCCAGGGCGTGTGCAAGCCGGGCCGCCCAGGCCGGGGTCAGTGCACACGGCTGCTCAGTGCAACAACCATTTGCACGTGCTGTGCGGGCTCTGCATCCCTTCAAGTGTCACCCACAAAATCCAAGTTTGGGGAAGGAAGGCCTCTCCGAGAAGGTTCAAGGGTGCAGACAGCATTACATCGGCTCCAGGGGTCCTGAGAGCGCCCTGTCTGTGTCAGGGGAGGCAGGCACACCTGAGCCTCCATCCACCAGCGATTCCCAAACCGAGTTCCGCAGAAAAGGTGTCCCGTGGCTCAGGGAGGACAGGACAGGCTTATTCGATGTCCCAGCCAGGGGACTCAGTGTCCACATTAGCAAACTACAGGCTCTGGAGATCTTGAATCAAAGACCCATAATTTCATTTATTCCATCCTTTCTGAAACTTCTTGGGCACCAGAATCCCACTGACATAAAATACCTTTGAATAGCTTGGGAAACATGAATAGTTCATAGAATAAAAATTTTTAAATGTTGTGTGAGGCTCCAGTCCAGACTCCGTTCAAAAAATGCCTAACAGCTTTGTCTTTAGGCTCTACCTTGGAATAGGTCTTCTATTTCAATGATCATCTCTCAGAAGGACAAAAGGGATCTAAGTCTATAGAGGCTTGACATAACATATAAAAGAATAAAAGATACATTTTATTTGGCAATAATAACATTTTAATTATTTTTAAATAATTTTTTTAAAGATTTTATTTATTTGTTCATGAGAGACAGAGGCAGAGGGAGAAGCAGGCTCCCAAATGAGCAGGATGCGGGACTCAACCCCAGGACCCTGGGATCATGACCTGAGCTCAATGCCGACACTTCATTGACTGAGCCACCCAGGCGCCCTAAATAACCTTCTAGCCTAAAAGTCATGTAGCAGGTATTGCTCCCCTAGACTAAAAATTATATAATGCCAGTTTACTCTTCTCTGTAGAGGGGGTTATTTTTAATCTCATGCAAGTGATTTTTGCTGAACACACTTCACAAAACAACTAAAAAGGCCTTCATAAGTGACAGGTCCATCGACCCTATTCCTGAGGTCAAGAAAACATTCAAGCTCCCAATGTCATTGGAAAATGTTTAAAATGCGAGTCAGGTTGTATCACTGTCTACTTAATGGCTTCTTCCTCCTTCCAGAAAAAAGTCCAGACTTCTCAAGCTGGCCAGCGAGGCTCTGCATGTTTTAAAAACACCTATGTCCCTCCTTCATTTTGTACTTTGCTCTCCTTCCTCCTTTATCGTATATTCAACAAACAGAAAAGAGATAGAGATAAGGACCGTGCCCTCAATAGAACAAATGAATATGGACCTACGACACGATGTCTAGTACAGGGAAGTGCTAGAAAGAGAAGTCAACAGGCCAGGGGTCACAGTGGCAGAGGGGACACTGTTTTAGTGAGGGTGCTCAGGACTGGCTTCTCTGAGAAGGAAAACTTTTGGACAGACAGACACCTAAGTGACATGAAGGAGCAAGCCAGGCCCAGACCCAGGGGAAGAGCATGAAGGGAAGAGCTTGCAGTGTGAACCACATCTTGTGAGGAACAAGGGGACATTGGGGGTCGGGTGGAGGAAGGCAGGCAGGGGCCACATCAGGTAGGATGGTGGGAGGTGGTTGGAATTCAACGGGCATTGGGAAGCCCTTGCTGGGTTTTAAACACGGGGGTCCTGGAATCTGACCAAAGCTGGAGAGCCACCGTGGGCTCCTCCTAGAGAGGAGACTGAGGCAGCACAAGGGTGGAGGCGGAGAGGAAGAGGAGAGCTCTTCAGAGGCTTGAGTGAGAGGTGGTAGTGATGGAGGCCTAGGCAGCCGTGGAAGGAAGACCTGGAAGGATCAGCTCTATTCACACCTACTCCAAGTGCACACCCACAAGGATCTACTACAGGAATGAGTGTGGATGGGAGAGCAACAGAAGAGCCAGTTTTCCAGGGTTTGACATTACGAGCAAGTGAGAAAATGGCAATGCTGAGCCTGCGTGGCTCGGGTGGTTAAATCAACTCTTGGTTGATCCAGGTGGTGATCTCAGGGTCTTCAGATCCAGCCCCGCCTGTGGCTCCTTGCTCAACAGGGAGTCTGCTTAAGGCTCTCTCTCTCCCTCCGCCACTCCCCACACCTCTCTCCACACAATAAAGAAATAAATCTTAAAAAAGGAAAAAAGAAAATGGCAGCGCTGACATGGCCAACACTGGGGGGAGAGCAGGTTTTAGGAAAAGAGGAGAGAGGGCTCCGTTTTGTCCCGGGTGAGTCTGAGCTCTCTTGTCAGATATCCAAGTGAAGATGGTGAATTGACAACCGGATGGATGAGAATGGATTTCCTGGGGAATCTGAATCTTAAATCTGGAATCCTAAATCCGAGAGTTGTCTGCTCAGAAAGATTAGGTTTTTCCCTTATGTGATCTCCTCACGCCTTGAAACTTTTCCCCATAGTGTGGATCATAATGATTGGCAAATCCGTATTTGTGAGACAAATAATGGTTAATAATAATGCCTGAGTCTCAGTTCGATTCAGCAAAAAAAAAATCTATTTTATTCGCTTTAAAAATACCAGCACCTAGTGCAGTGTTTGTTATGAGCAAGCACTCAACAAAAGTTTGTGAAATTGATTGATGGATGGACTGGTTGGTTGCTTCCAGGTGGACCTACCTCATTACCACTTCATTGCCCCCCTACCGCCTCTGGTTTCTCCAACGTCATGAAGACATATGTGCTTACTGCCAACCACACCTGAAGGTTACTCTCAAATATTAATAAAATAAAATAAAATCCTGTGAAGATGTAACTCGTTGGGAGAAGGGAAGCCAGATGTGCAGAATTGCACTTAGGTCCAGGACTTCATTTAGGGCCAAATTTTTTTTAAATGACCAATAGGATTGTTTTTGAGAAAACAAAAGTCCCCACTGATGCCAAGAAATAATCAGAGAGCTAGATTATCATGGTGTGTCTTTTGTACCATAAAAGTAAATTATGAAATTGGACCGATAACCATACAAAAGCCTTCTGACCAATGAAATACAGATTTGTTCTTTTCTGCTTCATCACAATAAATTACAGCTAGAAAGTTCAAAGGCCTATCAAGTAATGTGTAATTTACTACCTGGCCTTAGCTCATGTTGGAGGAGAAATGTTCAAGTGGAAAACTAAAGCATTTTAAAGTCAAATTGGCTCTTTAAAGTCTCTTTTTAAATCTACCTTTTCCCAGCATCAAATTAGGAATGGATCCAGAGGAAAAAGAAAAAAAAACAAAAAAAACAAAAACTAACCTTTTCCACCCAACTCAACTCACTCTTTCAGGTGAGAGTGTTTGGATACCTTCCCCTGTCACTCTGCTTCACCTTCTCCATCCTTTCTCTGAATAAGCCTTTTATTTCCTTGGAATTTCAAATAAAACTCTGGGGAAATTTGATAAGGATCTTACGACGTCATGGGCCATCATCAGGTTTAAATCTCTCCCACAGTGGTTGTTCCACGATAATCAATAGTTAAAACACCCCCATGGGCGATGACAGCAGACATTTGTCTCTTGGGGAGGACATCTCCATCAGGACTTGACTGGCGACTCCCAAACTTCCTGTTCCCCTTTCTGCTAATTTAGGGTCTGGACAGGATTATCACCTACTGGGACTGAAAGACAGAGAACTGAAGGGGAGGTGCTTGTTGCTAGGTGAGATATTGCACCCATCTCAGTAGACCGGGTCCTACACACCACGGAGCATCACAGAGATTCAGATGACCGCAAGGTTGCTGCCCAGACACTGGTACCCAGGAAACCAGAATTGCATGGTTTGAGCTTGAACTTTTTCTCATAATCGTGTACCTGAAAACATACTATTTACGTTGCCTTCCGTAGTTAACGTGCACAATTGAACAAGTCAAAGCAGGCTGCAGCCTGGAACCCACAAACGCCGTGCTCTTGCTCTATGTTTGAGGCCGCATGCGGTGCCAGGCATTCAGTACATGCTCAGTGAACAGCAATTATTCACACAAAGAAAAGCTGGAGAAAATATAAGCAATGGTTGGGGGTGGTTTTAAAACCTCATACATTCTTTTGCACCAAGTAACTTGGATTCTAATCCCAGGATTTGTTTGTTGGTTTTGGATGAGATTTAAGAAAGTTACTTTGCTTCTCTCGGCTTCTATAAATGACCAGCTTCTCGTATGGATCTAACATTTGATTGGATGCTACATTTTGCAAAAGGCTTCCTTTATTCCTTGGGACTAAAATATAACAAAAGTAATGCAAGTTCGCTGTGTCCAGTTAAAGGATATTGTTGCGTGGGCAGGAAAAAAAGGATGATCCCCCCTCTTTTCTCCTTCCTGCTCTAACCCCTGACGTGACGGTGCTAATGCTTTGGGGTAAGCCCTTGCCCACCTGCCTGGGGTGGAACAGCCTTCTCTCTGGGTCCCTGCCTCCCCAGCGTGAAGCTGAAACACAGAGACACCTCACCACCCTTCTCCTGCGTTAATGCCCCCTCTTCCTTCAGACGCCACCCGAATCAGCACCTCCCCCGTGCACCCCTTTGGTACCTCCATGGTACCTCCATGACCAGCTTTCTCCTTGTCTGGGGAGTGGATAGCTCTTATCAAAGCTCTTCTCTCCCTCTGGGGAGGTATGATAACAGCACAGCTAGGAAAAGACCTGCCCAGTCTGCCCATGTGACTCAACTTTTTCATATACAAATGGAAGGATTGTGAAGGAAATGTCCATTCCACTTCCAGTCCTCACCCGCATCCTTCAAGCCCACCCAGCCTTGGCGGTGGAAGGGGAGGTGCTCACCATCAGAGTGCCACCAACACTTGACAGCGTCCTTGCTTTTACGCTCATGACCGGCATTCATGACCTCTTACTCTGAGAGCCATGACTTTCGTTTGGAGAAACACCACCCCCCTTACCAGGAGTCCTGTGATTTGGAGGGACCTAACCCTGCCTTTTGGACCCCAGGGAAGCAGCACATGGTGCAAACCTCACCAGTAAGTCTGCACCATCTGTCTGGCAACAATAATTAGTTCATGATAGACAACTTAACCAAAATTGCTCCAATAAGTGGAAGCCCCAAGAGATTTTGCTGGAATTCCTGGGAAGAGGTATGTTTTTGCTACTACTGTTATTCAGATGGTTTAGCGTAAATATGGAGCTGCCAATGGCTACCTTTGCTCCAACATGGATGGAAACTCTCTTATGATTAAGAGATTATCCCGACTCAGAAGTGCTGGTGCCCAACCAGTGGGCAGAGACAGACAGATTCCTGGTGGGCTACTTGAGCCCTTGACCGGCCTAAGTCTAGTCATCCTCTTCGCTTTGCAGTTAATGGAGCCAATGAATTCCCACTTGAGTTTTCAGCCAGGTTAAGGAGGACGTCGGCCACTTGGTACTGGGAACTGAACCCCCTCGTTTTACCTTCTTCCTCAAAGTTTTAGATTTTGTGAGGGTGAGTAAGGATGCCTTATTTTTCTTTGGTGTCTCCCAATGCCTTTGCACAATACCTAGTACTTAATAAATTTTGAAAGGCTGAATGGACAAAACAGATTCTATGGCACCCGGAGGACTGGCCGAGGAAGGTGAAGACATAGTTCCTTTCCTTAAGGAGTTTATAAATTACTATTAATTATTCCCAGATGGAGGTGTATTCATCCTAATTCACCAGCTCCAGCTACGAATTTGAGGAGCTATTAATTATGTGTTTCTATTGGATGATTCTACAAATATGTCTTCTATAAATGATAACTAACTCCGCTCGCCTTCAGATTTTTCCATCACTTTATCTTTTAGGGGCTGACTTGCCAGCTTAGCTGAATTCTCTCCAAATATCCTTCCAGTCACATGATATTAATCCATCAGTATCAGAGCAGGGCTTCAGGGGAAAGAAGGGAAAAGGGGAGGGAGGGAAAAAGATGGGGGGAAAGTGAAACCACATGAAATGGGCACACTACCAAACACATTTTTGAAGTCTCTGGTGAAACTTTTTCTGGCATCACTATATAACAATAGCACATCATTTTCATTAACTTGAACAAACAAAACCAAACGGAGATTAAGAACCAGTACAGATGTGATATAACTTTCCGCTCTCGCCTGGTCTAGGCAGCCCTACGGAGCCACTGCCCTTAACCAGGCAGGACGTGTTCTCCCGGGCTGTCCCAGGACAAACAGCACGTGGCACTAGGAAATAGCCACAAATCCCCCAACTCTGGACTGGGTCGTTTGTTCTCATTCTGCTCCCCGCCTCTTGCCCCCCCCCCGCCCATTCCCTTCTGATGACTGATGTGATCCTGGTTTTCTCTCTACATCCCATGTGCTTATTCCTTTATCTGCTGGCCTTCGTGATGCTTTTTCTACCTGGAAACACGTCTTGTTCCTTTAGTGCCAAACAACTTTCCCGCCTTCCTCTCCTATCGAACACTTCCTCTAGCTGTGCCTTCCAAGGCTGACCTCACTGCAAACCATGTTTGCACATCCGGAGTAGCTTTATTGTTATCTCATGAATCATGACCACCTGAATTCCATTTCCATTTCCCCGGGGGAAAGCCCTGTCTGGTGTGTGTTCCACACAGCCTGCATCAAGAGATGGCACTCAATAAATAATATATCGTGATGATAACAATACCACGAACATGCACTTTGGAAATAATTCACAGGAGGGGACGACTGCTGGACCTAGCCTTTGGTCCGGGGACTAAACTCATCTGGTCCCCATGGACTTCGGGCTGAGAGTATCTCTCATCCTTCATAGCAGTGGCTTCCCAACCGTCAGAAGTAACACCTGGCTCTTTGGGGTCCCAGGAACTAACAGGTGATCACAATGACAAAACAGCTGCAAGGAACCTTAGGGATACTATTTTCCTGGTGAGGACTGTGAGATCCAAACAGACTATGCTGTTCGTAAATGCCAGAAGGCCTCAGGGATGCTCCACCACCATAGATGGGTTCCAGTCTTGGTTCTGATGTTCACCAGGCAGGACCTGCAAACTTGGGGAGTGCTGCTGACTTTTTAAAATCTGTTTCGTTCATATGGAATGTGAATAATCTGTTCTTCCTTGTTTACAGGGTTGGGTGAGAGTCAAATAAGATAGTAGACACGGAAGGGCAAGAGTGGCACCTGGAAGCTCACATTTTATTGCATAGTCAACATGCACCAGGCGCTGTTGGTGAAAGACCTATGGGAACCACCTGACTTCCTCTTTATAACAACCCAGGAAATTATTGTTTTGTTCCCACTTTAGAGATGATAAAAAAAAACTGAAACACAGAGGAGGCGAGTACTTTTTCCAAAGTTTCACAGCCTGGAGGGGGTGCGCTCGTTACTGAGTCTGGGGTTTTGAATCTAGAGGCCTTCCTATGATTTATTCCCTAACCCAGCAGCATGGTACAGTGAAGCAACGTAGCGCTGGAAGCATGATTTTAAAGGAGTCAGGAAATGTGAAGTACGATTATTAGAAATAACAGATTTTACATATAAATAATTAATAATAGCAGAAATAGAAATGAATTCTTTCTTCATCTGGTAAGAGAACGTCCTACCAGGATGCACTCAGAGTAAGATGGGCATGACCTGTGGAATGGTGTCCTGTGGGCTTAGGACCTGCTCTGGTTTCCCTACCCACACAGAGAAAGACAGAAAAAAGGGAACAAAGATCTTGCGCTCAGTGAGCACATACCCTTGTCATGGGAGACCCAAGTCAGTTGCCGTGCCTGCCCCCCACTCACTCCTGGTGAGGCCATCTCACCACACTGTGTGACTTCAAGATTTAGAGATTTATCCTTTTCATATGCATGCCCCTCAATATATGCCCGTTCTTTCATCTGGTGCCCATCGAAAGAAACCATGCCCTGCCCCTACTCTAACGGAAAGCTTGGTAATTGCTTGAGTTACTGAGGGATGTTGTTATTCTGCAATGTGGCACCTCCCTGGGCGTCCTCGGGGTATTTGGGTTATAAACAGTGATTACCTTACCCATCGTTGAACCATGTTCCCTGTTACGTGCACACACTGTCCCAGATGGGAACGGTCATGAACGCGGCAGGTGAAGGAGCTGCCTGCATTCAGAGTTAAATTCTGTGGAAAGAGACAGAAATGAGATGCAATAAATACATGAGATCAACCTAAAGGACTGTATCTGATAAATTTTGAAAGGCAATTTCTTTTTTTTGTGTTTCTTCATTTCTGAGATCTCGAAACGTCGTCCGATCTGCTGGTGTGTCTGAGTCTAATCGGCAGCACTTCTCTTTTCTTTCTTGGTGTACGTAGAATAATGATAATGCATCTTACAACTAATGACAACTTGAGACACACAGAAGTCATCGGAAATGTGGCAGCCACAGACACCTTTGCAGATCCATTCTGATGCCCACAATCACGTGGCAGGTGCACAACGTGCCGATTTCCAACACTAAGTGGCCGAGGTGTATCAGGTGACCTCGACAGTGAAGAAGCATAGCATGAGGAGGATGAAAGGGAAACATTTTCAAATTTTTACACACATGTTTACCTCCTTTTAACCTAACATCTTTTTACTCATTGATGTGCTTCTTTCTAGCTTGTGCTAAATTTCCCTTCCTTTAATTTTTCCTTGAAATGTCTACATTCTCTCCTCCACATACGTAAAAACAGCTGCTCCAGCCTGATGATTGTCTTCCCTTACATTTTTGCTTTTCATCTTAAAAAGTCCCCTTTCATCTTCTGCTTTCCTTTTTGCAAATAATCTCCATCCCGCTTTTTGTCTTTTCCCTCACTTGTGTTAGGTAGAGGTTGCTTCTTCCAGATTTTCCTGAATACCTGTCCTGTGTCCAGATCTTGTTACCTGTCTGTCTTCTCAATCTGCTTTTAATTCCTCCCTGCTCTGTGCTTTTCCTCCCTGCTACCTGTGTTTCCTGAGGTCTGACACCGACCCTGTGTTGCCCGAGTGCCTCTGTATACTCCCCGACGGTTTCACGTTTTTCTTTATGACTTATGCTAAGACATGTCAGCACATGCTGGGCCTTCCCATCTCCCCTCAATGTGTAAGTCACATTTTATTTTTGGCAACTGAAGTTATGATGAGGGAGAATCTTCTTCCCTTCTCCTAACGTTTCCACATGGAAACCTCTACTCCCAGGCGTGAATGGTACTGAAGTTAACACATCAGCCCTCCTTCCCCCGCCCTGCTCCCTCTTCACCAGGAGAGAAGAAATGATTGATCTGACCTACAAGTCTAGGACAGAGAACCCAGCATGCTCAGCTGTGTCCCTGTGTCTGTATATCTCTGCAGAAGGGGTACCTCTGGTCTGTTTCTGGGGTAGCCTCTGCCCCCTGTGTGGGGAAAGGATTCCTACTGCACATGTGACCCTGTTAGGTAGGCCCAACTGAATGTGGGTGCTACCCACGTAGGTGCTACCTCAAGCTTCACCAAAGTAGCTGATTTCTTTTAAAAGATTTTATTTATCCATCAGAGACACATAGAGAGAGACAGAGACCCAGGCAGTGGGAGAAGCAGGCTCCATACAGGGAGCCGATGCAGGACTCGATCCCAGGGCTCCCGGATCATGACCTGAGCCAAAGGCAGACCCTCAACCACTGAACCACCCAGGTGCCCTGCATCTGATGTTTTGATGCCCATCTGGCACCTGTACTTTATTTTTCAGTTGGTTAAGAAATAGGGTGGTTAAGAGAGGGTCTATCTTTTGACCACCAAACACTTCTTCCCATAGTACCAAGAAGTATTAAGAATACAAATGACATAATCAGAAGAAGAGATTAGAATAAAATTCAGAAAAAATCCAACTAGCACGTGAGAGCGTAGTGGGTCCTCATTTCTGGAGATGTCCAACCATAAGGAGGGAAGGGTGAGATAAAATTTGTTACATTGATATCACATATGAATAACTTTTACATGCATTTTTTCCATTTGATCCTTAAACTTCCCTTGAAGTTGGAAGTCATTAAACTATTTTCACAGTTGACAAAATGTGGCTCAAAGAACTTGAGTCTTTAGACCTCACAATGATAACAGAAGGCAAGCTTGTATTCGTTAGCTTGGGTTGCCATGACAAAACCACCACAGGCTGAGTGACTTACATAACAGAAATTTATTTTGTCACAGTGTGGAAGCTAGAAGTCCAACATGAAGGTTCCAGCCAATTGTCTTTCTGATGATAGCTCTCTTCCTGGCTCACAGATGGCTGCCTTGTTGCTATGTCCTCACAATGTCTTTTCTCACACAAGATTTCTGGTATTTCATCTTATCAGAACACTAATCCCATTGGATCAGAGCCCCATTCTTATGATTTCATTTAACCTTAATTTCTTCCTTGAAAGGTCTCATCTCTAAATATAGCCACACTGGAGGGTTAGAACTTTAACATATGAATTTGGGGTGGGGAGGACACAAGCATTCAATCCATAAAGATTAAACCCAAATCTATCCGATTCTGAAACCAAAGGAGAAGAGATGATTTGAAGAAAAACTTCAGTAGAAATTCTAGAAATTAAAAAAATACAACACACGAGTTGAAAATCTTAAGGTAGAAAAGGAAGGAGAGGTGGAATGGTTCATATAAACTTGAAGGTTCTACTTTATAATAGAGAAATCCAACGTCATCAACTGACACCAAGATGTTGGTGTCAAATGAATGGATATGATCATCGGTTGACATGATTCCCCACCCAATATTGCCACTCAATATTGCCCTCATTCTCTTGATTATCTCCTTTCTCTCCTCAGGTAGACTCAGAATTTGAAAACCGCTCATGCCTCTGGGTGTGCAGTGGCCTTTTGTCAGAAAGGCTCTGTCCCCTTGCAAGAGTGAGTGCAAAGTTTTCCCTGGAAAGAATATTTTCCGACATTCATTTACCATCCAGGGTAGCTAGTCTCAGACTCCAGGGGGTTGAGCTCAGGTGTTCTGTTTGAGGCTTCTTCAAGTAGTCTTTCCCCATTTTTGAAACTGAATTTGCTGCTAAGTAAAGGCTTGATTCCTGTCTTTCTTATTCTGCATGAAAGAAAGCTTTCGCTCAAAGGATTCTACGTGTAAATTTCCTCATCCAAATGGTTTTGTATTTGCATTTTCAAATTAAAGCAACAGTAAAGTGAAGCTATTAAAGAAGCACACTGAAAAGAACCAGTTGGAAGAAATTTTAAAAGCCCTTCAGAAATGTCCTTTGTCTGAGGCAGGAGTAAGCCAGCAGATGATGCAGAGATAACAGTGTGGAACCTTACATTCGTTAACAAAGAGCTGTTATGGGAGTAAATGAAATGAGTTAGAAACTTGGGACAAGGGAGTTTCCCACAGTCTAAACAGGCCCATTGCTAACAAAGCCTGTGTCCTCAGCCCTTTCTGAGCAGACACACATGAGCTTGTTAATTGTTGGTCATTGCTTGCTGGTATAGGACTCTGATTTATTGTAGACCCTCTCTAGAGCAAGCTTTATTTCAAAGCTTTCCCCTTACTTCCTCATTCTTTGGGTAGTCTAGACAGATCTGGAAGCATTGAGGAGAGTCTGAATTCCACATGTCTCTCCCCTAGACCAGGTGCTGGCCCAGGTCTATGTAAATCTTCATGAACTCACAAACATTGAAATATACGTGGGGAAGAGAGGTAGGAGAAATGGCTCCAGAGTTATCTTAGAGCTTAAAAATGCAAAAGGGAGATGCGCCTCTGAAAAATCTGGAAAACCAGTATTCTCTATATTTTTTAATATACTAACCTGGGGAAAAATGTTATTGAAAAAGTCCCTATTTGACTCCTAGCTGGCAAAAAATGAGGCATTCACTGATTATCTTCAAGTCTGTATGGCTGAAGCTTCTCTGGCTGGAGTAAAATGGATGGAAACGGTATCATTCACAAGCTGGATCATTCAACACATTTGTACTTCCAGGCGGGACAGCAAGCAAAAGAATAGATTTCTTTGAAATCACCCAAGCCTGGATCCTAATTCCATATCACATGGGTAGTACCATCTCTGACCTCCATAGGAGCTTTAGTTGTAGTAATAGGAGTACCTCACAACAATCTTTTAGCTTTATTTTATTATTATCTACTTTTGTGGATGAAAAATAAAATAAGGCTCAAAAGAAACCTCTCAGGGATGGTATCATGGAAGAAGTTAGAACAGAATTGAGTCTTGACTGATGAAAAATGTAGAAAAGACTTGCCAAGAGTGTTATGAGCCAACACCCAGAGATAAAACCCAAGAAAGCATGTTGGAGACATCAAATTGTGTTTGTTGGTGCAGAGGGCTCATGTAGAATAGGGGATCTCAGCCTTTAATGTGTATATGAATTAAGGGGGGCTTGAGTCTTAATTTGAATAAGCATGTGGTTTTATCTTGGTATAGGTGATCTAAGGACCATACTTTAAGAATGAATAATAATAGGAAATAAGAATGGAGGTACAGATTATGGACGTTCTTGAATGTCAGTCAGGCTAAGGAGTTCAGGCCTAATTCTGAAGATAAAGAGAAATCAGGTAAATATTGTTGAGTGGAAAAATGACATGAATCAGATATTCATTTTTACACAGGAATAATTAGTGTGGCACATCTATGCTTTAGATGCAATGTTGCCTGGAAACTTCTGAGCACAAAGAGAAGATCTGAAGTCAGTATTTTCTCGGATGTATGATCAAATCTAGCTTCTCTAATTCTGTGATTGCCTTAAAGTTTACATTTATAAAGTGCCTAAAACCTGATTAAAAATTGAGTAGAGCTCCATGCTGTGAGCCCAGTAGACAGAAGACATGATTAAAACTGTAAGTTTCAAGTAAACTATTCCCTCATAATTTTGTATTTCTCTTGTTTTATTTTATTTTTTTTCTAATTTGAAGAGTTCTCTTTCAAGTATATTCAGTATGGTCTTTTGATCCTTCTTGTTCATACAGCCATTATGTGCAGAGATTGAAATTCATGCCCAAGAAAAGCATGAGGCATGATTAGAAGTAATGATAGTGTTTCCACAAGCCATTTATGAACCAGTCTCATGACCTAAAGTAATTGTCTTATAGAATGTAATGAAAAAATATATTATGGAAAATATGTTTACTGAGCACTCACAGAAAAATAAGATGTAATACTATAATATTTTTCTTCTTTGTTTATAAAACTTAAAAGTGATGGTACCTCAGTTCTGACACAAGAGCCTAAAATAAAGGACATCTGATTTACTCATATCACGTAGAAGTCATTCTAGCCCTAGTTAAATCACATAAAAGCCCCACTGATCTCTTCTATATGATGCTGTTTGTTAATTTGGACCTCACTCCTCATTTCTTGATTTATTTGCTTTCTATAATAAGTCCCAGAGCAATGATGCTGGGTCATGAGCCTTGATCTTAAATTGATGATCATCATAGGTCAAAAGTCCACAGAAGAAAGAAGGCAACGTTTGCTGATGAAATCACATGGGTTGATAAAATCCATAAAGAGCAGCTGTTCTATTCAAGTTCACCAAAATTTCTTTAAGAGTCCCCCCACCACCACCAGTTTTTTTAATCCTATAGGATTGATAGTGGCCCAAGTTTTGTGCTTTGGTGTATGTTTAAAAAGTTTTCTGTGTGAACTCAGGCAAGATTTCAGAGAAATGAACTAAATAAGGTATTGATCACCTAGGTGAAACCTATGACTCTTCAGGAAATTCTTGATGGAAAGGAAAACCTGTATTCCTTCATTGCCTGTTTATATGTCCTCTTATTTGCCTTTTATTATCAAGTTAAAATATCTTTCTTTTCTTGACCTTTCTCACAAACCAGTAAAACCTTCTCTGCTATACAAGAAAGAAAAAGGGATGGAGAGTAAAGCCAGATGCACAAAGATTGAGCACACAACTCATGAAGCCCTCTTCAGTTTTTATCTCTACAAAATATACTTTTCTAAATGTCTCAAAGACACAGAGTCTTACAATCTTACACATCCATTGTGCTTAATATTTCAGGGTGATGTTCCTTTCCCGGCTAAGAAAGTAATGGACAGAACCTTCGACAGTAGTTTGTCCAGCCTGAAATTGATGAAAGTTGTACAATTTGTAAAGATTTTTGGAAGAATGCCCGAATGGATTAGGGAGATTTCACTCTACTTAACTTTCGACTTCAACTTTTTTTTTTTTACCCACAAATTTTAATGTAGTGTCAGTAAAAATGACATAAAATTACTATCTTTTTTGAGAAAGAGGAATATTATGGCCCTGAAACCCACTAATTTTAGAAATATAAAATCATTCAGCCTACAGTGTCTAGAAGAGACCACAAGATGGATCATATGATGCCTTCTTTTTTTTTTTTCTTAAAAATGATTTAAATGTGTGGATATTTGCACCTGGGAATGCTTTTCCCACTAATCAGCTTGAAAAGACTATGAAGTTGGTGTTACCCATTTACTAGTGGACTCTGAACTGAAGTGGCATTTCACACATAATGTAACAGTCTTCCTTGATTCAAAACCTCCAAGCGGGGCTTGGACACAGGCCAGCACATCTGCTATATATCCCTGGATATATCATCACCATCTAAATAGAGATACATTTTGAAACTTGAACATTTTTAGAATAATTTTTCTTCATTTCTTCTTTAGAGAATTTAAAATGATTTCCTTGTCATCTTATTTTCATATTGCCAGACTGAAGCATTCACACAATTTTATTTTTTAGAAGTACTTCTAAATAAGATGTCCGGATAAACATCGATATTTTTGCACTTTGGTTCATGCACTCTGAGACTTTGGGAATTTTATAGAAAGCATTATTTTTAAGTTTTCACATTAGAATTAAAATATGCCCCAAAGTCTAAAATAGATCCTTTTGGTTCTCTTCACACAACAGATATTCTTTATGCTTATGTGAATTCCAGGGACTATCTCTTCTCCTTAGTGCTCAGCCAGTGAAGTATTTGTACATGTCCCTAAAGTTTTAAAGAGGATCCTTAAACAAAAGATTTAGTTCCCTCCTAAAAGCCAATAGGAAAAAGACAACGCATTAAAAAAAAGGGGGTGGGGGCAAAGGACTTGAGTAGACAGGTTCACAAAAGAGGACTTCCAAATAGCCAATGACTGTAAATGTATGAAAAAGTGTTTACATTAGCCACCAGAAAAAAAATGTGAATTTAAACTACAACAAAGTATGGCTAAGATGGACAATACAAGTATCGCGATGATGTGGAGCAACCAGAACTCTCACATTGCCCGTGGGAAGGGAAATAAATGAAACCACTTTAAGAAAGTTTTGGCAATTTCCTAGAGCTAAATACTGCCTTCCCTACAACCCCACCACTTCCTACCTGTGCATATGCTCAACAGAAATTCCTACTTATGCTCACCAAAAGTCAGGCCCTAAAATGTTCCCAGTGGTGTTATTTGCAGAGGTCAAAATCCAGAAACCATCCAAATGGTTTCCAATAAATAGGATGGATAAATTGTGGTGTAGTTCTGTAATGGAATTCTATCAGTAATGGAACAAGCAGTCCTCAACTCTATGCCACAGTATGATTGAGCCTCATAAATGACGAATACCCTGTGATCTCACTTATGCGAAGTACACAAGTTGGCCAAACAGTCTAAGGTACTAGTAGTCCATGTAGTGGTTGCCCTTGGATGGTCAGGACTAAAGAGAAGCACAAAGGGAAGTTGTGGGTTTCCAGGAATACCGTGCCTCTTGTTCTAGGTGCTGCTTCAAGGAGCTGTACATTTATGATTTGTGTGCTTTTTGTATGTTACACTCCAATAAAACCTTTTTTCAGTGTTCAGACTATTTTTCCCATCAAGTCTCATTCTAGGAATTTAACCTAGGAAACAACAAATTACAATAAAATTTGGAGATATACCCTGCAAGGATAGTCATTATGCCATTAATTTAAATTGAAAACAAAACAAAACAAAACAAAACAAAAAACCAAATGTCAAATGGTAGGAACTTTGTTTAAAATTGGAATATGTTTAAAAAAATAAAATACTGTTAGCTATTTAGAAATATATTTGAGATAAATATTTATTATACATAAATTACTTTGACATTAATAAGTGAAAAGAGGCTCTATGAGTTTGCAGGATGTATCCCAATGATGGGCATCAGGGCCACTACCTCGCATGCTCCAGGAGCACTGTTGACATTTGTATCCTACGTAAAAGGCAATTCTTGCATCCCAGAAATGCGTAACCAGCCTAATTGTGCATGGCCACCCTCATAGCCACCTACCAAAACATTTTTATGTTTCTCTATAAAGAGATTATAGGCATTTTTATTTTCCTCTTTGTAAATTTTCTGTGCTTACCAAAATTTCTTTTCTCTTTTTTTTTATTTTTTTAAAGATTTTATTTATTTCTTCATGAGAGACAGAGGCAGAGAGAGAGACAGAGACACAGGCAGGCTCCCTGCTTCACA
Source organism: Canis lupus familiaris (assembly GCF_011100685.1). Lineage (NCBI taxonomy): Eukaryota > Metazoa > Chordata > Mammalia > Carnivora > Canidae > Canis > Canis lupus. The sequence goes on from NC_049231.1 coordinate 13,120,764, forward strand.
GGGAGAAGCAGGCTCCATGCAGGGAGCCTGATGCAGGGCTCGATCCCAGGACTCCAGGATCATGCCCTGGGTCGAAGGCAGGCGCTAAACCGCTGAGCCACCCAGGGATCCCCAACTTACCAAAATTTCTGTAATGAAATTATGTGTTGCTTCCTTTTTAAATAAAAAAAGTTAAAACAGTACAAATTCCAAAACACTCACTTCAATCTTCTTATACAAGATAGCTAGAAAGTAAAATTCCATTATTTATTATTTTTACCAATTTTACTCAGTGGTGCTTATCAAAAAGAGTGAAAGAGAATTTATTTTTTTAATCTCTTGATCAAAGAGCACCTATGATCAAAGTCAACCTACAATAATGCAATGTGTGGGTGTATGGATGTAAAGTAGAAACATGCAGGAAAGTGGGCGTTGGGCAGAGAAGCCATGCCGGACAAATACACTTTTACAAACCTCTCTCCTCTTGGTGGAACCCTCCACATTCTTCAAAGCCTGGTTTCAGTTACAAACTCCTCCATGAAGAACTTCCGGGTCTTGACAGCCCAAACAAGCTGCCCTTCCTTCTCCAACTTGTTCAGTTTTTAGCAAATTCTATGTAAGCTGTCTTCCCAATCAGATGGTAAACTTTGTGAGATCAGGAAGGGCCAAGGTACACCTCAACTTCTGAGTAACTTCTTCCCTTCCTCACTGCACCTCTAATAATTCTCTGTATTATGAACAAAATTTTATTAGTGCTCAATAAATACATAGCTCATTGATGGATCACAGTGAAGCCTTCCATTAACTCTCAGTGGTTAAGGAGGAGATCGTGAAGACCACAGGAAGAAATGGGTGTAAAGAGATGACCAGGATCAGTTCTCACAAGGTCTAAAATGAATAGTAGGACCAAGATTACAGGTCACCCACTTAATTAAACCATTTCATAGAGAGTCCCTTTCTTCCCAGGGTCAAGGAGGACCAAATATTGGGGAAAGGTCTTGAAGTTTCTAGGACTGCGTGGGGGGCTCCAGCAACCCTGCCCCCCAGCTAGCAGGTGGAAGAGAGAGGCTTCCGATGGAGAGTGTCCATCCCTGGCAACTGGGTTTTGTTTTTTTTTCAGAGCCACTCCAGCCAGATTAATCATGAGTGACAGTCCTAAAGAAGATCAAAGCTAAATTCTCAAGTGAAGCACGTATGCAGGTATTAAAGTCTGTGTGAAGTTCCTAGTATTAAAAACGCTGAACATTATGATTAACAGAGAAAGGAAAAAAAGATCCAAACCACTACTAAAATCTCTTTGACAAGTGAATTTCAGGGCTGGAATTTTAAGAAAAGAACTCATATCAGGGGCTCAGTGGTCGGGACAACCAACCCGTTATATATATAGTGGAGGCATCACATCAAGTTCCCACGCTGAAATGGGGCTCTTGGAGAAGAGGGCCTGGGACAGAGATAGAAAAGGAGTCAGGAGTTTGGAAAGAGGTGCAACCATCAGGTCAGAAAATTTCTGAGCCTTAAATGCAAGTCTCTTTCAGTATCTTTTCTATCTGACCCAGGATTCAGCTCACCTGCTCTATTTCTTTCAAGTTCCCTACGTCCCTTTACTACTAAGACTATCAATTTGTATGTGTGGGATGAACCGCACCAGTGTGAGAAATCTAAGAGATAGAGAGAAAAGATGTTCTAATTTTCATGGGTCAAGGTCACCCTCCTTGCACTTTCCTATGTTAGAAAAGCGAGAGAATTTCAACGTAATTTTGCTTGTATTTCTTCACTGAAACAGCTAGTTAACAAAAGAAACTCCTATGGGTTTTTTTTTTCTTTTATGGTTGTTTCATTGATCAAAGTTTAGTTCCTATTCCACTAAAAATAAAGCCAGCTGTCCTTAAAGTTTTTATCATCTGCAGTTCTGCAAGTGACCCCCAGTGAACCAGTTAGTGAGTACAGATGGAGAACTGGGAGAGAAGGGGTGTGGGCTTATAAAAGTGTCTCCTGGGTTTTAACTAGCCTCAGGCTACAATAAAATGTTAATGAAAATATATTAGAAGAAACAGTCAGGGACAACAATAATTAACCACATGAAACACCACTCAATTATTCAAACCAAGGCCTCCCCACCCTCCATCATTCCACCTGCACAGGAATAACAGGTCAGACGGAAGAGATCTCATAGGATAGCCTGAAGGTCAAGGTTCGAGGGCAAACCACAGACAGCAAAAATTTCCAGAGGACAGGATGTAACATCTGCCTGAGGTCTGGTTTGGGGAGGTTATAGTAAACATATCCCACTGGATTCTGTCTTCAAATCCATGCCCAAATGCCTCCTGAACAAGAAGCATTTTGAGGATGGCTAGAGCAACGCAGTTTCTGCTGAAGTTGTGGTGTAGACAGTTCACTGGTCAGTACACTTAACCGAAATAATTGGAGCTAGTTCACAGTTACTCTGTTTTTCCTACAAATACCCATTTCTGTGTTTAATGCTCTATCTGCCACCATCCTGCATGCAATCTAAGGTGTCACATATTGAGAAACTGATTTTTGAAAGAACCTCATCTGAATGAATGGAATGAAATGTTTTGGCAGCACAGATGAGAAGGGGAAGATGCTCTTTCAAAGGCTCTCATTGCCCTGGTCTGCCACATTCGTGGGCTTCACATTCCACCAAACTCTTCATACATTTTTTTGTGACATTTGTTTTCCTAACCACAGGAGAAGAAATTCTAAAGACAAAAAAATGTTCCCAGGGACACAAAATACTGGTAAAGCAACATGGCAACATGCATAATGCAAAAAACAGGTTAAATTTAGCGATGGATGAACATCAAACGATTTCTAGCTCTGTTTCAACTTAGATACTTATTCCAAGCATGTCGAAATGATACAAACCTCGTGAGCCTACATAATTGAGCTTAACATTTTTTTCTTGAGCAGTTTTCCTCCAGCATTTGCCCCTGCCCCCGCCTGTCTCATACTTTGCCCCTTCCCTCCCTTTGTTTCTTTGCATAGAATCTGGAATGTAAAAGCCAAGGACTACACAAATACGAAAGCAAATCTTGCAAAATTTAAAAATATGGTTGTCTGTTAGGCTAGCTTGGAACTTTTTTGTTCACTTACTTTCCCCACACCATCCAAACCTGTTTCTCCTCATGCCACAAGGGATGGCAAACCAACATGCCAAAAAAAAAAAAAAAAATCCCCATTCCCTCCAAAGCATACTTGACAGATAATGAAAAACTACATCACCATCTTGGATATAATGGTACTTCTCTTTCAAGTTGTTTAAAGTTTAATTATTTTATTGTTCTAGTACTTCTACAATGTATATGACTACATATTTTTGTTCCTATTGAGAATATTGCAAAAGACAGAAAATTTGAAATCAGTAGGCCTCCCCTGAGATTCCAGATTTGCCACTCAGTCTCTTATAGCAAAGTGTTCCTTTCAGTACTTTGGAAAAATATTAGCCATCTGATCCCCTGGAAGTTAAAACAGGAAAGGAGAAAGGGGAAAGGAGAATGAAAAACAAAAACCACTGTGTCGTACACCTGAAATTCATATAGTATCGTATGTCAACTATACTTCAATTAAATATAAAAACAATAGCAAAATAATAAAATGGAGGTTAAAAACAAAACAAAATCTCTGAACAATCCAAAACAAGGACTCTAGCCTCATGTACTTTTCTTAAAAGAGAATCCCTTAAGCCTTCCCTAAGATCATTTACCCTTACTTTACACAGTAGTCTAGCAATATTAATATGATTGCCAACCTGTAATCAATTAGAAAAGGAGAAAGGGCCCATTGGACACGACAGCTATAAGAGACATTTGTTGTTGAACACATAACACTGATGCTAGGGACAAAGTTGAGGCTCAGGCATGCCTCGTACGAATTTAGGTGATGTTCCCACCAGAATCTAGCAGAATCCCAAGATTTTCATTGGGCAAAAAATATGTCATGGGCAGAACAAGGACTCTACCTGATTTAGGACTGGAATATCCAGCCAACCATGTTAGACAGAATGAGAGAGGGATGGCCACTGTGCTCAAGTTACATGGGGCCCTCGGATGAAAAATCACCATCACCTTAAAAGGAGGTTCAGAAACGGGACCGGATGTGTAGAAGAGAAGCAGTTGTCCTGGGGTAGAGCATAAGGGCTGGGCTTACATCCTCCCGTCCCATCACTGGAAGGTTATAAATTGAGGAGTCCTAGCAACTCAGCTCTAAGGAACACCAAGAGATGGATGCTGACCAAAGAAAGAAAGTTAAGAGCCTGAGACCCAGAGGCCCAGAGACCCAGGGACCTGCAAGGTACTCAAGCAGTTGTATTGGAAAAGCATCCCCAAAAGATTTATTTATTTTATTGCCTCTCTCCAGGAGAATATTCTATGAGAGAAGGAACTTTTATCTTTTTTGCTTACTGATATAGCCTGAGGTCATAGAAGAGTGCCTGGAAAATAGGAGGTACTTAAAAAATATTGGTGATTTTGATGGGTGAATCAATCAACAGACCTGTGGGACAATCAATCAACAGACCTGTGGGACAACAGACCCAGCAATCAGGAGCAGAGAAAGCGAGAAGAGCCGGAACAGAGGAATTATGGGAGCTCAGAAGGGTGTGAATGAGAAGACAACTCTCCCAAGGGGGAAAGAACTGAGATCCCGTCACTTGACAAGTGGGGGATGTTGACTCAGCAGAGTTAGACAAAAATGGTTCGGATGTCCTTATTGAGGACCCTCTAACTCGTGGGATGCAGAGGCTGCTCAGGTTGTGAGTGCAAACAGCTCTATGCTTATCAAAAGCTCCTGAGGCCATTACTTCATACAAATGAAATTTTAAAGAAAATGTTCCTGATGCTACTACCTTGAGACATCAACAGAAGATCTATTATGTCCACAATATATTTTAGAAGCATTTTCATCAAAACTATCTAAAATGTAAAGACAGTGAGGCTAGGTTTAAGTTTTCTGGGAAACTATGCTCTGTGAAATGTCTCAGCCGTGGGCAATGGAGCAGCAGCAATGCAGAACCGCAGGACTAGGGCTCTGCCTCAGTCACACCAAGGTTGAGACCTCCCGATTTGAGATGAATAGGAGTCTGGCATCATAATAGTCAAGGTCAAAGCAGCCAACTCATTTTTCCCAACTCGAAGCACTTTATAGAAAAGGAGCTTACAAATCTAGTACAAATAAATCTGTCACAGGCCAATCCAGAGTAATTATTCAAGCTCCACTCAAACCCAGTTCAATTGACCAATTCTCTTTCTATGTGATATTTGCATAAATTTGATCAAAATCGTGCCTCAGGACTTGGCTTAAGGGCTGTCAAAAGAATGATAATAATTTTTAAAAAGTAAAATCTTCATGATAAATCCCACCTTTACCAGCTCTAGGGTGCTAAAAAGAACCTTCAGTATGTTACTAGATGTTGACTTCTACTTTTTGAATTAAGAATCAGTTAACGTGTGAAAGAGCCTTCCTACCCTCTCTTCCTACTATCTCAGAGGTGTGTGCCCCTGAAAACAGACATAACCACTGCCACATTTTGGCATGATATAAATAAAACTACTGAGCATAGCGTCACTGGTCCACTAACCCTAATGAGTGTTTTATTTCTTGCAAATTGACACGTTAGTGTAGGTAGATTCGTAACCTAAGCCAGAAGTATTTTGCAATTCAAATTTTTCAAATTCTGAAAAGATAATAAGGCTCATATACTGAGTACCGTGTAGCACCCCCGGGGAAACCTGAGGAAGCACCCAAACATGTGATCATGTCAGTGAAACATATGAATAAATAAAGATTATTAAGAGCCTCACATCAATTTAGGAGAAATTTTGTACTCAGATGAATTAAGAAAAAAAATTCACATTCAAAAAACTTTTTGATATTTGGGAATGGAGGCTGATGGAGGATAGACCTGTGGTGGAGCTGGTATTTGAGTGTGAGAGGGGAAACAGGGAAAGAAAATTTATGCTACGTTAATACTCTACTCTCTAGAAAAGAAACTATTTTTGCATTTCTACTAGTGAATAGAATCTTTTGAGGGCTGATCCTTTCTAATTGAGACCTCACTGTCTTACCATCAAAAGGATCATTTTAAGTAGATAGCATGTGTATGTGCTTCCAGTGTAGACTCTACAGTAATTTACTGCTTCCAAACTCCATTCAGTTCCTTTTATGATGTTCACAGTTTCAGAACTCAGGTCTGCTTGAGTCTGAAATAGCAGCCCACCTGGCTCCATTTATCCCCCTTTCATATTAAGGGCAACGTAACCCAAAACCTTTATCTTCAACCTTTAAACATTTCACACAGACCATTTGGGAAATTTATTGTCATCTTAAAAAGACTTGTCTTTTTCATTCAGCATACCCCACTACAAAAACCAGCTCGGTACCTGTCAGCCATCTGGTCTCTTTGTGTACACCAGGCCAAAATTTCCAGATTTCCTCCTTGGAATTTGCTCTGTAGAAGACGAATCCGATTAGGTGAAAAATAATGCTGGAAGAGTTACAAGCCATTATTCTGAGCACAAATGACATTTTCTTTAATAAGTGTTCCCAGTCTAAATAAGCTTTGAACTTCATATCTGCCTGGGAGCTGGGGTTTGTTTGCAACAGTCATGCAGCCAACATGATGACACCTCTGGCTGAGACCCAGATATTTTTAATCAGCAAAACTGTAAGATGTGAAACAGCTTCGAATGGTCATTCTTTTTCTGTGTCAGAGATTTCCAGAAACGTCACTTAGTGGTTCTAGCACAGGGCAAGGAAAACAGAACCAAGCTTTATTGCATCATAACAGCCAATATGTACCAGTAATTTGAAATCTAACAGGATCTTGTAGCAATAAATAGGAAAAGATTGACTTTTTGAGACTATATAGGATTGTGTGGTAATGACAGCACACGATGGTGAGAGCTCAGGGGTCTAGCAAGGCACTTTAGTAGTTTATTATGATTAACCTTTCCCACAAGTCATGGCTTCTCAACACTACCTGAACATTAGAATCAACTGAGATGCTATTTACTTATTTTTTATAAACATACTAATGCTCTACTTCATAACAGACATAAAACCAGAAAATTTAGGAGTGCATCTCAGACACCTTTATCTTTAGTAGCTCTCTAGATGATTCAAATGTGCAGCCAAAGTTGATAACAGCTACTCTGAGCCATTCATTCATTCATTCACTTAGTAAATCATTCAACAAATATATACTGAATACTAGCTATGTCCTGGGACTACTCTAAGCACTGGGGATTCAGAATAAAAATGGCCAGGGTAGCTGGAAGGTAGTCACCAAGGGTCACCTAGCTGATGTAGGACAGAGTGCAGAAGCTAGGTCATGCATAACCTTGCAGGACTTTGGATTTCATTGTAAGCGATGAAGAGCCATGGGCGGTGGAGTGGGTGGTGTTAAGCAGAGAAGTGACATGATCTGATTTATATTTGTAAAATAACATTTGGCTGCCCCTTGGAGAATATCATTAAATTAAATCAAGTCCAAGGACAGAACAAACCACAAATTTAGGGAGCAGAACAATGGAAACTGTTGGATATTTGCTTTTATTACAGCCTTTGTCTCAGACCAACTGAGTGGTATGCCTGGAGTTTTTAAAAACCATCATTCTTCTGGGCTGTATTTGGATGAATTACTCCAGCATCGGCCCACTTAGTGACCTCCCAATGTCTGGAGGGGACTGCATATGACTTCCTCTGCTACTAGACAGGACTCACTTTCAGAGCACAACACACATTTTCCAGCTTGATTTTGCATGACTGACTGCTTCCCAGATTAGACGTTCACTCAGTAATAGAAGGATAAAAAGAATACAAGCAATGGTTCTTCCCAGATGAGACACATATGGACCATGTAGAAATAGCAATTTTACTATGTGCCGTCAAACAGGTGTTAACACCCACAACCAAGGAGAAAGCTATGGTCTCTAACTAAGGCTATGGACTCACGCTCCTGTTGAGATGATTATTGAAATAAGGCTCTTTATCCTTCTCATAAATTATAATGCAAGCATTTTCCCTGGGATGTGGATTTGTGAGTCATACAAACAGGATAGGTCAAGATTGATGAACCAAAGAACGCAATTCATGTTGTGCTAAGCAGATCATGACTGAGAGTCAGAGTGTTACTTAGAGGATAGGAAAAAAGTAGAGACGACAAAACCTAGAAAACACAACCTACTCTCTTAACATCTTTTATTTACCACAGCACTCCATTCTCTTTAGTTGAGACTGTTCTAAAGTGTGCTTCAAGCTAAATAGCGAAATCAGGGCTGGAAGCAAATGGAAGACTCTAAAAGGCTCCTGCATAGATGGGTACAAAGGCAAGCAGCACCACATTTAGGTTTGGTTTTCACCGTTTAGCTCCATCAATTCATATATTTTAGCCAGCATTTGTAAAACAGGCAAGGAGATTTTTGTAAGCTGATGTCATTGACAGATAGGCACAAAATAATTTTATTGTGCATCAAAAACAGTAACTGCTAAACCCCTTTTCCCACGGAGTCAATTGTTTTTTACAATGCAAGTTTGGATGGCATACATTTTCTGGGAAAGGCAATTCATTTTCTCTTAAAACAGAGTATAAAGAAAATGAAAAATCACTTCAGGTAAGGCAAACTCCACTGCACAGTTATATTAAATTTAAGCCTATTTCTTCTAGAAAATTCATACATTGCCATCTACTGACAGATACTAATAACTTCTGTTAGTAATTTATTTATATTTAAAACAATAGTCCTAGTTGGTAATGCAAGCTAATCCGTTATTTAACAATTGTTCCCTAGGTCCTGTTCTAGGCACGGGCGATATAAAATGAATAAGATCCAAGTATTTCTGCACATCTAGAGCTCGTCGAGCAGGGGGTGCCTGCCTCACTCTCTGTTGCTGCTGTATCATGGCCTTCGTCACCAACCAATATTTTGCATTTATCTGTTTATTGTCATACTGCTCTGTAGATTCAGGGAGGAACTGATTTATTTATGTTCTTTCACCATTTACAGGTATCCAGCTACTAATTGCCTTTCCATAAATATCTGCTAACTAATGAACAAGTCAATAAACTCAGAATCACATAACTTATAAAAGGCAGGCCTCAAGTTCAAGCCCAGACCCATCTGATTGCAGAGCTCATGACCTTCCAAAATACTTTTCCAAAATGTTCATGAATTCTTTAATTAGGATGGCCCTAGGAACAGCATACATTTTCCACAATAAGAGTGCCCCTTTAAAAAAAAAAGATCTGGGATCCCTGGGTGGCGCAGCAGTTTAGCGCCTGCCTTTGGCCCAGGGCGCGATCCTGGAGACCCGGGATCCAATCCCACATTGGGCTCCCGGTGCAGGGAGTCTGCTTCTCCCTCTGCCTGTGTCTCTGCCTCTCTCGCTCTCTCTCTCTCTGTGTGACTATCATAAATAAATAAAATTAAAAAAAATAAAAAATAAAAAAAATAAAAAATAAAGATTTTATTTATTTATTCATGAGAGACACACAGAGAGGCAGAGACATAGGCAGAGGTAGAAGCAGGCTCCACACAGGGAGCACAATGCAGGACTCAATCCCTGGAGCCCGGGGTCACACCCTAAGCCAAAGGCAGATGCTTAACCATTGAGCTACCCAGGCATCCCAGGGGAACCCATTTAATGGAATGATAATAGCAATGAAATAAAGTTTTCAAATTACCTTAAATAATACTGGCAATTGCTGATAACTTAATTTTTAGAAGGAAAAAAAACCCAGGAAATAAAATTTTATATATATGTATATAGCATGAGAAAAATTACTGCGAGATAGATGTAAAAGCAAGGACTGGAGGCAAATGCAAGAAAATGTTTGGACTAGTTCACTCTGGATAATGGGATTGGGGTAACTTTTGCTCCCTCTTTTTTACTTTTCTCCATTTTCCAAATGTTCTAGTAAGGACACTTAATCACTTATATAACCCTAAAAAGATAATTTTGACACTTCTGTAGATTTTTTAGTGGAATATAGGAGCATAACAGTGTACTAGTTTGGGAGAAGTTCAGTAGCAAAGAGACAGAGGAAGGGATTTCCAGAGAAGTTTAGCTGGTCCTGACTCATTGTATAAGGAAATGGTAGGGGGACTCTTTCCAAAGGAATTTTGGAACTTGATTATAGAAAGTCTGTCAAGCTGAGTTTGGACTTCATCTCCAAGTAATAGGGAGCCATGGAGAGTATTTGAATTGACAGAAAAGTGCTATTGAATGCTCAAAGCCTGAGTAATTACGAGAAAAGTAGCACAACTAGAACAGCAATTAACCCCTACATGCATTATTCCCCCTTGTGGGGCATGTCTTCAGCTTTAACAGTCTATAATTATATCTTAAAGATTCACATGAGAACACATTTACTTGCCAAAAAGCGCTTTGCTTACAAATTTTGCTGCTGCAAACATGACAGTGTCCCTTGGGCCAACACCTTTCAGAAGACCGAACATCTTAAAAGTACAGCAAACAAAAGATTTTATTTTCAATTTAGAGGTTCAATCAGGCATTAGTTTTCTCTATTTCTATTCATTCTTTATGAAATGAATTTAGCCTACGGAATTGGGATATAATATGGGAATATACTTACTGTTGAGTATTGAGTATTCTTGTGAAAATTTTGTTTGTTAGATGTTTAGTCCTGGGCATTTTCCATATTTTTTTTTTGCTTTGTTTTTTAAAATTTTTATGTATTTTTTTTGGTGTGAACTTTTTGGCTTCCTACCACTATATCTGGAAGCCAAAACCAAAGATATCACAAGAGGCAAAATTAGTAGACGTACTCCTGTTAAAATAGATCCCTACAAAGTCATCAGACTGATTAATCAATTTTTTTTTTGCAGAGATAAACATCCATAGGAATTTTTAACTCCAAGTATTTAATAATTATCTTTTCTAAACAGGGATTCAGAAACCTCATGAAAATAGCTCTAAGGTTTTTTTCACTCTTAAAAGGAAACACATATACACGCCAACTCAAACTGGCTGAAGAAAAAAAACCCAGTTTGTATAATTAAGAAGTTAGAGGGAGTTTTGACTTACATTCCACAAAGCTTAGCAATGTCCACAGAACAAGGGAAACTTCTACCTACCAGCTCCATCAGGAACCTAGGTTTGTCTTCCGTGGGACTAGCTTGGGTACTGTGCCCCCCTCTGAACCCATCACTGAGACTGGGACAGGGACTGCTCTAACTGGTCAGAGATAATCTGCTCTTGGCAGGCAGGTGGAAGATCTGCACTAGGCAGAGAAAATAACAGGAGAGAAGGGCAAAGGCTTACAATCAAGGGAATGTGGAGTTTTTCTGGGGAATTACAAAGCATGACATCGAGGCAAAATATTTGGAAAGGAGGAAAACATCAGGGACAGAGTGGCAAAGACTGAATAATGAAGGACCTGGAATGTCATACGTAGGGTTTGGAGTTCATCCTGAAACCAGGAGGGTAGCAATTGAAGAATTTAAAGCAAGAGAGTATGATCATTTCTAGCTCATTAGTTAGCTCATTCTGAAAGATGAATTGGAAGGAGAAAATTCTACATTTTTTTTAACCTATATTAGAACACTCATACTATTGAATCATAAGCCAGCTGGTATAAGCCACTATGGAGAAAACAGGATGGAGTTTCCTCAAAAAATAAGAAATAGAAGGGCACCCGGAGGGTTAATTGATTAAGTGTCCAACTCTTGAATTTGGCTCAGGTCATGATCTCAGGGTTGTGAGACTGGGTCCCATGTTGGGCTCTGCACTGGGCATGGAGCCTGCTTAGGATTCTCGCTCCCTCTATCCTTCCCCCTCTAAGGAAAAAAAAGAAAGAAAAGAAAGAAAGAAAGAAAGAAAGAAAGAAAGAAAGAAAGAAAGAAAGAAAGAAAGAAAGAAAGAAAGAAAGAAAGGAAGGAAGGAAGGAAGGAAGGGAAAATAGAACTATCATATGATCCAGCAATTCCACTTGTAAGATTATACCATTAAGTGAAAATATTAACTCAAAAAAATACCTGCCGTCCCATGCTTATAGTAGCATTATTTATAGTAGTCAACACATGGAAACAGTTTAAAGATCCATTGATGGATGAATGGACAAAAAAGTTGTGATATATATAACTATAACTATAACTATAACTATATATATATATATATATATATATAATGGATTATTATTCAGGCATGAAAAAATAAGGAAATTCTATCATTTGTGATGATATGGATTGATCTTGAAGTCACTATGCTAAGCAAAGTAATTCAGGCAGAGAAAGACAAATACTATTTGATCTCACTTATATATGGAATATCAAAAAGAAATCATAGCAAAAAATATCAGATTTGTGGTTACCAGTGATACAAGATAGGGGAAGGGGGAATTAGAAGAAGGTGTCAAAAGGTACAAACTTCCACTTATAAGAAAAATAAGTACTAGAATGTCATGTATCACATGATGACTACAGCTAACACTGCTGTACGGTGTAAGGAAAATTTTTATGCGAGTAATGGGTCCTAAGAGCTTACATCCCAAGGAGTGATTTTTTTCCTATCTTTTTATTATATCCATGTGAGATGATGAATGTTAACTAAACCTCTTATGACAATCATTTCACAATATATGTAAATTAAGTCATCATGCTGTACACCTTAAACTTACACAGTAATGTATGTCATTATTTCTCAGTAAAACTGGAAAAAAATTGCAAGCCAGTATTTATGTGCTTTCTTACTTTGTCTACTTATGTCTCAGCTCCTCTAGGGCAGGGTCAATTTTTTATTCATCTTTGTAGCCCTAATCTGTCACTGTAAATCTTTAGTGAAACTCATTAAAATAAAAGGAAATTACTCTTCAATGAAATGACCATAAGTTTACCACATAAATCTAATGTGAAAGAAGAGATTACTGCAAATTCCATGCTTCCCCCCCCCCAAAAAAAAGCCATGACAATAGTAATCTTAGTTTTCAGACATTAAAATGTACTGAACCTAAGCCTTACACAATTTTTTTTTTTCTGGATTGAAAAGTTTTCTTTGGTCTAGAAAGAGTATTGTAGATTTGGTAGCCCATGCTCTGGTTTATCTTCATCATTTCATGTTCCACACGAGGAATTGGCAATTTTTTAAAAGATCAAGAGGTAATCATTTTAGCCTTTGTGTGCCAAATTGTCCCTATTAGGCCTACTCAGCTCTGCCATTTTGCCAAAAGGCAGCCATAGACAATTCATAAATGGATGTGGTTGTGTTCCAATAAAGCTTTATTCATGAACACTGAAATTTAAATTTTATATAATTTCACATATCGCAAAATACTAGTCTTCTTTGTTCTTCTACCAACCAACTAAAATGTAAAACCCATTCTTAGCTCACAGGCCACACAAAAATGGGGATAGTGGGCTGGAGTTGCCATGCAGGTTGTAGTTGCCGATGCTCTACTGTAAATCTGAAGAAACTGATTTTGCTCACGTGAACATCATCCACAAGTGTATTGAATGCCCGTTATTTGGTCCTAGCCTAACAACTTCCCTTTGCCAAATTTTGTTCAGAATATATATTTATGAAATGATATCATAGCATTATCCTCTGGCTCTGCAAAACTGAGTTAAACGTATACTCCGCTATATCCTTTAAAAGCACTTTAAACTGTATTTATTGAAAATAAATAAGTAAAAACATTTATTATTGTGATCATAAGAAGAGCAAGCCCCCAGCCTAGCTTGATTCTATTTTTATTTTAATCATGCTTTAGAATGATAATCAAGCAAGATGTCCATTAATTTATAGCTGCCTGGTAAGTATACATTTACTTACATTACTAGTCATCAACATATGATTTGATTCATGAGTAAGTACGTAGAAGACCAACATTTAATTATGGGGGCATGTCCTCTTGCCCTCAAGACATGTCCTCTTGCCTTCCTTTATTCTAGCACGGTGCCAAAAATACTAGGTATTCCTCTGTTTGGGTCTCAACCAAGTATCCATTCCATTTTGTAGGACTTTCAGCTTTATTTTCTAACACTTTAAAAGATTTTTTTTTTAAGTAGCAGTCAACTAAAAGCAAAAAAAAAAAAAAAAAAAGCACATAAAGTTGAAACACCAGATGTAGGCTCCAAGGGTGTGGCTAGAGGGTAAGCAGAGGGTGGGAGGAGTAGTGGGCACCAGGGAAAGAGCCCTGAAAGACGGAGAAGAGGGGCTCCTGGGTGGCTCCGTGGTTGAGCATCTGTCTTCTGCTCAGGGTCTGATCTCAGGGTCCCAGGATAGAGTCCCAAGTCCCACATGGGCTCCCTGCGGGGAACCTGTTTCTCCGTCTGCCTGTGTCTCTGCCTCTCTGTGTGTCTCTCATGAATAAATAAATAAAACCTTAAAGAGAGAGAGAGAGAGAAAGAAAGAAGGTAGAAGAGAACAAAAGAAACATATTCCTTCATAATTTCACAATTATGTCCAAGATGCCCATAGTCCTGGATTTCCTCTGTGAATCAGAGCATAATATTTCCATTCTTAAAAACACTAGCTTTTCTTTCCATCTGACGCTACCATTGGTAAGCTTACTAAGGGAATAAATGAAATTATTCTTATTTCCTGAGCCTTTTATCGCTTCTCAAAAGGTCAAGTTCCTAGAGGATGGTAATAAATGAACCATGGCAGAGCAGTTTGTGGAAATTTTTATTTGACCTGTAACTCAGTTTTATAGGTAATTTTAAGCAGTTATAAAATGACTCTGCTTGAAAAATAATTGCTCATCATGGTAGCAGATAAATTCTATCTTTGCCATTCAGCAGGAATATCATATCCAAAAAAGACTTTCATTTAAAATTGTGATTTCTAGGTATCATTGTTCATATACTTGGCTAATAATCACTTAGTAATTTAGGAAATATACATTTTGTATACTTAAAAGAGGAAATCAATACTTTAGTGTTTCAGGATTTGCCTTGTTTTGTTATCTGTTTTACAAGGGAACCCGGGGAGAGGGCACAGCGGGGAGGCAGGGCTGGAGGAGACACAAGTAATGTAAACTCAGAACAAATCAGAGGGGAGAAAGACACAAGTGCTGCAACCCCAAGGTAGCTGAATAATGCTTTGATGTATGGTAGCAAAGGGAAGGAATAAAAAGCACAATATGCTCTAGCAAACAGAGGGCTTTGTCTTTGGTTCTCAAAAACATGGCCTCTCTTGGGATGCCTGGGTGGCTCAATGGTTGAGCATCTGCCTTTGGGCTCAGGGAGTGATCCCGATCCCCATAGATCCCCACCAAGCAATGGATCTGGTGAAAAGCCATTTGATGTATGCAGTAAGAGAAGAAGTGGAAGTTCTAAAGGAACAACTAAAAGAATTAGTTGAAAGAAACTCTTTACTTGAATGAGAAAATGAACTGTTAAAACCTCTTTCAGACAATGATCAATTATCCCAAACCCCAGCCCAACAGGCCAATACTGGTAGCACTTCTCAACAGCAAGCAGTGATAGCACAGCCTCCGCAGCCAATGCAACCTCCACAGCAGCCGAATGTCTCCTCAGCATAAAGCTTTCTTGCCTCATTAAGAAAAAAACGGAAAGCAATCTATCCTTGTGTGCCACTGGTAATCTTTCACTTTATATGAAAGCACGTAGTCATGCTTCGGTTGTGTGTTTGGCCTTTTCAGTATTAGGCCATCATTCTACAGGAGTTTCTCCTCCCTTTGAGATGTCATGCAGCACTGTTGATGTCCTATTTCATGTCATCAGTACACAAGGAAAATAATAAATGGGTTTTTTTTTAAGCAAACAAAGTCTGCATTTTACCTGGTGCGCATGAGTGGGGTCTTTTAAGAGCTTTGGTGGCTCTCCCATTTTTCCTATTACCCATGGATTTACCCTGAGCCTTCCTATCACATTATAAATAACAGTTCACCTAAAGAGCCACTTTTCTTTCAGTATCGGTAACATTTGCCTATGTAAGTTTTCACTTATTTGTGTTTTACTTATTACAGGGCTGCTATTTTCATAATGTACATGAACAATGTCACAGAACTTTTTAAATTTTTTTTGAATACTTATAAAAGTATCAGTAAAGGACTTGAAAGACAGGATTGCATTTAATAGATAAAACGTTTAGGCAACAATTGAACAAAAGAATCCTGGCATATTTCTAACACCAATGGCAATTTACCTTCGGTATTTATTTTCAGTAGTAAAGACCCAGCTTGAATGTAAATTTTGTATAGTGTAAGTATGAAGAACATAGTGCAACTGTACAAGTACTCACCGGTTATTGTGATATAATATGTAACTGGGCTATTTTGATGAAGAAAACTTGGTTTATTTGTTTTCTATTTTCTAATAGAGAAATTGCCACAACTACTCTGCTTTTTGACATTTTGTAGGACTTTCTTTTTTGGGGGTGGGAATAAAAAGCTGTGAAATTGTTCAACCTACTTTGTAACCAAAGAAGCAAAGCTGTGTAATGGAGGTTTTTTTTTTTTATAATGCACATTCTTTATGTATTTTTATTTAGTGTTTTCTCGGTCACAATTTTCTTTGCTGTCTAGCATGATCT
Organism: Canis lupus familiaris; assembly: GCF_011100685.1. Lineage (NCBI taxonomy): Eukaryota > Metazoa > Chordata > Mammalia > Carnivora > Canidae > Canis > Canis lupus. The sequence goes on from NC_049231.1 coordinate 13,137,276, forward strand.
GCATGAACCACTTTCGTACCTCATGTTTATATCCAGCACTCTTCTTGTAATATGTACTAGTCTGTGAACAATGTCAAATGAAAAAGAACGAACAGGTGGTATGTTGGAGCTGAGCTAGGGTACTATACACTAATTGTTAAAAAAAAAAAAAATGAAGTGAACCATCTTCATCGAGCCCCACATCCTGCAAAGAGCCTGCCTCTCTCTCTGCCTGTGTCTCTGCCTCTCTCTGTCTCTCATGAATAAATAAATAAATAAAATCTTTAAAATTAAAAAAAGAAACATGGCCTCCCTAATGTCTCCCTTCTGTTCTCATATTCCAAAATACTGAATTTATTGAATACCAATAATTTGTTACCGACTGTACAAGATGTTTTGAACACTGAGACAAATAAAATACAACCCCTGCCCCCTTTTCAGTTTTTTACTGTTATAATAAAGTTACCAGGAGCGTTTTTGCATATGCCTTTTGGTGCACATAAGATTTGTATCTGTTAGGTATATATTCAAGGGTGAAATCTTAGCATAATGGAGAATTCTCATGTTTAGCTTTTCTGAAAACTGCCAGTTTTTCTAGGTTGTTCCAATTTTTACTCTCCATCAATGTAAGAGCTTCACATCCTTATCAAAGCTTATTAAAGTCAGTCTTTAATTTTAGCAATTCTGGTGGGTAAATTGTGGTCCCCTATTGGGATTTTCACTGAATTTCCTTGGTAATTAATGATGCATATATTGATAGGACATTTTGATGATCTTTCTTGTGAATTGCATCTTCAAGTCTTTGTCTATTTTTAAATTAAATTATCTATCTTCTTAATGATTTGAGGGCCTTCTTTATATATATTAGATATAAATCCTTTGAATTGAAGTCTAATCAAAGGCTGTTCCCATTCCCAGAAATGTAGGAACTGGCAATATCTGGTTGGTGAAATTTCTAGATGTATACAGGCCAGTGACTGTTTTATCTCTCTCGTTCTGCATTGTTTTTGTTCCATCATTTATGTGTATCTTGAGTATTTCTTCCCAGTCTGTGGTTTACCTTTTCACCCCTTTAATGATTTTTTTATAAATAGAAGTTTGTAATTTATTGAAGTATGTTTTATCAATTATTTCCTTTGAGGCTAATGACTTTTGTGAGCATTTAAGAAATCTTTGCCTATCTCAGGGCTGTCAGATAGCTTGGTGTCTTCTCAAAGTTTTATTTTTTCCTCATATTTAGGTCTATGGTCCATCTTGAATTAATTTTCTTTATGGTTCAAAATAGTGGTTGAAGTTAATTTTTTTATCACATGGAAATATAGTTGTTCCCATACCATTTATTGCAAGCATTACGTGCACCAGTTTTTTTATTAGTTTCTGTCTTTCAGCTCCAAACCCACCTAGCTGTGTGCTGTTTTCTGATGCTGGTGCTGAGACTTTGCAAACACATTTCTGTTTTGCCAGCTGGATTGCTGTTAGACTCTATCAATAGAAGGTGCTAGAAAGAGGCTCCAAAGCTGGAGGAGAAGAAAACATTTTGCCTGTTTGTTAGTTTGTTGGGTTTTTCCCAAGGGCGTCTGTGAGCAGCACCCACCAAGCTTTCATCCCTGTAGAGCAGAACATTGTGTCCTTTGGCAGCAATGACAATCCCTTTTCAGAGGCTTGGGCCCCAGCACACAGGTCTGTCCCCTAGCCTCCAAAGCTGGTAAACATAAGCAGCAGCTGACAGCAGCCCTCCTCAGAGCTGAGAGTCACCCCACAAACCCTTTCTCTCACTTTTCCAGCTTTCCCTTTGATCCTTCAACTAGAGGGATGTAGCTGCGTTTGCTTTCGGCAGTTGTATACTTAGACTCTCTGCTGCCCTTTTAGTAGTTCATAACATTTCACTCTGTGAACAACACTTTACATTATATTCTCTTTATTCACATTAGTAGTGTGGTTTCTATCTCCTGACAGACCCTTGACTGATGCACCATCTGTTCACTCACTGAATTGCGGTCGAGTGTCACCGCAAAAGGGGGACTTCAAGGAGTTCTTGGCCTCTATGCTATGTCATGAGTTTATTTGTGTGTCCTGTGCCAGTACCATACTGTATTAATTACTGTATTATTAGAGTAAATCTTCATATCTAATAGTCATGCAATTTTGTTTTTCTACAAGCGTCATCTTGGCTTTTTTAGATACTACATTTCCACCAGAATTTAGAATCAAGACACCAATTTCCATTGGTCAGTCATTCCAAAAGAGGATGAGGGACCCCTGGGTGGCTCAGTGTTTGAGCGTCTGCCTTTGGCTCAGGTCGTGATCCTGGGGTCCCTGGATCAAGTCCCGCCTCGGGCTCCCTGCAGGGAGCCTGCTTCTCCCTCTGCCTGTGTCTCCGTGTCTCTGCCTCTCTCTGTGTGTCTCTCATGAATAAATGAATAAAATCTTAAAAAATAAAAAAAAAGGCTGAGATTTTGACTGGGATTGCTCTGTATCTGTAGATCAATTTGGAAAGAGTGGACTTTTTACAATGCTGATTTTTTTTTCATGGTAAACAAAGGAACATCCTCCTGAACATGATATATCCTGCTATGTATTTAAGACTTGCTTAATTTCTCACAAAACTGCTTTGTAACTTTCCTCATAGTGTTTTTACACATGTTTCATTAGATTTAACCTTATATATTTAAGGTTTTTTGATACTACTGGGAAAGGTATCATCATTTCATTTTCCACTTGCTTGTTGCTAGTATATAGAAGAAAAACAATTTTTCATTGATATAGTATCCATCAATCTTGCTAAGTTTACTTATTAGTTCTAATAATTTATAAGTTTTATTTATTTTTGTGTAGTTTTGATTAGCTGTCATTCCCAAGGATTTTGTCACCTTAAACAAAGTTGTCAAATTTATCCACATGAGGTTGCCCATAGTATCTCTTATTATCCTTTTAATGACTGAAGGATCGGTAATACTATCTTTTTTATCATTCTTCATATTGGAAAAAAATTTTTTTTGCCTCTACTTTATCTTGATCAATACTTCTAGGGGTTTATCAATTTTATTAATTTTTTCAAAGAACCAACTTCTCACTTTGTTGATTTTCATTATCTTGTTCTTTTATCTTTATTTTGTTGTTCTTTCTTTTATCTTTATCTTTTTTTTTTCTTTCTACATTTAGAATTTAATTTGCTCTCTTGCTACTGCTTCTTGAAAATGAAAAATTCCTCAAAGGAGTGCTATGGCTGCGCTCTTCCAAATTTGATATGTCATATTTTTATTTTCATTTAATTCAAAACATTTGTTAATTTTATCTTGCTTTTAAGAACTTATGGATCACTTAGAATATGTTGCTTAATTTCCAAACATTTGGGAATTTTCTAGGGCTTTTGCTATTCTTATTGATTTCTAATTGATTTTTACTGTGGTGAGAGAACTTACAGTATGAATCTAGACTTTTAAAATTTATTACTATTTACACTATATCATATGGTCAATTTTGGCAAATGTTCCATGTGTGCTGGAAAAGGTTGTGTATCCTGTAGTTGTTGGGTGTGATGTTCTATAAATGTCAATTAAAGCAAGATAAGTAATAATATTAACTGAGTTTTCTATAAACTTTTGTAGTAGCTTCTGTTAATTACTGAAAGAGATTCATTAAAATATGCAGTTCTTGAATGGGTTTGTCTATCTCTTTTTAAAGTTCTGCTGAATTTTTCACTGTTATTTAGGTGCTAACACATTTTGAACCATCATATCTTATTGGTGAATTTTATTAAAAGACATAAAACAGATTGAGAGAGAGAGAGAGAAATAGAAAGATTCCATATCATCAAGATAGCAAGTCTTTCCAAAATAATCTGTAAGTTAAATGCAAGATCAATCAATAGCTTAACAATTTTCTGTTATTATAATTGTTAAATTCATTACATAAATCATACAGAAGAATTAAAACCTCAAAATAGACAAAACAATTTCAATGAAAGAATTTTAAAAGGAGAATTCACATTTTACTATTCGTACAATTACAAACATTCAGAAATTAAAACAGAATGAGAGTCTATTGAGTTAGATAAGAAAAGAATGCTTAGGAACATATCTATATCTATGTCTCTATAAGAGTGTGGCATGTGACAGGGTTACGTTACAAGTCAATGGAGAAAGAAGAGTTTAATTGTTAAATGGTACTAGTACAAATAGTTATTCATTTGGGAAGGAAAAATGTGTATCTCTGCTTTCTACACACAAAAAAATGAATTAGAGGTACATCAAAGACCCAACTGTGATCTCTGTTTTGGGTACATTACAGAGTAGATACTTAGAATTAAATTATTACATTTCTAAGAAAATAAATATTAAAAATCGTTTTGAATGTTTTGCTAAGCTAGCAAAGAAAAAAAGCAAATAAGGGCCAAAATGATGGAATGCTAGAATTCTGTGATACAATGTGATACAGCCAGGTTTCATCCGCGGGAATGTGGCTAAGTCCTGGAGACCTTGAGCTTCTGCTTTGAAGGTTGCATGGGGCAAGGACAGAGGACAAGTTTTGGGCCTCGCTAATGTGGGATACCTAACAAAAACCCTCTGCATAAAGCTGGTTACCCCAATGGCTCTTTACCCTCTGTATCAAAATGAAGAGAAAATAAACCTGTTATACAGTAAGTTTACACCTGTGTGGTGAAACTTTCCATTGAGTGAGAGTAAGAACCAAAATCTCCCCTGAGGATTTGTAACAAGTCATTACTCACCGTGGTTTATGGTCTGAATTCCTGTGACCAAGAAGGTCTAATAAACCTCAAACCACTCAGATTGGTTGTATCTCCAGGCAAATAGTAGAAGCAAACACAAACCATCTTGGAGAGACACACTTGCATTTGAGACCTCAGAAAACTCAAACAAATGAAATAATAAAATTCCAAAGAACAAATAATCCAACAGTCAAAATGCGCAGTCAATATTGGCTGGTATGACAATTATTGAGACAATTTGTCAGTTGGAAGATGTACGTTCCCTTGTGTTCCTGCAGCACCATTCCTGGGCATCATCCCTGGAGAAACTGTAGTACGTGTGCAAGGAGAAATGAGTATACACATGGATGCTGACTCGGTAGAGCCTATTGATAATTCAAAATCAGTAGAAATGAATGAGCTGTTTCTCAACAGGTGAATAAATTGGGGTCATGAAATGCAACATCTCATAGAATGAATTCATTCCCTTTGAACAAGTCTCAGTATCACTGTGTTCAATTTTTTTTAAGTCAATTACAAAAAGATGTGGGCAGGTTGACACCATTCATCTAAAATTTTAGAACTCAAGGGGCGTTTGGGTAGCTTAGTTGGTTAATTATCTGCCTTTGGCTCAGATCATGATTCCAGAGTCTTGGGATCAAGTTCCACATCGGGCTCCCTGCTCATCACTGAGTCTGCTTCTCCCTCTCCCTCTGCCTACTGCTCCCCTGCTTGTGCTTGCTCTCTCTTGCTCACTCTCTGCCAAATAAATAAATAAATAAATAAAATATCTTAAAAATAAATAAAAATAACAAATAAATAAAATTGTAAAACTGAAGTTACATGGTTGTTTAAAGCATAAAAAATACATGAGAATTTTAAACATTAACCTCTGAAAAATGTATTTTTTTCTGGGGCGGTAAGGCAGAGAGAAGTTGTGTGAGGCAGAGGAAAATAAGACTTAAGCTGTGCCTGTAAGATTTATATCTTTTCTTTTTTGTATGAGACAAATCTGAATCAAGTAATGCATTTTAGTCATACAAGTCTATTTTGTTTTTTTCTTGTCTGTATGTTTTAAATGCTTTAAATTATAAAATTTGAAACAAAGAAAAAAATGGTAGAGACTCAAAACCAAACTCATGTTGATAAAAAATATCCATAATTAGTTGCCTTACTCAGTTTTACTCCAGGTATATAATTAATGCCAAATAATTCTTTAAAAATAAGTCTCAATGAAAAATCTTAGTTGGGTGTGATGTGATGCAGGAAACCTGAAATCTGCTATCCAATAAATATCTCATTTATAACCATATTTCAGTCAACTTTGTATCAGTCTAGAAACTAGTATTATTATCTTTTTTTTAATTTTTATTTACTTATGATAGTCACACAGAGAGAGAGAGAGAGGCAGAGACACAGGCAGAGGGAGAAGCAGTCTCCATGCACCGGGAGCCCGTCGTGGGACTCGATCCAGGGTCTCCAGGATCACGCCCTGGGCCAAAGGCAGGCGCTAAACCGCTGCGCCACCCAGGGATCCCGTATTATTATCTTTTTAAAGATATTTATCCCAGGGGTGCCTGGGTTACTCAGTCGGTTAAGTGTCCATCTCTTGATTTTAGCTCAAGTCATGATCTCGGGTGGTGTGATCAAGCCCCACACTGGGCTCCATGCTCAGCAGGGAGTCAGCTTGAGATTCTCTCTCTCCCTCTGCCCCTCTCCCCACTCATACTCTTGCTCTCTCAATTAATTAATTTTTAAAAAATCCCCCCTCCCCCCAAAAAAACCTCCCCCAGGTTTTGCTATCCCATAATCTTCTCCTCCTTGCGGAGGGTAGAATGATTCATCTGATGGTAAGCGGGAACCTGCCATAAACTGGGCCTGCCTGGCTAAGTCCTCCTTTTTCTTCTTGGGAAGTTAATATATCTCTTGGATAGCTAACTCTCTGGTAGGATTTTATAGTTTAGGGGTATTATCCCAAATCCAACACTTGGTGTATGTGCTTTGAACACTGAAAAATAAAATTAGCAGTAGAACGATAGATCAAAATAACATGTTGAGAAGATCCTCACAGGGCTTGGATTTGTGGACCACTGACTTGAATGTGTGGGGAGGGAGACTCCCCATTGGAAGTTCATAGAGTCTCACTTAGAGCATAGCAAGCCAAGAGGGTTTTCACTGTCATGTGATTGGAATGTAACGCTGTGGCCTGATCTTGGCAGGGGATTGCTGCTTCTGGCCGTTCTGTCCACTGGCCATTAGGTGTTTCGCAGAAGCAAGAGTGTACACCTGGGCAACTTCACAGAGCGTTTCAGACCACTCAGGCCCCTCAAAGGCAGGGGGGTTGTAAGACCTGAGGCAGGGTGCAGAGAAACAGTCCAAATCTCAGGAAAGGTGGTGCTTCTTCACCATCTGAAGCCAAATGGCAGAGGCTTTATAATGCTGGCCACTGCATCCTACTCCCCAGGCACATCTGAAGCAAAGATGCAAGTCTAAAGAAAAGACAACCATTCCACACTACACAATGGAAAAAAGAGAACAACGTTGGCTGCTTTCAATGCAAAACTGCTGAATATTTGCATGCTATGGAACCCTGGGGAGATAATGGCTATAAATCATTAGAGCCAGTGTCTAGAAAGGCTGTACTGCATCCATCTGCTGCCTCAAATTCCACTCTGAATTTAGGGCCAAGATGGAACCCAAGGAAGGCCCAATGTTGAATTTATGTTTATACACAGCCTCGAGGGTGGAAAATATTTAATTACTTGATGTGTTTCAAGGTGATTCTGTTACTGTAGGTGGCATGCAGATACTCTGAGGGAACTTGCCTGAGAAAATTTATGGAATTCAATAGCACCAGAGAAAAAGCTACTGTAGAGCAAGAACCAGTTTTCTCTGGACTCCTCTGAGGGTATGGTTCTCAGCTGCAGGTGCACATTGTAATAACCAATTAATTCAAAATCTCTAATAAAACACATGCATACATACATACATACCTCTAGAAATGAGATCCAGGCATTGGTACTGAGATACTGAATAGGGATGTCTAGTCTCAAGGCTGACAAATAGCTGACATTTATTTATCTACCAAATAAATGTTGGTGCCTTGCCCAATTTCCTCTCATACATGACGTGGCCTTTCACTTTCCTAGGTAAGTCACCTAAGAAATTTTAGTTATGTTATCAACATATTTTTCACAGCAGATAATCCAACATTGCAATTTAATCCAGCCATCTCAGAAAAGCTCAGTTGAATAGTCATTTTTCTTTGGAGACCAAAAGGTCTCACAATCCCAACACCATTCCTTTTGTTCTTGCTCTCCTGAAGTGAAAAATGTAAGTTTCTCAGTTCCCTTACCAGACACAAATTACTACCATTTAACCATGAAGATACAGGATAATTACATATGAGAATAATCTGGGTAATAGGGAAAATAGAATTTATGCTTTATATTTCTCAAATATATGCTGTCCAAGATATTTTTAGACTTTTTATGGCTGGATACTTCCCAGGAAAGAAAGTTGGTTCTTCCATCAGAAATTTGCTCTTTCTATCTAAGGATTTTTAGATCTTTAGATCTTTGGAAAGTACTTTCCAAGGCCCAGAATTTTAAGCCACTGAGGGATAATTAACAAGGATAAAAAAGGTATTGGGAGTTTAGCCAGCATCACACAGAGCCAGGCCCACAGCCTGACTTACAACCCATGTCTCCAGCTTCCAGACCCATGAGACTGTGCTTTTCCCAAGTCAACAAGTACTCACCACATCCTAGTGCTCATTATACACATTTGATTCTCATCTTATTTCTGAGTACTTATTGGGCTAGTTTTCTTGACTTGTCTGTTTCTATATTAAGCATTTTTGGGGTTATTAAAAAAAAGAAGTCCAATTGCTAGTTATTATGGCTTCCCGTTATGAACTTATTAATGATTTCTTGCTTGTTTATGACATTCCTCTGAGTATTTCCATCTCAAAATTTGCCATGAATCCTAACCTGTTTTCCAAAATCATAATTTCTGCAGAGAACAACATGTTCTATTGGAATCACTTGAAATAGTGTCACAAATGACTCTTGGAGATAGCATAATCCAGGTGCAATGTCATGTTCGCCTTGGTTAGTTATTGCTCTTGGCTTTGCCACAATTGATGCTCAGATTGTATTAAATAGACATGACTTATTTGGGTCTCACCTTGCCGGTAATGCCGACAGAGCTCTCTCCACTCGGCTTGATGCATGCTGTTTAACATCACGATGATTCCCAGATTACATCCCTTTTCATTTACTGTCTGTCATTCCATACGGCTCAGTTCCTGGCCCATTGTCCCTTCTCTGTCTTTTTGGCTTCACTGTTCAACATGATTGCTGGATAGCAGTCTTGGAAAGAGATTCTGAGAAGATTTATCATACTGTGGCGGAGCTGGTGTCAAAATCCATTTCAAAAATTCAGATCTTTAAAAGTGAAGTCTTTGATGGTTTTAAACTTGCTTTGAAGTGTGAAGAAGCTTCATGATCAAAACCAAAACTTGATAAGGGAATATTTAAATGTTAATGCTAAGTCTATTTATTCTTATAATAATGATGATATTATAGCTTCTAACACCAATTGAGTACTAACTGTACTACTATATGCTCAAAGTGTTTTGCATGTATTGTTTCATTTAATTTCATAGCAGTCCTATAAAGAAACCTGGACAAATCTAACTCAAGAGTCTATAGATCTTCATCATCACCCATAGTTAGAGGAATTCAAAGCCATAACCAACAAACTCCTCTCATTAAAAAGGACAGGATATTCTAATCTGCAGATATTTCTTGGAGTCAAGTTAATTGGCTGTAAGTCATAGGACTTGTCAACTTTCATTTATGGATGTGGCAATTTTAATGTCTTTAAAAATGCAGGCACTATTTCTTATTCTTTGATTCAATAAACATTGGTTGAACAAGTATTTGCCAGGTGCTGTGCTATGTGTGGTTAGGACATTAAGTTTAAAAAGACACATTTCTTGCCTCAAATCATTCCCAATCAGATTAAAGAAACAGACGTGGAAATAAAGCCTTGAAATATAGTGTGATAAAGGTTCTGATGGAGGTGTACACAAAGTATGAGAGTGGGAAAGAGGAGACCAATCCATTTGGATTTATGGTAATATGTCAACATACTCCGATGTTCAAGTATTACCCTCAGCAATTCAGCTACTCTGGAAAAAAAACCCTAAAACTCTGTTTCTTAAATAAATCAGCTTTTCCCCCAAGAGATGTACCATAGTGTTGCGATTTAGGAATGTAAGCTGTGGAGCCAGGGTGGCTGGGTTTGAAGCCTGGCTCCATTAATTTTTGGCAACTTACCTCACCTCTCTGTGGCTCAGTTTCCTTATTTGTAAAACAAGGATAATAATTTTAATAATAGAATCGTTGTGAGATTTGAGTTAGTATATGTAAACTCCTTACAGCAACACCTGATAAATAATAAGCACTATTATGTATTAGCTATTGTTATTCTAATGTTAATAAAAATATTGACATTCAATGAAAGATGTTTATAAAGTAACATAAAGTTATGTTATAAAGTAACAGCTTTTGATATCTTTCTTCAAATAAACTAGGTGATATTAATGACAACACATACATTTGAACTTCTAATATATTCTAGGTACCATGTCACGGCCTGGGGAACAAATGCAATTCAAGAGCTCAGGAATAGTCAAGGAGCTTGTAATGAAATGGCAGGAGCAAAAGACTAGCCACAATACATTAAAATGAGTGATATTTAAGTACAATGTACTATGGAAAAATGCAGATGAATGGAAAAATTAATTCAGCCCCCATGGACCCATAAAAACTTTATTGAAGAGGTCACATTTGAGCCAGACTTTGAAGGAATCCAACCAAATAAGTATCAAGGCCATTCCAGTCATAAGGAGCAATATGGCAAAGATATAAAGGGATAACAGAAAAACAGAAAGTTGAAGGTTTGTGAGGCGCTTATGCAAGAGTGGAGATGAGCAGGGAAAAGCCAAGTTAGTTCTTACCAAGAGCTTTCTAGTTAATTCTAAACTCAGGAAAAGGCAATGCAACATGGTAACATCTGCATTTTAGAAATACTCCTGTGGCACCATGGGGAATAGATTTGAAGAGAAAATAAAGGTAGAAAAAAACATCAAAAGATTATTGCAACGATCCTAAAGAGAAATGCAGATGGCCTGAGCCTGGGCCATGACTGGGGATGAGGAAGAGAGAAAATACAGTGGAGGTATCAACAAAAAGGAGTGACACAGTAGATAAAGAGAAGGTGTTGAAGATGACTCTGAGGTATCTGGCTTGGACAACTAAGTACTTGTTAATCCTGATAACCAAGATCAAAAAGGCAGAAGGAGAAGCAGATCTGTCTAAACTATCTCTTTTTAGCAGCTAAAACATTCAATCATGGGTCCGCTTCACTCGTCTACATAACCCGTCAGCCGTTGTAAGCAGCCAAGTTTGTGTGTGTGTCCTACCTGGGAGTATTTTATGTATTTGGAGTACAGGCAGGTATTTGGGAGAAGCAAGGGGGAGAGACTGGGGCAGTGTCTTCACCATCCTAGAAGAGGTATCTCCCAGACCCAAACTGTGGGCAAGAGAGAATGAGAGGAGAAAGGTGTGAGTGTGACTGTGTGTGACTGTGTGCATATGAACCCAAGTAAGACTTACTTACCTAAGCACCTGGGGAGGCAGTGAGCCCTCAGCAAAGGAATGGCGTCACGGTGTACAGAGTAGGCATATGAATATTCCAAACAGCCCCAAGAGCTTTCTAGCCCCTAGCTTTCTAGCTTTCTAGCCCTAGGGGCTCAGGAGAGCAGTCCTGATGAAGGCTATGGATCTCAAAGTCCTGGGAATCTGCTAGGAATTTGGAAATAGTTACCATCAGCAAGGAAGAGGAAGTGGAAGGAGAAGAAGACTAAAGTCACAAGCCTGAGAAACTCCCAAATGAAAGGGGTGTCAAGAAGAAAGAAAATAAGTAGTAGAATGTAGAACAGACATAGAGAAAGCAGCCAATGCAATGAGTGTCCGGCTGTGTCGGTTGGAGGGACGATGAGAGAGTTGGAAGCAGAAGGATAAAGAGAGGGCAAAACAGCAGGCAGTAAAATTGTGGAAGTTACAAGACAAGATTTGAAGAAAGTTGTGGTGACCTGGGGTCAAAGAGGTCAAGAACAGTAGAAGTCAGTACTCTCAATTCATAGAAATGAATAGAAAGAAATGTAACCAAATTCTATTTAAGTGCCCAGTATGGGGAGGAGTGCAGGAGGACGTACAGTGTATAGAGGTAGAAACATAATCTAAGCATGTTTCTGGAAGCCTCAGTGCCAGGAAACCATGGGGTTGTTGGAGTAGCCCATCTGATTATTGCTCAAGGCCCCAGAACTGCACACAGAGAACCATTAGAAAGACCTTGAAACACGGTCTGAACTGAAACAGTTCTCATGGCCACTTCAGGGACAAATCCATACCAAGATTTTTTTTCCATCACTTTGATGCCAAAACTGGGCATGAGACTGTTTGGAACATTCATATGCCTACTCTGTACACCATGATGCCATTCCTTTGCTGAGGGCTAACTGCCTCCCCAGGTGCTTAGCTAAGTCTTACTTAGGTTCATACGCACACAGTCACACACAGTCACACTCACACCTTTCTCCTCTCATTCTCTCTTGCCCACAGTTTGGGTCTGGGAGATACCTCTTCTAGGATGGTAAAGGGTTAACACTGCCCCAGTCTCTCCCCCTTGCTTCTCCCAAATACCTGCCTGTACTCCAAATACATAAAATACCCCCAGGTAGGACACACACACAAACTTGGCTGCTTACAACGGCTGATGGGTTATGTAGACGAGTGAAGCAGACCCATGGTGACTATGTCGAACTGGAGCTCAAGCAGCCCATCTCACTGAGCAGTCACTGTAGGGTTATAGCTAACTCCTCCTTGAGAAATTACAGATCCATCTGTGACAGATCTTCCAGACTTTTATAGTAAGTGTCCCAACTTTTAACTGCTAGCAGCTATTTAAAAACCTTTAAACACTGAGAAGAAATACAAAACACATCTGAAGGCAAAGGGGCCCAGAACTCATGAATGTGACACATCTGCCTTAAAGTTTTCAGCTTTTGAATCCAAAAACCAGAAGCATGGCAGATTATTCTGCTTTCCACTTTGTCACTTCCCCCCAAGTGTCCCTTGTGCCTGAACCATGTGGACATGTAGGGGTGGTGGTGAGACAGGAAAGAAAGACCAAAATTCAAGAATATAGATGTAGAAAATATTATGCAGCACAAGATAAAGAATCTAAACCAAAAGAAGGGCAGAAAACTAAGATCTATTGTACACTTTTGATGTAACCAATCACACACACGTTATTTCCTCATTTCATCTTCATAATGATTCTGATAAATATGAATCATTGTCCCCAGTTTACAGGTGAGAACCTGAGCTTCAAGGGGAGAAAGCAATTTGCCTGTGATTACACAAAGGTAGAGCTGGAATTTAAAACCAGATTATTCTTACTAGAAGTCATATTCCTATTCAAACTGGTTTCCAAGTGGCTGAATGCTCACGTAATGATAAGTGTGGATGTTGCTAATATAAAATATAAATATGTTTAGGACCATCTGTTTCTATCTAGTCAAGTGCCCATTACCATCCTCCTTGGGAAAAATAGACATCTGGGGAGCTGGCCTCTGTCACAACTCCAATGCCGTTACTTCCTCTTTTTCTCCATCCAAGTTCTTCCTCCAAATCTCTGTTCTTTCAGACTTATGGACCATCTAGTCAAGAATGTTACTTAAAATGTTTTTTTCTTTACATAAGTCCATAGGGCTATGCTGAATCTTGGCATAACTCTGGTTACGTACAAAACTAGCAAACGTATACCTTAGTTCTAGAATTTATTAAAAAAAACCTATCTACCCTACAAGCGCATGGAAGACACCACTTCTATTTAATGCTCCACTGGATGTTTTAGTCAATATAATAAATAAAAAAGGAATAAAAATGTATAAGTATTGGAAAGAAGGAAATAAAGTTGTGTATTATGAGCCAATGACACAGTGGTAGACACAGAAAATCCTTAAATAAAATAATCTACAGGTAAATTATTAAAATTAATTTAGTAAGTTTAGCAAGGTTACTGGATTCAAGATCAACACAAAGATTGTATATCTCTATACATTAATTTATTTTAATGTTTATGAATTTTCTGTTAGAAGTCTTCCAATTATCTATTAGATTTATTTCTAGGTATTTGATATTTTATGATTCTTTTATAAATGATATATTTTTAAAATTATCCAAATGTGTATTTTTTTACCATTGTTATACAGAAATATAACTTTGTGTGTGTTGACCTTGAATCCAACAACTTTGCCACAGTTACTTACTAATTTAAATGATTGAATGATTTCTAACAGAAAAGTTCTAAAACACTATTAAGAGAAATTAAAGAGAATCTAAATAAGTGGATAGCTATACCAAGGAGAGGGAGACTTAGTTTATAAATATGCCTATTCTCCCCAAACTAAGCTATAAATTCAAAACAGTCTCAGTAAAAATTCTAGTAGGACTCTGTGTTGAGTGTGTGTGTATAAATTGACAAGCTGATCCTAAGATTTCTATACAAATGGAAGGGCAAAGAATAACCACAACATTTAAGAAGAACAACAAAGTAAGAGAGCTAATTCTGCTTTATATCAAGGCTTATAACATATAACAGTATGGTATCAGTCCAAGGAGAACAAAACAAAGAGTCCAGAAACAGACCTTGAGACAATTCGGAATATATCCCACCTTTGCCAGCTGGCCGTGTCTGTCTAGTGTAGAGCTAGCTATTACGGAGAGGTGTTTGGGAAAGGTGTGTATTATCACCCAAGACAGTCATCCTTTCTAAGGGTACAAAAGTTACACTTTTCAACTGTTCACAGTTCAAATTATGTGAATCTTGGTCAATTTAGATTATAGACATCAGACAGTGTCTCTTTCATCAACAGGATAAAATCCTACTTTAATGCTCTAAGTTGGGTCCAGTAAATTCAGTATCTTAAAAGATGTGCTTACATTATTGTAAGATTGATTAAAAACGGGATCAGTCTGCTACCGTGGAAAATGAGAAACACTAACTACGTGTGTTTGCTAGGTGTGTTAAAGAGGACTTTCACTAGAGTAGATGATGGGTAACAAAATATTTTAGTTGGGCTCATTTACACTCCAACAAAATCAGGATATACCAGTAAGGTAGACAAAGAAAGAAGGATGTTGAGCAGACCATTAATTTCTAATGTTTCTGCCTCAGGAAGGACTGAGAAATATCACATAAGATGGTGGCAACAGGAAAGCAGAGAAATGGACAGATTTGAGAAGCATTTGCCAAAATCTAATCTAATAACCTATATCTAAATTAGTGCATCAGTGTAGTATTAAACATAATGAACATAATTCCTACATTTCTCTTAATTGGAAGAAAAATTTCCATGTACATGGAATTATCAATCTGATCAAAGCGGAAACAATCCAGGAAATTCTATATAATTTCTCATGAAAATTTTAAATGTCAGTTATACTTTCCACAGTTGTACTACCCTTTAATCAAAAAGTCCAGGCCCTTGTGCTTGCTCTCTAAATGCCCAGTTGCTATGACAGTCTTCGTCTACTCAATCCAATCCTTGCCATTCTCAGCAGGGCTTTGTATTAGAGGAAAGTACATTTCCTAGGCTCCCTTGTTCTCGGGCTTCTAGACGAGTTCAGCCCATGGAAGATACTGGCAAAAGATTGGAGTGGGCCAGAGAGAAGCAACCAGGGCATGTCTCCCTTTCTCTGTTGTGACAGTAGCTGCTGAGTCACTGCCATGGCTCCTACTCCTACTAGCCAGCCCTTCCTCTGCGGTCCCTGCCATGGTTCCATCTTCCACCAGTGTTTCTGGATCCTGGGAGCTTGGTACTACCATCTCTGTCCCTCCAGTTCTAAGGGTGGTAGCAATTCCCCACTGCTGCTAATCTCTGGTTTATTTTGCCTTCCCAACTGGCTTCTTATTTCTTCCTTCACCTGTGTAAGCAATTGGTATGGACTGAATTTTGTACACCTTCCCACACCCACAATTCATGTTTGGGGCCTAACCCTCAGTGTAGCTGTATTTGGAGTAGTAAATAAGGTTAAATTAGGTCATAAGGGTAGAGCCCTAATCAGATGGCATTAGTGTCCTTACGAGAGAAGACATTAGAGAGTTCTCTCTCTCTCTCTCTCTCTCTCTCGCTCTCGCTCTCTCACTCTCTCTCTGTAACATACATTGTTTAAGCCACTGAGTGTTGTATTTTGTTATGGTAGCCCCGGCTGATTAATTCAGCATTTCCTTGCATTGTACTTCCACTGTTTGAAATAGCTAAGAGAGTTTTCAATCTCCTGCTTACCTTGACTGACACATTCTTTATATCATTGATACCATAAAATATTTACCATAAAATATCCTAATATGTGATCTTTCTTAGCTTATTCTGCTTTATATCCAGCCTTATAACATTTAATAGTATGGTATCAGTCCAAGGAGAACAAAACAGACAATCCAGAAACAGACCTTGAGACTATTCAGAATAATTACCCACCTTTGCCAGCTGGCTGTGTCTGTCTAGTATAGAGCTAGCTCTTATGGAAAGGTGTTTGGGAAAGGCATGTATTATCACCCAAGACAGTCATCATAACTCCTCCACTTGCTAGCTGCATGACCTAAGAAAAGTTAGTTAATCTCATTCATCTCTGGTTTCCTTTTCTGGGAAGTAGCCTAACAATAGTACTAACTTAAGAGGATTGTTCTGGACTAAATAAATTACTCTGTACAAAGTGCTTAGATTATTTTTAGGCACGTAGCAAGCTTTCGATAAATCTAAGGATTATTTTTAGCTATAATTTATTGAGCACCTATTGGCTGTTAAGCACTGTAATAGATATAGGGGACATAAAGATAAATAAGAAACAACACCCTCAAAAAGTTGCAGGATACTAACAGAGACAAACACATGAACAGGTGATTAACATAATATATGGCAAGTACATTAGTAGACATGGGAAAGCCAAATATGCATGATCCATTAGGGAGGCAATTGTTTGGGAGGGTTGGAAAGTAATCATCAAGGTTTGGATCCCAGTTATGTCAATCACTAATGGTTTTACTCTAAGCATGTTCCCTAATTTCACGTAAGTCCCTATTTTATCACCTGCAATAGGAGGATAATAGTATCTAGCTTATAAGGATATGGTAAGAAGAAACAAGACATAAAAGTACAGTTTCTGGGATAGTTCCCAGGGGATGACAGGTGCTAAGAAAAGGATAGTTATCTTTGTCAGCAATAGGGGAGCACAGAATTAGATTGCCCAACCCAGCCCAGTATGCACCCACCCTCCCAGTTTCCCACTCCTTCCCCACTCTGATCCATTTGATAATGACTGCCTTTCTCTCCCTTTTTCCTTCTCAGAAGAGAATATTAGGTCTTTCCTACTTTTCTAGTATGAGTATAGATAAGCATAACCACTTTAGAAGATTTCTTGAAGAGAATCTATTAAATCTAAATATATGAAATATATGAATACAAAGCTATTCCACCCCTGCGTATCTATCCAGAAATCAGTACCTATAAGCACCAAAAGATGTAAAAGAATGTTTATAGCAGCTTTATTCATACTAGCACCAAACTGGAAGCAAACTCAATGCCCATCAACAGGAGAGTACATTGTGGTATAGTCATGTAAAATGGAATATTACAGAGCAACAAGAATGGGCTAGAGTTGCATGCAATGATATAGACACGTCTCACAAACAGTGTTGAGAGCAAAAGAAGCCAGAGTACATACTTTACTATTCCATTTATAGAAAGTTCAAGAATAGGCAAAATAAATCTATGGTCCTAGAAATCAGAAGAGCGGTTACCTTTGGGGAAGCATTTGCTGAGAGCAGTGGTATACTGGTGAATGTCTAACAATCAGTTCTCAAAAGAAAAGAAAAGAAAATCCTGATTTTCCAGCATTGGCCATTCCCGTAATATTAATACTCCCACCATGGTAGATTTCAAGCTACCAGTGTGATGTCACTGTGCACATGTTATGTATACAGTCTGCCCTTGGGAGTTGGTGTGAGCCAGCTCCAGCCATAGTGAAGGGGCATCCTAGTGTGCTGAAAATATTCTGGATCGTGATCCGGATGGTACTTACACAGGTGGAGTCTTAAGGTTTGTTCACTTGATGGTGTGTATATTATACCTAAATAAATAGTAAAACGTAACAATGCCTGTAGGAACTCGAAGGAAAAAAGCACTTATATCCATGTCTCAGGAAGATCCAAAGAGTTACTAGAGATTCAGAGACTAAAAGGCAGTGCTCAGATCCTCTTGCTCACCAACCCCCCACCACCACCACCAACAGTGAGGAGAAAAAAAGAGATCCCATTAGTCAACATTAGCACAAACAGAAGAGAGATGTTGACTTTCAGCTGGGCCGCTCTCAAGTTCTTCAACTTGAGACTCAACTCAACCTCATCACCAACAGCTGATAACGCCGAAAGAGCGTTGCTTCCAGATTCACTGCTTTAACTAACTATGGCCCCATCCGTCACTTAGCAATGAAGATTACTCCACTGGGTGGCTCCAGTTGAATGTCTTAAGCACAGGACCCCCTGAACACAATGATCAGACAGAAAAATACACCAGCATAAACAATGTTACTTTTATTTTAAGTAAAAATCGCATTCATATCATTTTCCTAGTGTCACTCAAATCTTAAATATGTTCAATATGTCTGGAAGATATCTGTGATGTAGCTAAATGAGACATTTTAGTAAGACAGCTGCTCCTAACATGTACAGTATTTGTATATTTAAAGTTACAAAACGAAAGCAAAATGTTAAAGGGGCTTGATGGATGAGAGCTCGACACATCCACAGATTCATTTGTTTCCAATCTGGCAGTACAGGACCATAGAAAATACCAGACCAAGTATCTAGAAAATAAAATAACAAGATTAACATGGAATTTAAAATGCTGGAGACATTACAAATAGACAGAAAGACTATTACATATGAAAAAGATCCTGGCTACTGACAGTTCTCATCTTATTTTCCTAAGTCATCGCTCTGCTTGGATGACCAGTGAGACGAAAAGAGCATTGAGAAAGCTTTTGGAGTATTCTGTGTTTTTAATCAGTTTTTAGCTGGCCAATCCGCTTGTAACTGGCCCTGTCTGATTGTGCAGGATTGGCTGCCCTCAGAGCACCCTATCTTTCTCAAACACACACACCCTTCTGTGGGGCATCTACCCTGGAGCTCTGAAGAACTTAGGCCTCTGGGGGGCTAAATGTACCTACTGCTTCCATGAATAGGCTATGCGATCATCTGGTTTAGATCATCTGCATAAAATCAAGGCGTCTAGAATTTCTCTTGCCATATTTTTAGGCATTGCCAAGAGGAATGAAGAAAGTAACTTTTTTTTTTTTTCTTAAAAAGCTTCTAAATCTACAGGGAATAGCTTAATTCAGGAATTTCCTTTGAAGTGAAAAAGCACAGCTGAAAATCTGGGACATAATTTCCATCTCATTAAATGGCTCTCCCAAGAATGAGGGACCCTAAAACTTGCCCTCGTTGACTCGGCAGTCAGTGCCTGGCCTGCTGTGGCTTCGATGCAGAAATGATGGAAAGGACCCCTGTGTATTAGAGATGGAAAGTTTCCTCCCCACTGAGGCAGGAGGAGAGCCAGGGGCCATTTATGCTGAGTCATCCTAAGTGTTCCTCCTGTACTGAGTCATCCTGCTTACTAATTCTTTCCTGGAAATGCATTTCAGATGAGAACTGCTGCCCAGTATTTCTTCCTTCTTAAAAACAAAACAGTAGACACCAATTCTCTGCAAAAATAATGATTTTCATCCATAATATTCTTTTAGAATGTTCTTTTAGAATGACCTGGAAAAGCCCTGAAATTTCATCTTTTTGCCTTGGTCTCAAGCCTTCAGTCTGGGAACAAGTATTAGGAAAGAGTAAAGAAAATGGACAAAATATTGGGATAAGACAACTCTCTATTGCCATTCACTGTCACATCCTTGTAATAGAAGTCCAGCATTCATCAGCATACTAGATGATTAATATCACATTTTCTTGCATCAGAAAAGATAATTTATCATTGTTCATAAAAGTGGGAATAATTAAAAGAGATTCATCATACAGTAATATATGCTAGGACGCAGGATAACCTTGTAGGCTGTGTGCATGAGTTCTCATATTCTGAGGCAGTCCAAAAAACGTTATAAAATTCTCATTTCCCTATCTTTTAATTGCTCTGTTCCTACGACCTCCTGTCAAGATAATGTTTATCCTACGAAGTGATGACTATCATTGTCAATGGCTTTTTCCCTCCCCCACTAATTAGAATGAGGAGTGAGAGTTCTGCTGATTTTCTGTGCTAGTAAGTTGTGTAGTCAAATAAGGAGAGATATGATAGCCTGGTTATTTAATTCTGTAATAAGAATTCCAATGTCTATAGATAAAATTTCCTTACAAAATAAAGCATTTTGCATAGATCCCTGACATCTTATCTGAGAAAAATCCCTCAGGGATGTGGTCTTAACAGATTGAAAATACCTATTGCTCAGTCTGTCACAGCCTGTGCCTAAGCAGATTAACATCAAAGGTCTAAATGTCAGAGGGTGATTTTTTCGTGTGATATTTGTCTATGGAAATAGTTTGAATATACTTTCCGCAGGAAGATATTTGTTTCTATTTCCTTCTTAAAAATAGTTATTAGAGAGATTTTTTTCTATGTATATTTATGTTTTCTTGAATTTGAATTTGGGAAACAGAATGGAGACAGGCCTCAGTGTTAAGCAACTAATATTAACTCCTGTAAGACAGACTAATGTACATTTTTTGGATACAGTTTTGTAGACTGGATATTTTCAAAGCTCCTTTTTTTAAGATTTATTTGTTTAAAAAAAAAGATTTATTTGTTTATTTATTCATGACAGACACACAGAGAAAGAGAGAGGTAGAGACACAGGCAGAGGGAGAAGCAGGCTCCATACAGGGAGCCTGACGTGAGACTCGATCCTGGGTCTCCAGGATCACACCCTGGGCGGAAGGCGGCGCTAAACCTCTGGGCCACCGGGGCTGCCCCAAAGCTCCTTTTTTAATAAAAAGAGGAGGAATATAAAATGATTTTTTTTTTCTCTTCAAATCCTAGAGGGAGGGCAGGCTTTTAGATTGAGGGAGTGAATAACAAAAAATGGCCAAGAGTTTTTTGAATCAACCATTTGCTATATCTACATGTAGTCTAGAAATCACACTTAACTGGCATTAAATCAGGAAAATGGTGATACTTTGTGATACTACTGTACAAATTCCATATCTATAAATTATTCTTTGGAAGGTCTTTTTCTTATACATGTCTTTAGAACAAGCAGTAAAATACTAGACATGTAACAAACACATGGAATATACCAATTTCATAAAATACTGAAATGCTATTCCTCCTGTAATCTTATTTTCCATTAAATGTACTTAGATTCTTGGCAATGCCTTTGGCTATGATATGAGAGACATCGATCTTCCTAGTTGATTGTGTCCTTATTTTCTTTGGCTTTGCTTCCGAGAAGTTTCTTAAAAGCATCAGTGGTTTGTAGCCAGTCATAGTCAATTGTCTGAATTCTAGTTTAATATGGATTTGACACTTATAATGACACTTACACTGAATACCACATTTAAAGCCTGATCTTTTCAATCATTCATTTAAAGTCTACTCCTCCAACATATATGTATGTGTGTTTCATGCTTATAAATATATGAGTACATTTGTGTGTGATTCCTTACTCATCTCTACAACCATTAGCTCGTATTTCTATTCTTTGCATAAACCCCAAGTACAAAGGAGAGAGAAAAAGGACATTATACAAAAGGCTGAATCCAGAGAGGTAGACCTAGCACATAGCACCATTTGACGTCCATTATATATCAGACAAAAAGAAAGTTGACCATGTCTACTGAGAGATTGTGCCATACTTAGACCTGTTAATTTGGACTACAAGGAAGTACTACTCAACAGCCCAACCTGCTGCTCAAACTCTACAGTTAACCTAAAAGAGCACTTAGAACACTAAATTGCTTCAATCCCAGCTAAAATTCCTCTCTGTCAGTAAAGTGGCACAAGTAAGAGATAGAAAGCTACCAGAAATCCGGGGGAGGACATTGTATAGTGTTCTACAAAAGTGAAGCGGAAGTCACTCATCTGACCTAACCAGCCCCCAGAGGCAGTAACCAGGAGGACACCTCACATGTCATTAGGATCCTTGCCAATGTCCTGACAGAGGATCAAGAGTGAGTTGACTCACTTGATATCTAAATTAACCAAGATCTGGAATGACTCCGAAAACGCTTCTCTGAAATAGTTCTATTCCATCTTTCTAGCAAAGAAATTTAGGCCATGTAGAAAGTATCCTCAGGTTCTTTAAAAAGTCATACCAAGAAAGTCCATCAAGATAAAAATCCAATACAAGTTTTTTTTTTCAACACCAATAATCAAATTGATAAATAAATACATAAACCTTAAATTTCCTTTAAAATTTCCTCAAGTGAGCCCATAGTCCTTAAGACATCTGTCCCTAGTTTTTAAAAATTGTTAGATTTCTCTAGATGGAACAGCAGGAAAAGAGCTCCCCACACTCTTGAGGTGAGTTTTTATTTTGTTTCAAAATCAAGAAGAGAGGTAAGAATTTGTAAAGGTTGTATTTTGGTTTTGTTTGGTGCTTTCTCTTCTAACTTCAGGAAACCTTAACTCTTATGCTGGTTTTCAACATAAAAAGGAAATCTGGGATTAAGAACTGTGTGGAGATTAACTCAATTTTTGTCCCAGTGGAGAGATCATTCATAAATAATGTTCTCAGCTGTGCTTGATTGACAAGATTGTAATCCTCTTCCAAAACCAAAGACTGCCAGAAAAGATGCTAAACCTTGAACAGTTGGCACCAGTGTTTTTCTCAAGCACCTGGTTTATGCTTGGCTTACTATAAATATTTGTTGGAAGAATTAATGAATAAACAATGAATGAAGAGTCAACAATGCAAGGTTATACTGTACCTCAATAACCGCCAGTCCAAATGCTATTCCAATTACTATCAGAATATGCTTTGCAACTACTTCTTTTATCAAAGAAATACATGGCTGTTAAAAAACAAAACATAAAAAGTTACCTTTAATCAAAATTTTGACCTTATTTTAATTAAGTTCCCCCTCCCATTGGGTTGACCATTGCTATGGAAGAACAGTCAACAAAAAGGAATTGGATTGATTATTCCACTCTTCCATTCCGTCAATCCACGCTTCTACCCACCCCCAAAGCTTGTTAACTGTGGTTTGTTCATACATTGGAAAGTACCAAGAAAGAAAATCTTGCTTCAGCTATCTCATTGCTAAATCTAGGAATCTTTAGATATAAATAATACTTTTATCCTAACTTTCAGTTATTCATTTTAGAACTGTTATCACTTTGTGTATTATTTAGGTTTGTAATCTGCAGCAAAGAGTTCCCTGGTTGGGGTTTCAGCTAACTGTAGCATAAACTTTCATTTTTAAAACAAGTTTTAAAAAAATCGCTAAATAATTTATATCTGAGTTATTTTTACTGGAAAAACGAAAAAAAATTACTGTGTCCACTATTTTGTCTTGACCTTGGTAAAAAACGAGAATTTAGAAAGTAGCCTCTCTGCCACATTTGTTGAAATATATTCAAGCTAGCATGCAATTTCAGCTTATGACATTTTAGGCCAGACTTAAAAATTCCAGCAATTGTAAATTATATGGATAATTTTCAAAATGGGAAAACACGACACAATGTAATAGTGGTATTATCTGTATTGCCAGAAAATATATCATTCCTATGATAGTCTTATATGCACAGAGGGCTAACAAAATATTGCTATGGTTAATAAAATAAAAGTTCTCCATAAGGCTGAGTAAAATAGTCTTTTCCCTCTCATTCTTAAATGTAATGGGTTTCTCCACTCACATCTGATCCAAAGTGGTAAACATTAGAGTAAATTATTATGTCATTTAGGGTTAACTATAAGATTAATGATCTTATCTACGGAGTCACATTCATTATATTTGAGGAGTTTTCCTCCCTTTCCCCTCCAGATAACCAGGTTATCTTGGCAAAAGGTAGGGGGGAATAAAAAGAAATGTGAGTTATGGCCATTCCAGATTTCTTATTTTTCCAGACTTTTTGCAAATGACACAAGGCAGATGGAAGTATTTTATGAATTTATGACCCTCCTTTTGGGAAACTGGTGCAGCTATCAGCCTATCTTCAGCTGAATTATGTGTGAATTTGGAGGGAATGTCTATTACTTTTTAGGATAAAAAAAAAATCTATCCTGAGGAAAAACATCTTCAAGTTGAATCTTTAACAGGCAACAGATAACAATTTGCAACTGAATTTACTAATGTCCTCATCATCCTAAGTGGCAACTGCATTCATTGACACCATATTTATTTCGCCTCTTCTTTGCAGATATCACATCACTAAATTAGGTCGGCAGGAATATAAAAAGTAAGAATAAAACTGTTTAGTGATACTACTTTGACAATAAAAAAAATCTGATTGCTCTGTAGTCTGGTGGATAACTTCTCCTCATGAATTATGTTAAGTACTAGTAACAGCAATTCCCCTTTAGAGCGGAGTCTCCTGATTTTTTTTTTTTTGAGTCTCCTGATTTTTGATGAGATTAGTAAAAGAGATCCGACAGCCAGTGGGAGAGAAACTTCCCCTGAGATACTTTCTATTTCCTACTATATAATTAACCTCAGTAGCCATCACTACATCAATGCCAAAATGAAAATAATCATCAGGTATTATAGAAATTAATTCATTGAATTATAAGAGCTTTTATATATCTTTCTCCCAACTAGATTATAACCTTCTCGAGGTTCCAGAAGTATGTGTGATTTTAACAAGGGTCTGTTTGACACATAGTGGGCACTGAAGAATAACAACAAATAAATTAAACATTAATGTTGATAATTATTTTTTGTAGGCATTCCTCCCAGGCAGAAGGAACAATTTATGTAAAGACCTGTGGTAAGGGACAGATAGCATATCCTCTAGGAGACCTTGAACCCTGAAGACTGAGTTACCCAGGGTCCCATAATACCTTGTGCCTGCCCCTATCTAAGAAATACCAATAATTATTGAAATGAAGCTGCCTAGCTTTCTTTCTTCATTATTTGAGTATAACCCCCATGAGTGCAATCATTATGGCTGTCTGGAATGGATATCCCGTGGCTGGTAAATGGCCTGGCCCATTGGAAGTGGTCAATCATCTTTGATGAACTAAGCAATAATAAGAAATACGACATTCACATATTGACATCTACAAGAGACATAAATATGATATCTGTAACACATAAAAGATGAACCCAGCTCTTTTGATTGACTTTAGATGTCCGAGGCCACTTCTCAAATAGAGCAATAATTAGGCAAATTGATTGATACACTAACATCCAGAGCCAAACTACTGAAGACCAAGTCTTTATACCCACATAATTACTTAAAAAAAGGAACCTTTGATAAGAACAAGAAATATTAACTTTATAAACTGAAGTGAAACTATATATTTCTAGGATTTATGTGAAAATAGAAAAAATAGTTAAGAATAATGATTAAAGTCATCAATCATTATTAATGAGGATGAGATAACTTTCATCGGTTAGCTTGTACTTTCCTTGGAATGTTTCTTTGATCTATTAAAGTTGACTTTAAGTGATATCAGACTAAAAAAAATACTTTCACTTTTTTATACCTACTTTTATCTTTAAACAGTATCTACTTTTTATTGGGAAACTCCTGGGACTTTTATATCATGATTCCCATTGTAATTGCTTGCAATTTAATTTTTTTGTAGAGACTTTCACTGGAAAAAAAAATCAACAGAACCACTTACTGTGTCAAATTTCATTTGTCCTCACCTGTTTGTAAACATTTTTGCCATCATACATCACACAAGAATCTGACAAACTTGAACATTCACATGACTTGTAATTCTCTTGAAAATTATTTCCCCAGTCAGCAGCTCCATTGACCAAACCACAGCATTTAAACTGTTTAATGAAAAGTAGATATAAAGAGCAATCACTAAAGAAGAAAAAAACATTGTCAATACATTGAATCCTATTCTTCTGAAACTATTAATGTGATGTTTCTTATACTAAAATGTCATGTAAATCATCTCAACAACTTCTCTAGTTGTAGAAGAAAAATGAAGGAATCTTCCATTTGGGCCTTAATAGTAATTTAAAAAAAATAGGGTTGCAGATGCACAAGTCTGAGGAAGTTGGCAAAAGGACAAAAAAACTCACCTAGTTTTAAATGACAAAAGAGAGGGGCAGAAACAGATCTAGTACCCTAGATTTCAGGAAAGAAGCTTCCAAGGAGTTAGTCCATGAGAAAATCAAGGTCTCTTTAAAAAACTTTTGCTCAAAAGAGATGAGAGAGTTTTAAAAAATGAAATTTCCATCTCATGATCTTTGATCATTTTGGGAAGAGAGGAGGAAAAGAGAGAGAGGCCTCTCAAAGGCCAAAGAAGATGCTTAGTGGGGCCTCTCATAAGACTGAATTTTACACGGAAAGCCACAAAATGAGGGAGGGATGCAAATGAAGGAGGAAGCTCTCAGAATAACGTTAAGGCCCAGAATACACTGGAACGTGAGGAAACACGAAGGGAGTTTGGGGTCATGTTTTAGGAAGAAAAACAAGGAAGCGATAAGCCCAATGACTCAGGGTTTACGGCACGCCATATTATTAGGTGAAAGAGAGAAGTAACTGTCCCTCATCTGGTCCTACTTGCTCTAGTAGAGAGATAATACTTCATGAAGAAAAGGTAGAGGAAAAAAGTTGCTGAAGGAAATAGAACCAAGATTGCACAGTTTTCTAGGCTCAGATGTATTGTAAGGCCCAGATATTGAGAAAACTCACTTACGGGCTGGGTGATCATGTTACCCACGTTGCTTAACCTCTCTGTGCCTCTGTTCTTTATCTGTAGAATACAGATAGTCGTAGTTGCTCACAGTAACATGTAAGTCGTAGACTTGTTGTAAAGAAAAAAAATGGGAAAATTCACATGAAGCTATGAAGTGCTTAGCTCAGTGCCTGGCTTGTAGAAATTACTCAGCATGCGTTTGCTACAGTTGTTTTATGGCAGTTGTTGCCATTTCCATTATTCTCTGTTCAATGCTGATATGAATAATTTAGATAAATATTTGGAAAGTACCTTTTCAGCTCTGTAGTTGATAGAGAGCTGGCATGATGATTAACACATTGGGGAGCAGAATCAAGCTCCAAAGTGATTTCAAAGAATGGACTCAAACCAACTAGTTCGGTGGAAGCAGATACAAAGTCTTGCACTTGGGCTCAAAGCCTTAGATGCACAAATATCTGACTCAGCAGACATTCATATGACAAACAGTGAAAGATTTCAGTCGGTCGCAAGGTCAATCAGTATTAGCAGAGAAGGCAATCTTGAAATAACCTTCTTTCCTGTTTCCATGGTAGACATGATTAATTGCTTATGCCTTTTGATTAAATAGTCTTGAACAATAGTAATTGATAGAAAAACCCAGATCTTTTTTTTTTAAGTCCCATTATATGTACTCACAGGTCAGTCCATATTTGGAATACAATATACCTCAGGATTCCTTAGGGAGGCCTAGAAACAGAAGACAGAGGAGAAGGTAGAAAGGCTAAACTTGGTAAGATATCTGGTCACCAGATCAGACCTGAGAGAAGTCGAGGAAGAAGCTGGTCAGGATTTGTTGCAAGTGTTATAACAGCTGGATGAATAAGGCTCTGTGCAGTGAATAACTCAATGACCTCTAGAAAAATACCATCACCGAGAATCCAAGAGGGGCATATTCTATTAGTATGTTAGCAGAAAATTCACCTGGGAATTCTCTGAAATCAAAAGAGAAAACCACTTTGTATCTACAACTTCTGTCCACGTGTGGTAAGGCCCCAAGTCATCCAGCCAGAGTTCGGTATAGGATTCTTTTTCCAAAAAAGCATTCCTAAAAAGGAAAAGCCCTGGTGGAGAGAGGGAGGAAGAGACAACTAGAGAAAGAGGGAGGGAGGGAAGAAGATGGACAAAGCAGATCATCAGGAGCAGAATGTAATACAGGATGCTCTCCCACTGCACACAGTTCAGCTCTGCCCAGCTGGGCCCAGTGCCGCACTGTACCCCACCCCCCATCAATCCCACTCTTAACCCAAAGAAAGGAGGGAGGGAAGGAAGAAGGAAGGAATAAAAATGGACATTAAAGAACTATAGTTCTATGAACATAGGAAGCTTCAGGCATAGAATCAGTGCACCAGAACAGAAGTAATTCAGAACTATGCTACAGCAAACAGAACATGTAAACCCCCGTGCTTAGACTAGACCTTGGCCATCAGGGATGGCATGCAACAAGTGTAATTCGGAACCCAAACCTGAGACCCAGTGGTTACCTACAGTACCTTTCGTCTTAGGTCAACCACCAGGGAGGATGAATGATGCTCAATTCCACCCAGGGGAAGAACTGAGTTGCTTAAATTCTTCCTGCTTTAAACCTGGGTTGACCTGGGCTCCAGAGTAGGATGCTGCAAGGGAGAGGATCAAGAAACACAGCTATGGGGAAGCTGGGAAAAGCACCACACAGAGGAAGTGAAACAGAGACGGATTCCTATCAGGTTTCAGCTCTTGGAAATGATGCTTTAAGCAGAATTTTTACAAGCTGGAGTCTATTCAAACAGGAACTGGGGAATGCTCTGGAAAAAAAAAAAAGCCATCTGATAAATATTTCAAGAAACTAAGGATGTTTCAACTTAAGAAGCAAAGCTTTTAGAAATCATATGATAGCCATTGTCAAAGTAAAATTGCAATGCGCAGAAGCATCAGTAGATTTTCTTTTTCCTCCGGCCAGAAGGAAGAACACGGACTAAATAATGTAAATCCTAGGGAGGCAGGTTTTCTTTCAAACTAAGAAAGAACAGACTAATCATCAGACAGAGATATAAATGGGACGGGATGGGCAAAAATGGATGAACTTTCAACTCATCAATGTTTAGAGAGTGGATGAACATAAATATAAAATACATCAAGCAACGAGAAGTCAAGTTAAATGCCCTACAAAGTCCAACTCTCCTCCTCTAAGACTCTGAGAACTTCCCTAACGTGTGAACCGAATGCTACATGTAGTCAATACGATGGGGATTCTGAATAAAGGAGTGATTAGGAGTTTCACAGAGTAAGTAATATTTTAGTGAGGCCTTGAAGTACACGTAGTATCTGGGAAGGAAGAGGAAAGTCGTAAGTATTTCCCAAGATAGGGAATGATGCCGGGACTGGAAGGTAGAATTTGTTTAAGGGATCCTGAGTAGATGAACCTGACTGGACCAGAGAGGGGGGTGGTGGTGGTTGTGTGCTTGTTTTGTGTTTGTTTTATTTTTATGAAGTAGTGCTTACTAGTGTTAAAATATCAGGTAAGAGCCAGAGAGTAGAACACCCTCAACGCCTTGCCCAAGTTTTGACTTTACCCTAAAGACAGTGAAGGTTTTAATAAGTAAATAAGGGAGAGACTAGTAGATAAATTTAAAATAATAACTAGTCAGACAGCTGGGTTCAAATTCCAAACTCATTTCTCATTAGCCAGCAGACCTCTTGAGGACCTAACCTCCTTATCCGTAAAATAGGGATAATAAAGATAATGCGATCCATGTCACAGAGCTGTCATAAGGATTAAATGAGCTACTGAATGTAAGGGCAAGTACATACGGAAAAGCAATAAATGATTCCTATAATTCTTCGTATGACAGAGGGGGCAGCCATGGAGGCAGAGAGAGAGAGAGAGAGAGAGAGAGAGAGAGAGAGAAAATCGTCCACATGCCCCCAAACACTGTCCTGCTAGATGGTAAATATGAGGCAACAATTGGTTTGGCCCAAAGGAGGCTTAATTGGTCATAAACGTATCTTCTTGATCTCTGTCCTTCTAAACTGCTCCAGAACTTCCTAAGAAGCTGGGAATAAAGTTAGAAATACTCTCGGATTTTTCTTACTGCATAGTGATAGGATAATCAGTCCAAAACTGCAAAATGGACTCATGGACCATTTTGTTTGGACCATTCTGTTTACAAAGTCAACATACAACCAACGCCCAACTCCCCAAAGGGCCTATAAATTCTAATTACCTCGTTTTGAAATTCAGTCAGGGCTTTCTGGAATGCTTTTGCATTCTCATCTGCTGCGCTCAAAAGCTTTATGTTTTCATGGAGAGTCTCATTCAGAATGCGCTCAGACTGAAAATTGAAAAGCATTGTTAAATTATTCATGCCAGAGGGCAGTATTTTGATTTTTTTTCCGGCTTTTCCAAAATTATCGAATATCATGTGTACACACCTCAGATTTGAAAGTAGCTCCTAAGATACCTGCCGCCACCTGCAGGAGCAGGATCAGAAGCAAGCCTATGAAAAACTGAAAAACAAAAGAAAGAAAGAAAGAAAGAAATGGAATATGTATTATCCCCAGGGCAGTCAGTCATCATGGGACCCTTGGGCTTGGTGCATCTTCAGGCAGTTGGGATCATTTAACGGCTGGAATACTAACAGCATTCTTCATTTACTCTACCCTTTGCCTCAAAAATCCAGTTTGGAGGCCATGAGTGGCCAAAAACATTTGCTTCAAATACTGACCAGGCAAAGGAGTTAAAACAAACATTTACTGGTAGGATTGTAGACTTCGAGGTGATGTTGAATGAAGGAAGTGTGAACACTTAGATGCAATTATTTGAATATTATCTTTTTCTTTCTCTTTCTTCATCAAATGCAAACTCACACAAACTTGAAAACAGACTTCAGAAGTGACTTCAAAGCTCCATTTCTACCTCTAGCAGAATCACCTGGGGTCTCATTATAAATGTCGACTCCCAAAACCTGTCTCAGAGCTACTGAATCATAGCCTTAAAGAATGCATCCCACAAATTAGTTTTTCTCTTTTTAAAACAAGCTCCTAAAGTAATTAAATCTCCCAAATTGCAAATGAGGCCTTATTGATCAAAAAGCAACCACAAGGGATGCTATTAAAATCCTATTAAGCTCCGTCTCTACCTTCCCTGGTAATAAACAAACAGCTAAAAATTTCTTTCGGGGACAAACACAGTACTTATTTTATTAGAGAAACAAGCTTAAATGAGCTCTGTAAATGCTAAGGTTAGGCTTTATCTAATAAATATGTCACTATCTTTTTCTAATACTTTTTCTACATCCATTTATTATTTTCTACTGTACCCGTTAAATGTCGGTGGGTTATCCCAACCCCATCCATCCTCCTTGAAGCTTTCTAAGGCACAAATATGATTACCTCAGTCCCTCACAATTTTGTTAGCATGGAATATGAGGTGGTGCCATCCATTCTCAGACCCATCTTCCAGCATTGGGTGAAAACAGCCTCTGCCCCCACTCCAGCCACACCCGAGGCCTTGTCATGCCCTGAACAGGCCAGCATCCTACTGGCAGCCTCTGTCCCAGGAGAGCCCATCACACTCTCACCCATACAAACACCCTTTGTACTTCCACTTCCAGCTTGGAAGTTCTCTTCCCTATCCTTGCCCTCCCCTTCCTGGGCCTTTCACTCGGTAGTTAAGAGTCTGCTTGCCAGTTTCCCCTCCTGGCTTCCGACTGTCTTCACGTCTATGAATCTTTGAGCACAGTATCCGTCACACAGCAACTGCTCAACAAGACAGAAGGAAGGAAGGCAGGGACTAAAGTTTCTTAGGGCATCCTCTACGCTAAAAAATGTTAGCTTCTATAATAAAACCCTTTAAACAGAAGTTAGAGCATCAATTTGGCAAGTCCTCTTGACAGACAATGGGAATGGGAGATGGCACTCAGAAGCCTGAAGGGTGGGTGTTGTGGTTTGTGTGGAGGACTCACCAAAAGAAGCATGCAGCGGCTTTCTCTCACGGCACCACAGCACCCCAGGAAACCCAGAATCATGATGATAGAACCCACAGCAATCAAGATATTCACAGCAATATAGGGGCTAGTACCAGAATCACCAGGGCTAAGAATCTGAAAATAAAAAAGAGATCAATGACAGAAAATCCCTTTCTCTGATGTTTGTTGTTCAACAAATAACCATTGGGTACTTGGTATGTGCCAGGCCCTATTCTAGTACCTGGAGATACTTCAGTGATGTAAAGAGGTGCAATACCCCTGCCTTCAAGGAGCTTATATTCCATTGAGATGTGACTCGTCTGAATAATATTTCCAACTTACATTTCTTCTAAGATGATATATTGAACGCTGGATGCAAGAGATGCAAGAGGCCTTTCAAATGTCAATTATTTTTAAAAGCTCAGAAGGAGAGGTGCTTTTACCCATGATTGTGACCTTTGGTTTGCATATTTTGTACATATTTTATACACTGGAGCAGCATTGTAAACATGCATTTTATGGCAATTTAATTATTTAAATTAGAAAGGCAAGCTCCTCAAAGTACGAAGGGACCCAACAATATGAATGAATCTCATAAAAGCTACATTGAAAAGAGTGACTGCTGTACAATTCCATTTATAAGACCTTCAAGAATAGGTAACTCAGAAATCGGAGCAGTGCTTGACCTTGAGGAAGGCAGGAAGGAAAGAGCAACCGACAGCTGAGGGTACAAGTGAACACCTATGGGTTTAGAAAAATGCTTTGCATGTTGATTGCCATAGTGATCACACGGGTCCATACATTTGCCAAAACACAAAAAAAATTTAAACTAAGAAAATAAATCTAGTTCTTGATATTCCATATAATTCTATCTCTGTGTTCCCAGGACGTATAGGCTACAGAGGCTTCCAGAAATTCCTTATTTTGACTATTAAGTAATGGGATATTGAGGAAAACGTCCTAAGGCTCCTGATGTTGGCTTGGCTACCCACCCTGCATGGCTCAGTTCTGCTCTCCAGCAACACACTTACCCTCCTTCATTACCTTCGGGGTACCTAGCCTCAGTCTACCACTTGTCCTCCAGATAAATCACCAGTCAAAAGTGAAGCCTGGTGCCGGTGCCGTTCGCAGGTGCTCCTGGGACGTCGTCCATCCTGTATGATCCCTATCTCCTGGGCTACCTCCCGGACGAGCACTAGTTGTTACCCTAACCCAGAGACGCTGCCTCCTAGAACCTGTTGCACAGTATGTGCAGCAGCTCCCTTAACAGGAAATACATTAAAAATAATAATAATAACAATAACCTAGTAATAATAATGTGTACATTTTTAAAGACTTTAAAAACCAGCTCGTGGCCTAGAGGAAAACTTCATTCAATAATCTATAGGAAATGGCGCTTGAGTGGCTCCGTGAGTTAAGCATCTGCCTTTGGCTCAGGCCATGATCCCAGGGTTCTGGGATCGAGCCCCCCATCATCCTCCCAGGCTTCTCCCTCTCCCTCTGCTGCTGCTCCCCCTGCTTGTCCTCTCCCTCCTCTCTGTCTCTCTCTCTCTCAAATAAGTAAATAAATACTCTTTAAAAAATAATAATCAATAGGAAGGGATGTGCTGAAACTATAAAAGCATGAAAACAAAGATTTATATTCTGGTAAGGGTCTAAGTTTCTAACCCTGGAATTGTCGCCCAACCCTGCAGGGCCCCAGTTTCCCCTTTATAAAGGAAATTGGGTCAGCCTCTGTGGTATCTGAGGCCTCCTTTGTCTCTGAGAGTCTAGGCTCACCGACGGGGTTTCAACCTACGTATTTAGAAAGTTTGGTTAACGTCCGAAAGATATTTTGTTTGTTTTTAGGGTCTTTCGTTTATTTGGTTGTTGTTTGCTTGTTCATATTGGAGCTAAGAAATCAGTTTTGTTAATAAACATGCCTGGCATTTGGGTCAAAGTCCATAATGACCAAAGACAAGAAGCAGCAGCCGGAAACCCCAGCTCCCCACTGCCCTTCCCTAGAATGTGTGGCCAGGGCAGGCCCCTGAAGGCCTTGAGAGGCCTGACTCGCTGTCAGAGTGACCAGAAGTTGGTGTAGACAGGCCAGACCTGGAGTGATGGGTGCAACCAGCATTCTCTGGGCGGCTCCGGAAGCCCTGGGCTGAGACCAGTGTGACCAGGGGCGGGGGGTAGCTGTCGCAAGTCCAGCCCAGCAAGTGCGGCCTTGTTCAGGCCGGAAATGGAAATCTGGGGCCAGGTGTTTGCCCAGGGAAAGGAGCAGCGGGTTTTCCAGGCTGTCTCAGGTGACCGGTGTCTGTGTGGGTCAAGACGGAGAACCCCCATGGCAGGACATTGGAGGGGAGGCTTCAGGTGTGCTTTGGACTCTCAGAGCTCTCCTGAGACAAGAGTGGCCGCCCAAGGCTACACCTGGGCACTGAGTCTCCGTGAGGGAAAGCAAAGCCTTCTGAGGAGAGACCCTCTGAGCCCTAAGAGATGGGCTACACGTCATGCACAGCCCTCTTCCCCTCTGCCCGGATGCTCGGCCTTTTCCTCCTGGAACTGTTGCCTCTGCTTCTCCACCTACTAAAATCCAGGTCTTTGCCCTCTTGAGTCTTTGTCACCGGCCTCTCAGAAAGCTAAATCAAGCCACTTTCACAGAAGCCAAGCTGCCTACCATCCTAGAGGATGTGGACTTCCATCCAGAGCTCAAGCATCCACATGTCACCAAGGATGCAGCCTTGCTCGAGAAGTTCATTTGTTCCCCAGAGATGGGGGCCCACCCTCGCAAGGACAGCAGTTTGCCTTTAATACGTTCAGTGTGTGGAATTTCTTAACAGACTAAACACCAAAGTTGTTTACCAGAAGCCCTTGGGGGAAAGAAAATGTTCCCATGTCAACCAGAAATAAAATAAAATAAAAGATGGGCTGCACACACATCCGCAGAAGGCCACAGCGGCCTCCGAATAGGAGGCTGTTTAATCTCTGAGCTTAATTATGCGTCCAGAAGTCAGACATCAGCTTCTAGGCAACAAACTTCAGCACATCTTCACATACCCTTCTTGAGTTCAAGCCCAGAGCCCAAGGGCCACCAGGGAGTCACAGTTAACATTTATCAGTGTGAAACTGTAAATGAGATTCAGATGGGCTAGGATGTCACCAACCAGTTGCCTCACCTGTCCGCCACCCAATTCCTTCAGCACGGATAGGCCCTGAGTGAGGAAACCGCTGCCACTGCAATTCCTTGAGTTGTCCAAGGGTAGAAGGCAAGTTTTAAAAAGAGAAGAGGAGACAGAGAAGGGAGGGAGGAAGGGAGGAGTGACAGGAAGGAGAGGAAGGAGAGGAAGGAATGGAGAGAGGGAGGAAGGAAGGAAGGAAGGAAGGAAGGAAGGAAGGAAGGAAGGAAGGAAGGAAGGAGAGAGAGAAGGAGTGAGGTTGGGGGGAGGGAGGGAGGGAGAGAGGGAGGGAGAGAGGGAGGAAGAGGAAGAGAAGCCACCCAGTTGAGGAAAAGCATCAGAACAGATGTTGATTTGCTTCTAATCTTCCTTACAAGGCTGTCCCCAAGGCATTTAGCCTCATCACGGTATAATAAGCTTTTGTAGAAAAGACATTACTTTAATTGCTGGCTTAAGATATCTTAATAATTATCAAATGAGAATCATAATTCCTCTGACACCGAGAGCCTGTATTTGGGCAAATAAATACATTAGAAGGCTCCAGCAGTGGGGGATGTGATCCTGAATAGAGGCAAGAACCCAGACCATGAGGAGGAAGGGAAGGACTGAGCTTAGGAGTAGGGATGATATGAGGGCGGGGCGGTGGGGCGGGGGGCTGAGAAGAAGGGAGGGAGAAGAATGGAAACCGGGGAGCAGGAAACGGTGCCAGGTACATGTTGGATGGAACCAAAACAACAGCCCTGCGTGTCCTACATGGTGTTCACAGCCACATGTGCCTGTGGTGAGGGTCATGATGAGGGTCACAGTGAGGTTCACGGTGAGGGTCACGGTGAGGGTCACAGACAGCGCATGGGCCACCCAAGAACCCCCAACTCACCTGCCTCCAGACCCCTGGCGTGCTTGCTAAGGGCTTTGCCACAGGGCGTGGAAGGGGGCCTGGTGGGGGGCTTGGTGGGGGACCTGGTGAGGGGCCTGGTGGAGGGCCTGGTGAGGGGCCTGGTGAGGGGCCTGGTGGGAGGCCTGGTGAAGGTCCTGGTGGGGGACCTGGTGGGGGGCCTGGTGGGGGATCTGGTGAGGGGTCTGGTGGGGGGCCTGGTGGAGGGCCTGGTGGGGGACCTGGTGGGGAGTCTGGTGGGGGGCCTGGTGAGGGAAGGGGGCTGATGCTAAGCTTCTCCAGAGAGCAAGAGGCTGGGATCCCTTGCCAACCGCTGAGTTGGCCTAGTGCAAGCGGCCTCTTGCTGTGACAGGAGCTACCCTCCCGCCAGCTGGCCCAGGCTCTTATCAATCACCTTCGTCCCTCGTTGCCTTTAAGACACAAACCCAAATTCTTCTTCTCCAGGAGAACTTCTCATCTGCTTTACTCTGGAACCAACCTCCCACCCTGGGATTAGCCAAACATCCATCGGTACCTCACGGTACAAAACTTGTCGTGGGTGCGGAGGGACAGTAGCCTGTGTCCTCCAGCTACACTTGAGGCCAAACAGTGAAGGGCCCAGACCACCACTTTCAGCCCCTTCCCACCTCCACTTCCACGGCCACTGTTCTTCTTTCAAAGAACACCTCTCCATTCTCCAGAAGGAGTGTGCTGGGCGTGGGCCTACGCAGTGAGTAATTGGGATTCATTCAACTGAAGTCAATCATACAATCATGCACCAGCACGAATGACTACCTAAGGCAGGTAAGGAAAATGCTCTAGAAATATTTACATTATTATTGTCATTACTGTCATCATTATAAGAGAAATAAACTACTTTGGGAGCAGAGAAGCTTGTATCTCTTTATTTACCTCTTGCCCATCTTTGCTTAATCGTACCCAAATCGCTACCGCCAGGATCAAGATGCCACAGAGCTGCAGGAAGAAAAAGAAAAAGAAAAAAAATGTTAGAGGACAACTGGCCCAACGCACTGCTAGTGGCTGCTTCCAGTGGCCTATCATTAACTCTACATTACCACCTAAAAGACGTGACTCTGGCAGATTCACTGGCAGGTAATTGCTAAAACATTCCAGTGTAATTGGTAAATTTGATAAGAATAATTCCGTTTCCCGTCCACAGTCCATTCAGGGGTCTACAGACAAGAAGTCATCACTGCTACTGGGGAGGGGAGCAATGATTTTTCATGTGTCAACGCTAACTCTGTGTTTTTGCCAGATTATAATATCTGAAAGATAAGTCATGACAGTTTAAAGACAAAATAATCCTTACTGGGCCCCTGGGTTTGTCTCTGAGAAGTTGTCTTGGACAACAAGGAAGAAAAAACTGATTATCAGACATTCCTTCAAGATTCTAGAAGCATGAAGCTGGGA
Source organism: Canis lupus familiaris (assembly GCF_011100685.1). Lineage (NCBI taxonomy): Eukaryota > Metazoa > Chordata > Mammalia > Carnivora > Canidae > Canis > Canis lupus. The sequence continues at coordinate 13,174,418 of NC_049231.1, forward strand.
TAGACGGGGAAACAGTAGGACATCGGACAAAATCTGCAGGTAGGCAGCAAGGGTTTACAACACTTTTTGTACCCAAATAAACTCTTTTAAAAATAAGTTCTTTTAGGTCGTAAAGCTCACCCAGAGAGAAAGAACAATGAGCAACAGTACTTAAACTCTTAAATGCATTTAATGAGTTTCCCAGATTATTTAATTTGGACTGAAGCCAACACATAAAATGCGAAACACATTTTACTTTTGTGTAAGGAAAAGCCTTGTCTTTCAGGGTTTGATTTGGTTTTGTTTCATTTCAGATATATACGTTATAGCCTTAAAAAAAATAAAAAAGCTAAGATCTATTATTAAATAGAGATGTTGAGAACAAGTTTGGTCACATAGCAGACACAGCAGCCTTTGCAAGATTTTCTAGACTATTCTGGCCGTGTGGTGCTCTGACAGAGAAATGCCTGAGTCCTCTGAAGCCTGGTGACCTTGAAGTATCATTGTTTTTGTGCACGGTTGAGCCATATGCCTGCGAACTCAAAACAGCCCTTTTGCTTTTATTTATTTTTATTTTTTAAATTTATTTATTTATTTCATTTTTATTGGAGTTCAATTTGCCAACATATAGCATAACACCCAGTGCTCATCCCATCAAGTGTCCCCCTCAGTGCCCATCACCCAGTCACCCCATCCCCCCGCCCACCTCCCTTTCCACCACCCCTTGTTCTTTTCCCTGAGTTAGGAGAAAAAATGAGTGGAAAATATCAGAGAGGGAGACAGAACATGAGAGACTCCTTTTGCTTTTAAATGGCTTCTCGTTAAATCTGCCCTAAAAGGAGAGTCAAAGGCTTTGTTAAGGTTTTGGGAATACTGTGACCACCTGAATAATCAGAGAATATTCGTATTCTCTAAAAGATCTCAAAAAACAAAACAAAACAAAACAAAACAAAAAAAAACGTCATGTAGGTCCAAACCCTTCATTTTAAGTAAAAGAGCTAGAACCCCAAGAACGCTTTCACGTCAGGAAAGTCCAGCACCACTCCTAATCCAATCCTGCCCCCTCGACATGCTTCAACTCTTACAAAATAATGAAGGCAGTGGGAAACCAAAGCTTGCTCTCAAACCACCCAATAACCTACACAATTTTATTATCTTATAGGCACACACTCACACACGCCACACAATACACCATTGAAAAGAGAGCTTCAGAGCCTGAAAACCCTCAGGTTTTTCTCCCCCTTCCCAATAAATCCTAACTTCACTTGCAGATGGAGATAAATGCTCATTTTAGCAGCTCTGTGTTAATAACTAAGTCAATCAAGATTTGTGTCGAATTGATAATGAGCCCCCCTGAGATTTTGAGTAAGTCACAGTAGTTGGATTTTTGTTTGTTATTTGATTTGTTCACTGATATTTTCTTTCTTTTTCTTCCCAAGTAGATTTACGTTGGTTGTCTTAATAGTTGCTCTGGCTTTAGCTTTAACTGAACATAGCATAAATTACCCGAATAGTTCTTATGGTTATTATCCTTATCTGATACTTATTTATGAGATTATCAATGAGAAAACTGTAAGAATTCCTAGAGACTAAGACTGCGGTTTTTAAATTACTTAATTATTTAATATATATATTTTTAAGATTGTATTTATTTATTTGACAGAAAGAGAGAGAGAGAGAGAGCACAAGTAGGGGAAGCAGCAGAAGGAGAGGGAGAAGCAGGTTCCTCACTGCGCAGGGAGCCCGATGTGATGCTCTATTCCAGGACCCTGGGATCTTGACTTGAACCAAAGGCAAACACTTAACTGACTGAGTCACCTAGGTGCTCCGACTGTGGTTTTTTAAACCCTTAACTTTTTTATTTGTCTCTGTGTGACTTTTTAGTTTACTTTTTCAGTGACTTTAGATACCAAATCATTGAGAAATCTTATAAAATCAACCATATTCTCCCTTTAAATGACCACTTTCAGTCTTGTCAGCCACCAAGTATTATCTGTAACATTAACTTTAAAAGAAGGATTATCAAAACAAGGAGACTATTATACACCAGTTGAAATGGCCAAAGTCTGAAACCCTGACACCCCAAATGCTAACGAGGATGTGGAGCAATAGGTACTCCCGTTCAGTGCTGATAGAAATGCAAAATGTACAGCCACCTTCAAAGACCTTTTGGTAGTTTCTTACAAAACCAAACACACTCTTACTGTATCATACAGCAATCATGCTCCTTGGTATTTATCTAGATTTATGTCCACACTAAACCTCCATAAGGATATTTATAGCAGCTTTATTCACAATCGCTAAAACTTGGAAACAGCCAAGATGTCCTCTAGCAAGTGAACGAATGGATGGATAAACTGTGGCACATCTAGACAAGGGAACATTATTCAGCACAGTTTTTTTTTATTAAAAAAATATAATGAGCTATCACACCATGAAGACATGAAAGAACCTTAAATACAGATTACTAGGTAAAAGAAGCCAACCTGAAAAGGCTACATATGGAATGATTCTGACTATATGATAATCTGGAAAAGGCATGACTATGGAGACACTTAAAGATCAGGGGCCACCAGGGGATACGGAATGAATAGATAGAGTGCAGATGATTTTTAAGGCAGTGAAAATACTCTATATAATAATTATGGGTATATTTCAATGTCATTACATACATTTGTCCAAACCCATAGAATGTGCAGGAGTGAAACCTAATGAAAACTATGGTCTTTAGGTGGTTGTGATGTGTCAATGGAGGTTCATCGATTATAACACGTATGGCTCTGGTGAGTGATCTTGATAACAGCATGGGCTATACCTGTGTGGTGGTAAGGTATGTGGGAAATATAACCCTCCTCTGTACCTTCCTCTCCATTTGGCTATAACTGTAAAACTGTTCTAAAAAAAATTAGGTATTCTTAAGAAGAAAAAGGAAGAAGGGCGCCTAGGTGGCTCCATTGGTTAAGCGTCTGACTCTTGATTTCAGCTCAGGTCATGATCTAGGGTCATGAGAACCAGCTGGTCTCCACACCAAATATGGAGCTTGCTTAAGATTCTCTCCCCCTCCCCCTCTGCCCCCTCCCCACCACACTACATGTTCTCTTTCTCTCTCTCTGAAAAAGAAAGAGAAAGAAAGGAGGAAAGAAAAAGAAGAAAGAAAGAAGAAAGAAAGAAAGAAAAAGAAAGAAAGAAAGAAAGAAAGAAAGAAAGAAAGAAAGAAAGAAAGAAAGAAAGGAAGAAGGAAGGAAGGAAGGAAGGAAGGAAGGAAGGAAGAAAGAAGAAAGGAGGGACGGAGGAAGGAAGGGAGGGAGGAAGGAAGGGAGGGAGGAAGGATGGAAAAGGAAAGAATATCCAATTATTTCAGAAGTCAAGAATATTTTGCCTGATTTCAGTTTTTACAACTGTATACATTTTCTTAGAAATTTTGAAGTTGGACAAATATCCTTTCCATCCCTATCTCTTTATCTTTTCTTCCAACTTCACCTTAAAAACAAAAGAAATGCATGTTTAGAACATGCCATTCTCATTTATTGAAGACGTTACATTAAAAACATCAGCCTTAATAATATATAATTATTAAATTTTATACTGACTGACTTTAAAAGTAAATTGATTTTCTATCAAGAATAATAATTCTAGAGTCATGATTGAGATTAACCTATTCTATCCCACTTGTTGCAAGACTGGCTATCATGATGGTTCTCTGAGGCCCTGTCCAGTTTGGCTGTAGTGTTTGTATCCCAGCTTTTTATACTGTTTAAAGACTTGAGAGTATAAATTAAGAAATAAGTATCTAGCTCTGTCCTACTTTCTGTTGATCAAGTTGTAAAAAGAAGTTGATATTTTGGGCTCCCAACTCAGCCTGATAGTGGACACTGCAGAACTGACCAGGCCCACTGCCCCCAAAGCCCACCCTCTGGTGTCTCTTTGAAGGCAGTCAATGGGGTCATCAGTCAGCTCCTATAAGACAACTTTCTTTTTATGGAATTAGGATGCAGCTTGTCTGGGCCAACATTCTAAGAAATTAGGTAATAATTTTGATGTATGCTTGTGAGCATGCGATGGACTAAATTATATCCCTCTCTAAATTTACATGTTAAAGCCCCAAACTACAATCTGACTGTATTTCGAGATAGGGCTTTAAGGAAGTAATGAAGGTTAAAGGAGGTCAGCAAGATGGGGTCTTTGGGGTCTTAATTCCAAGATGATTGGTGACCTTATAACAAGAGGAAGAGATCTCTTTGTCTCTGTCTCTCACTATGCACAATGTATGGAGGAAAAACCACGTGAGGACACAGCAAGAAGGCAGCCATCTGCACGCCAGGAAGAGAGCTCTCACCAGAACCTTGATCTTGGACCTCTAGCCTCCAACACTAGGAGAAAATAAATTTCTGTGGTTTAATCCCCCAAGTCCCTGGTATTTTGTGATGGCAGCCCAAGCAGACTAAGACAGGGCACGAGCTGAAAACTACAAAGTGCCAGGAAGAAAAAGGGAAACACCATCTAGGGCAAAGTTAAGTGGGATAGAAGAAGCTGGTTCATCCTCTTCTCAGATACCGTGTCCACCAATCATCCCTACTCCCTCCTTCTCACTTCTCTTTGGATTTCATCACAGTTTATTGGAAGAGTGCTGAAAATGGAAGAAAGTATAGCACTCTGCTAGGAGGAAGCGCGGCTTGTGAGCTCTCTCATTATTGGCCCAGAATGGACACTTTTTAGATAAGCTTAAGGGAAAGCTTCCTATTGTTCTCCCCCAAAAGGTTATAAAATAAGAAATTATCCTAATGGATAACGTGGATAACTACAAGACTTGTTTTTGTGGTGCTCCCACAACATGGGAGGCCATGAATACAGGAGGTAAGGATTCCAAGGGCCCTAACATTTTAGGAAGAAGCTACTGTTTTTGATTTTCAAGTTTCTTTTTTCAATAAACATTTATTTAAAAACCTAGTTTCATGGCATTGTGGTTAGATAATGCTTGAGAGAGTTGTTTTTATATTAAATTATTGCTTTTTTCACTGACTGTGTCCTCCTCTTCAGGAATACAAATCGTTCTGGTTTCCCATTCTCTATTCTTCCTTTTTCCATCTCATTCATCTCGTCTTGATTTTTCCTCTGGGAGGGTTTCTCCATTTGGGATTCTTGCTCACTGTCTCCATTTAATGTAGTTTCTGGAGGGGATTTTAACTCTATCCTTGTGTTTCTGGTTCACATGAGGCACTTCTTTAGTTTATCCATTTTTCTTTTCACCTCATTCTGTGCTTTTCCAGTCAACTTTTTTTTGTCTTGTGGCCTCCATCCTCCGTTTCACAGGGTGTTGTTTCCTGGCACGGCATTGTGGATGCCAATTTCCTGATCCTTTTTCCATGATGTTGGAGCCTTTCTTTCAGGGATGTGTGCTTGTTTCAGAGTGGACATTTCCTGTCCCTTACTCGGCGGTCCTTTTATTAGGACTGGATTTTCCTTAGTCATCCTTGAGTAAGACAAGACCCATTTTGACGTATTACTCTTTGCGAGGAGGGCCTGCACTTTGCCTCACTCTCTAACGACATGGGTCGTAGTAATTTTCAGACCTTCTGTTGGAGGAGAGCTGTGGTGCCTTCTCCCTACAGGCATGGCCTACTGCAGCTCTGATCTACTGACCCAGCCTCCTAGCACTCACACACTATCTGCTTTTCTGATGCTCTAAACCAGTGGTGTCAATTAAAATTTTCAATCCTTCACAGGTTCTGCCCTCAAGGTTTTTCAGCCCCCAAATACTGGTTATTTGTTGTATCAATGGTGTTAAGCATGCAGCAGTGTCTCCATAGTTGCATTTGTGTATTTCTTTTGAACCCACTAAGTAAGCCAAACACCCAGTACAACTGCTGCAAATTCTAATTTTAAGTAGCTCTAAATTTAGAAGAAAGAAATCAACCACCTTTCTTTCTGACATAAATAGGGCCTGGGTAAACGTGCTTCAGGTTATCTATGCTTCACCAAAGTATGAAATCACTAAAATGTACATAATTCCAAAATAGATAAAGAGAGATGGATGTTCAGCATTTGATTAGCATCCTAGTGTTTCTGAATCATAAAATTAAGGCAAATTCAGAGGGCACCTGGGTGACTCAGTCAGTTCAGCATCTGCCTTCAGCTCAGGTCATGATCTCAGGGTCCTGGATTGAGCCCTGCATCCAGGTCCTTGTTCACCAGGGAGAGTTTGCTTCTCCTTCTCCCTCTGCCCAGCCCCTTGCTGCTCGTTTCTACTCTCAAATTTTTAAAAAATGATGCAAATTCAGGGATATTTTCATCACTTTGTGTCAAAAGTACAGCCTGCAGAATTGTTCATACATTTGCAGGGCCTAGGGTGAGGACATAAACAACCAACATTCCACAGATCACCGGTCTCTATATTAATAAGTTATAATTCATGATAATAAATATATATACAACATTTCTTATCATCTGACCTTGACAAATGTGCCCACTTAATGACCCCGAAGACAATATTTGATTTAGAATTCTCTGACTCCTGGGAGTCTGAGACCAACCCAGCCCCCAGCCCTCACTCCAGGTCCTGTCCTGAACTCTGGGGGACAAAACATGAAGGGCTGCGGATGCGTCAGCCCCTAAGCCAGCCCTGTTGCAAGCTGCCCCCACTCCGGCACACAGCTCCCCATTGGTCACTCCTGGAGAAAGGCCTGTGCAGACCCTAGAAGCAGGTTTGGAACTACCTGGGCAGCGAAATGTGGAGCCTCAGGTCCCCAGCGTGGAGGCCAGGCTCAAGGTGAACACTGTTCTCCAGCCCACAGATTCCTTACCCCACGGGGCCAGAGGAGGGCTGGAGGAGGGCTCAAAATATATTTATGTTTTAAAAGCCAATTACCTATAAAATATTACCACACTAGACTCTAATACTTTTTAAACTGAAAAGCAACACGGTGGTTGGAATTAGGGAAAACTGCATTAATTGCACTATTACTGCATGAAAGTCCTTGGTGATAGGCTTTCAGAAAGCATCTTATTTAATCTTCACAATTAACTGTGCTGGTTAAAATCATCATCCTCATCTTACAAATACAGGGAATGGGGCACAGAAAAGGCAAGGAACATGTTCCAGGCCACAGAGCAACGTGGAGTGGATTCAGGATGTGAATCTCAAGTCTGTCAGCCTTCAAAATATGCTCTTTCCTTCCCCTAATCTGTGCTCGAAGAATTCCCACCTTCATCATATTTCTTGCCATCTTATTTCCTCCTCTGTTTCAGAATCCAGCACTGAGGCTGGTTTACCACCACGCAGAGTAGTTTCATGGTTTTGTCTCATACAAATGTCCCTACAATGTTGGTGGAAATGTCTGTTTCTTAAGCATCCCTTTAGCGTTACTCTTGGTTCTTTTCTACACACAGACTCGTTTAACCTTCCCAACGACTCCATGACTCCAGATAATGCTACCATCCCCAGTTTTGAAGATGAGGAACTCTAAAGCACAGAGAGATGGACAACGTCCCCAAGGTCACGTGGCTGAGCCGTGAAGGAGCTGAGGGTGAGCCTGAACTCTCAACCCCTGGGCTCTGGTGCCTTTCGTCATCGCTCCGGTTCCACACCGACTGCATGGAGGCACAAAGCCACCGTATTTACAAAGTTCACACACTCTAACCATGTGCTCAAGGCTTTATCCTGGCTGATTTCATCAACTGACAGAATGAAATATAATTGGGCCTGATTTTTGTTAAGGTTCCCGTCTCCCAGGTATGTCTGCCTGGACCCTCCTCATTGCTCTCAGCACAGGCGACCCGGAGGCCCAAGCACCACCTCAAATACAACAAGGAATATCACAGTCCTGCTTCCTGGACTCTCCAAGTTCTGACTTCCTCCTGGTCTCTTCAAATGGCCTCATGCACCGGCTTCCTGCAGTTGTGCATACTTTTTGGCTTTTCCAACTGGGCTCCTCCTTCTTGCCTCCCTTTGTTGGGATTGGTGATGTGACTTTGGCAGGCCTGGCCTCCCAAGAGCTGGCTCTCCACCTCTGGAGATGCTTTGAAGGCGTCCCTGGCTCTGAGTCTCATGCTCACCTGAACAACTTCCATCCTCCAGCATCTACACTGCTCCCCCACCTGACTTATCTGACAAGAGGATAAGGAGACCTGGGCAGCTCCTCTGCTCTGACACAAGACTTAAAGAAGTAGACTTTGTACCCATTCTCTACGGCACCTCCAACTCACTGTGACTCGGTTACAACGCGAGCATCAGTGATCAAGAATGATTTCCACTTTTGTGTGTTTTTCTTCAGTCGTTAGTTCTGACAAATGGAAATTGCCGCATATTTATATGGCATATCTCAAGTTCTCTCACAAACGAAACTGGTATGTTTAGCTTACATGACCATATGCATATCTCAGAGATATTTCAACATCTGGCCCTATTTTGCAAAGGCTTAGTTTTGAAGGAAGAATGCATTTGAAAACATAAGGCCGTGGATATCTGTAAGAAAACCACATCAGTGGGGCCGTTAAACTCTTTGCTTAAGTAAACATCAGGAATGTGACAAATTGCTAATTTCCTATGAAGGATCATAAAATTCCAATGGAGAACTCTGGATTGGGGATGGAGGGAAGAGTAGAAATAGCCATGGTTACCTAACCTCAGGGACTTCTGCTATCTAAATTTTGAATGAAAATATTGATGTCCCCCGTTGGCCGAGATGTTATCACCAGTCTTTACCACCATGGCTCTTACTCAAAGACTCCATTTTGAGATGTGTCATATAGAGACTGTAGGTCACACAAACATATTGGTGGAAAGAACAAGGCCTTTTACCCTAGGAAAGTTAGAAATATCTAACTGAAATCTAATGCATCTGAAAGACTTTGTCTTCATTATCGAAACAGAGATAATGGCAACCATAAAATGGTTCAGAGGATCCCAGAAAAACAGTGCCAGTATCTGGGTAGCATGGTACAGATCTCTAATCTTAAATATATCATCTTGAACCTATAACATGGCCCTTGCCTAATCTCTTTGTTATTTCAGCTTAAAATTCAGATTTCAGATTCATAATTAGCTCTTTAATGAAACACTGACCGCTGCTGTATTCACAATAGCCATCAGCACTTCGTATGCTGTTTTAATACAACAGATATACTTTAACAATTTAATAATTTGCTGCTAGTTTAGGTACTTTGGAACATGTTGTTAACATAAGAGCCATGCATTTACTAGCATATTCATATTTTGGTTTATTTAAATGGCCCATATACATTTTGTGCCATAGAAAGACAATGGTGATAGTTTTTTTTAAAACAAATCTCAGGATTTTTTTTTTTTAAGATTTTATTTATCTATTTGAGAGTGAGAGAGAGTGAGCACAAGCCAGGGCAGAGAAGGAGACTCCCCACTGAGCAGGGAGCCAGACTCAGGACTGGGTCCCAAGACTCTGGGATTATGACCTGAGCCAAAGGCTTAATCTATTGAGCCACCTAAGTGCCCCAAATCTCAGGATTTCTTGAAGAAAAATCTGATTCCAGGTCTAGGGTGGGAACTAGGGAAGTAAGCCTAGATTATTTTGTCATACCAATAGGGAAGAAGTTATGTTATTAAGAGCATGTCAAAGGGACTCAGGAGCCAACTTGAAGATGCTCCCCAATGGTCAAAGATAAAATAATTGCATATCAACAAAGAAAAGGATGGTGATGGACTTTAAATCTATTTATTTCGTAAGAATACATACAGAAATGCTTGCTTATTACTGTTATATGATACCAGAAAATTAACTCATCATTTTGAAATCTGTTAAGACTAAGAAGCACTTATGCTGCCCCCCCCCTTTTTAAATAAAAACTGGGTACTACTGGTAACCAGTCAATAAATGCTGGATTTTCTTTATCGAAAGTATTCCAGGTAATACATGAAGAAAAGGTGATAGAAATAGAATATTACCAATTTGGAACTCTTAGTGGACTGTTTCTTAGATTCTTGGGCATCAGTGACAACTAACATCACAAAAAGTGACGAGGTCAGACAGTATGTGCCTCCTGAAGAAGGAACATAAAAACCCCTATAAAGTAGTTAGACTTCATAATGACAACCTGAGTCTTTTTAAGCTGACAAATGCAATCAGTAGATTAGAGATAATACAGAGGACAGGGGAACATGTTAACCTATACCATGGGCGTGCAAATAGCACAGACTCTGGGAAATCTGATAAGATAGACAACACACGTCAATACGTAAAATTTCAAGGAGGAAAAAAAGATGAAAATAGAAGAACCTAAGATGAAAGTTGACATAAAGGAAATATCAACCAGTCACAACCTGTGAACCTTATTTAGATTCTGATTCAAAGAGGCACATTTACGAGGCAATTGAAAATTTAAACCCTAGGTAGATATTGGATAATCGATTCAGAAATTCTTATTAAGGTTTTAGCATGATAATGACATTGTGACCACATTTCTTTTTATTTTTTAAAATTTTTTAAAAGATTTTATTTATTTATTCATGAGAGAGAGAGAGAGAGAGAGAGAGGCAGAGACACAGGCAGAAGAAGAGGCAGGCCCCATTCCATGCAGGTAGCCCAATGTGGGTGGGACTGGATCCCTGGTGTCCAGGACCACACCCTGGGCTGAAGGCGGAGCTAATCCTCTGAGCCACCCGGGCTGCCCCACATTTCTTTTTAAAGAACGATTTCTCTTTTAGAGCAAGATACTAAAATATTTACAGATGAAAGGATCTATCTGGGATTTGCTTCAAATTGATAGAAGGTGGAGAAAGTGGATGAGACCATGCGCAGGGAAGGATTGCCCTGGTGTCCTCACTTTGGGACTGGAAGATGGGGCCGATTACACTTTTCTACTCTGTGAATGTTCAAAATTCTCCTGAACGAAAAGCTACGAACAAAACCAAAGTACATAGACAATCCTTGATGTATATTATATTCCACTTTCAGGGTTTAACTGATTTTTAAAATTTCAAGGGAAGAAATTTATCAGGACTAACTGTAAAAAACTGGCATGTATTCATGGCCTAAACTTAATATTTGCAAAAGCAGCCAGTTTTTCTAAGGAAAAGAGAAAGTAAAGGGACAAATTGTCTTTATCTTATTTTATTTATTTATATACTCATTTACTTCACCAATATTTCATCTGTACTCATTAGGGCTACTGACATTGAACAGAAAGTCATCTTGTACAAGAAGACTATATTCCTGTGGTTAAGTTTAATTAGGTGCATCATTATGTTACCAGGACAGACGTTTACCAATATATAGATATCAGCTGCCTGTTTACTAAAGGGAACAAGGTAAAAACCAAAACCAGACCTCTCTCCTGCTGATACTGCATAAGCTATTTTTAAAATCCAGTATACAAAATTATTTTTTTCATTTAAGGACTTTGGGCTATTTCTATTGATTTACTTCTGAACACTCTTTAGTTGTCCCCTATATACTAAAAATGATAAAGTCAATTTTCCAAGATCCCATCCTGCCCTTTACCTTTTGCCTTCTATATCTTATTTTTAACTTTCTAACATTGATGCTACTTACCAATTTATTTGCTGTCTTAGGTCAATAGGCTTTCAAAAAAAACCTATAAGAACCTGCTAAAATACCAACCCTATTGATTAAGAGGTGGGCTGATGACACATCAAAATACTAACTTTTTTAACCTAGTTATCCAAGTTTAATTTTTCCATGATTAAGTAATTGTATTGTTTCCCTCTCAAGTTTTTTATGACCCACTGTTTCTTCTTTAGGTCTCTAGAAATAATCCTTTCCTCATGGCTATCATCTGACAGCCCACCATTCACCTGTTTCAGACTCAGATGTAAAGGTTAGAATTCAGAGGCTGGGCTCCAGTGGAAACAGACCACATTTTTTCCCACAAGGTCCTTAAACCAGGGAGGCCTGCATGATATACAACTAAGAATAGCTGTCCTTTAATTAAGGGGTATTTTTCCCCTCTGTGGTTGTTTTGCAACTATATCAAAACATTTATGAAATGTTTATCCTCACAGATCCTGAGGTCCACTTTCTTGAGTCATTGGCTCATTTTCAATTACTGAAATAACCAAAGAAAGAACAAACAAATCCAAACAAGTAAATGGAAAATACATTTTCTTCCTCTTCCTATTTCTCTAGTGCAGAGTCTGTTCTCGTTTATGATATTTATTTCAAGGTTCCCTTTCTTGCCTAAAGTCGATAATTAAAAAACAACAACAGCAAAAAAGCACACTTACCCAGAACAAGAAGTTGAAGATAAACATGGAATATTTTATACAGCCACTCACACCTGCCATGGTGAGACAGGATCAGGAATCCAGATGCGGCGAATGTAACTGTTCGTTATAGGATTGTCCTGCAACACGCTCTGGAGTAAGTTGCCTGCAGAGATTTCTGTGCCCACGGCTTCGAAGCAGAAATAGAAAGCAAAGGAGGGGCAGAGGGGAATAATCCAGTTATTAAAGTGGATAAAAAATTAACCCACACATTTAAATATCACAAGGGCTATCTCTAGGCGAGTGTGTTCTTTTGCTTGTCATGGCTCCTGGGGCACTGGGCCAGGATATTTATGATCCTTTCTCAAAAACTGCCTCCTCTAAAGTAAACAGATATCAAGTTAAGGAGTGGCGCTGGATCGGAGAGAGAGTGGCACAGCGATACTAGGTTGCTGGATTTCAGAAACCACAACCTGACTTCCCTGCCCTCTATTTCAACACTATAGGGAACTAAGACTGCTTTTGCTCTAAGATAAAGGGACTTTGTGTCTCAACTCATTTTTGCATTGCATTTTCTCAGCAATGCCAAGTTTCTCCCGGGTGCCATAAAATGCATTTAGAAATGTGCAAAATCTGCAGGCTTACCCTGCAGTCACCTTTCATCCTTACCTCCAGAGTAGTGGGAACAACCATTACAAGGACCTGCTTCCAAAGCTTCTAGACTTATTTCAAAACCAGTCCACAGAGCTGCTATGAAGGCAGCCTAGATAGGGGAAATGAGGAGGGAGAGACTGCCCTGCCTATGACCAGACCATTCAGCTTTTATCTTTATTTCTTTACAGTGTAAAGGGGGAAAAAACTGACAGCCTCTTTGTGTTCCTTTTATAACATGTAGCCATACTGATAGCTCGGTTTATTGTTAAGGCGGCACCGTACTTCCCTTCCTCGGGTATGTTACATCCAGCAACAACTCTTCTCCAGCAACTTAGTTTCTGGATTCCTGGTCTCCTTGGACAAAAAAAATTCAAAATGAGAAGGTGGTCATAGTTCAGTGACCATAGATTGTACAATTTGTTTCTAGGGCTAATAGAAGGCAGCTGTGGCAGGTAAAGGCAAAATTCTCTGACCTAATCAGGGAGGTGTGGACTGCTTTTGTGTAAACAGTTTGGGTCATGCCTAGTTTCCACATCCTGCATCTAAAAGGGAGCTCCTTGCTCCCTAAAGAAAAGAACCCTCTACTTCAACATGTTTTTTGGGGAAAATGATTCTTTAAAATCTTTGTTAAGTTCTGTACACACAATGTATTTCTATTGTATTACCACCAATGATATTTGGTGTTGAGGCCAAATTTAGGATTAATTCAGAAATAATGGCTTAATATTTAAATAATCATGAAAATTGTTGGTGTTCTTTTTCTAAGAGTTTTTGAAAACCCTTTTTTCTTACTTTCTGTTGTTGTTTCTATTTCCTCTAGAAAATGGAAATAATTTCACAAACTTCTAGTGAGATGTTAATGTAGTTAGGATTACCCAAAGCTGAAAGAAGAGTTTTGACTGGATGAAAAACCAAATGGATTTTATGTCCTAGAAATGATTATTTATCATTTAGAGGTAAAGATCAAAGAAATATATAGATAAAAATGCTGTTTTGTTGACAAGAATGTATTGAAGACTTACCAAATTTCAGCTTAGAATACTTTTTTTTTTTTAGAATACTTTTTTTTTTTAAAGAATATACTCTTTAGATCCATTGCTAATGAACTCTGAAACCCAAAGTCAATGGATGTGTTCCATAAGAAAATTACTCTTTGTAGAATATTCCCCAGTCCAATTCGAAATCTATATGACACGGTTCATTTCTCTGAACTCCTATCCCAGTAAATTTTATAATTACACAACATTCACCCAAGTTAATACTGTGGAGTTCCTTTGTATTTCTCTTTCTTTCTTTTTTTTTTTTTTTTAATAAATAAATACTTTATTTTTTTTTTTAATTTATTTATTTATGATAGTCACAGAGAGAGAGAGAGGCAGAGACACAGGCAGAGGGAGAAGCAGGCTCCATGCACCGGGAGCCTGACGTGGGATTCGATCCCGGGTCTCCAGGATCGCGCCCTGGGCCAAAGGCAGGCGCCAAACCGCTGCGCCACCCAGGGATCCCTGTATTTCTCTTTCTTGCCTGGTATCCAATCACTTCGCGCAGTCCGCTGAGCTCCGAAATTTCCTTCAAATCTGATTCCTCTGTCTCTCCTTCAGCTACTGTCATTATTCAACCTGTTATCATCTCTTATTCAACCAGAATGTTAATTCATTTCCCTGCCAGTCTCTTCCCCCTCCTATCTGCCTTAGCACTTTGGAATTTTCTTTCTTTTTAAATACTTATTGACTATGTAATTCCTCCGATTAAAAACCAATCTAAGGATGGTTTCCTGTCACCTATAGAGTAAATATCAGACTTCTTAGAATGGCGTTGATAGCGCAGGGTAAGCAGGCCTCTCCCACCTCCCAGAACTTTCTCTTGTTCCTCTCTCCCTGGGCAGCCTCTACCCCTACACTCCATATCCATGAAATTAATTCACAGGACTAAAATGTGTCTTAGGATTTTATGCCTCTGTGCCATGTCACTGAGTTCTAGGAAACTACCAACATGCTATGTCTTGCCCTTTTCAAAAGATCAATTATCAAGTAAAGAAAAATAGTTTCTTTATTTCGGGACTTATCAGAACCCTCACTTGATATTCCAGCAAGTGACAGAATTTACAGCAATTCCCAAATGAATATGACCCCCCAGAAAATATTTTTGAAAGACCTATCCTTGAACCAGTGGTACAGCCTTTACTTACAGAAATACTGATCTAGACAAACCCCTACATTTTATACATAAGAAAAGTGAACCCTGGAGAGACTGAGCAGCCCAAGTTCACAGAAGTGGCTAATGGCTGAGCTCTTTAGCTCCAGGCAGGAGGGTCTCATGATGATCAGACCACTATTCTGTCCACTTGCACCAACTGTCTTGAGTTAGGTAGTATAATTATGAGTCAGTTACCACCTTAGAGTTTGAGAAGTTGTTCCATAACAGATATTTAGCTGTGGGGCTGAAGGTAGGGAGGGGCTAGAGGCTGTCAGTGATATACCTTGGTCCCAGCGAAATGCCCTGCCAGGAAGGAGAGGCAATGGGGGGCAGGACAGCACAAGACATGACAACTGAAGGAAAGTGCTGAATAAAAGTCTAATAAATTAGATAAAGTTTTCCGAATGCTACCATTGTGTCAATTATTATCAGTCATAGGTATAAGTGCACGGGGTAACTAACGCAAGATGAGGATTCAAATCCAGTTTATCATGAAATTTCTCCACAAGGTGGTCATGGTAATTTACTAGGTTTGGATAGCAGTATGGGGACCCTGGCAGGGAGGAGAGAGAGAGATCCCTTGTGTTCAGAGTAGAGAAAAGGGCATGAATAAAACCATCAGATACCCTGTATATAAAATACAACATTTTCTCTAGGTCGTCAAGCAAATCAGGCATTTGTTTGGGACCTGAACCAGAAAGCAGACACAGAAAGGAGGTTCATTTTTCACCATGATAGCATGTTTCTCTTTACAAGATACACCCAATAATTCATTCAACAAATGTATTAAATGCATATCCTACTCCAGGTGCTATATGGTACAGGTGCTGGAGATACAGCAGTTTACAAAACAAGATAAAAACCCCAGCCTTCACGGGACATTATGTACAATATATATACAAATATATTGGGTCACTAGAGTTTGGAAACAAAAATATAAAAGGAAGTTATCTTCCCACTACAGTGTGAATATAAACAGATGCTCTTTATTATTATTTCACGATAAATTAGATAGCACATTCAGATAATTTGCCATTTAGTCATTCATTCAACAGATATGTATTGAACACCTACTATATTCTGAGCCCTGGAAAGGCTCCTGATTTCCTAAAGATTGTACTCCAGAAAGGAAGGTGACTTCCTCTTGTATTTTTGTTTCCAAAATCTAGTGACCCAATATATTTGTCAATGGAGTAGGTACTGAAAAATCAAGTCAAGTCTTTTTTTTTTTTCAAGTCATGTCTTTTAGAGAAAATATTCTGTTCTATTTTATCTTATATATCCTCCCATTATCACTGTCACTGTACATGCTATGGGTTTTTAAATGGCATCGTGAATATTCATTTCCTTAGGTGTGGGTGTGTAAATGAGTGAAGACACGAGGTCATACGTTCTAAACGATTAGAGTGAAGAGAAAGTTCTGGTACTCTAGCATTTCCCATTTTGAAAACTCTTTTTTCTTACCTTCAGAAAATGGAGATTGCTCACTTACAGGTTTTATGATTCCTTTTACAGGAGCAGAGACTTGGCTCTTGTCCAGCATTCCCAAGACCAACATTTTTCTTCTGCTTTCACTTGAACGTAATGCTCTTTGCTTCCTATCCTGTGAGCTTATGGAGTCTAGCTCATAAAAACCTATTGCATATTCCCACCGGGGATGGGAAGCATCTGGTATGAGAATGATCTATCTCCTTCCTTTGCAAGACATTTTGACATAATAATATCTATTTGTAGTATTAATCCCAGCTCAAAAATAAAATGTGACCTGGAATAGTCTTTGTCAAGTAGCAAGACAGTGTTCATGAACAACAGATATCCAACATTCTTCTTCTTTTATAGATATTTTTACTCTAAAATAGTCATGATTTGCTCTTAGGCATGAAGTCGCTAACCATGTAGGTGACAAAAGGAAAAATATGAAAATATGCATCAGAAAACAGACTTTAGATCACTAAAATCAAATTTTAAAAAGGTTATTTATTTGAGAGAGAGAGGGAGAAAAAAAAAAAAGAACATGAGCGAGGGGAGAGGCAGAGGGAGAGGGGGTGGGAATCCTCAAGCAGACTCCCTGCCAAGCTCAGAGCCTGATGCGGAGCTCCTCCCAGGACCCCAAGATCATGACCTGAACCAAAATCAAGAGTCAGTCTCTTAACTGACTGAACCACCCGGATGCCCCACCCAAATCCATTTGTTAAGTGTTTATGAGAGAAGACTGAGGTCAAATGGTACAGGGATTAACAACGCAGTTTCTGACCATGATGGACCAGAGATGTCCATGAATTCTCAGGCCCCAGTGCAATGTTTATACTTCCCTTGTGCTTGCAGCAAGATGAGAAGCGGGCCAGCTGCTGGGCGGGCTCCAGGGTCAGGTCCTGGGATGGGCAGCCCCTGGAGCACACCATTGCCAGCCTTTCCTGAAGTGATCCACTTCCTGGGACAGATTCACTTTAGATGATGTCACAGGAGCCAGAAGGCCAATTTCTTGGCTTGTCAGGAGGAGTGCACCCATGAAGCCGTCCAGCACAAGACAGAGGCCAACCAGAGCATCCTGTCCCTGTAAGAAGGCAACAAAGAAGCCAGGGCTCACAGGGGCTGCATGGGGGTGAGCCCAGTAAGGGAGTCGGTGGGTGCCTTGCTGGGCCAGGCAGCCTGGTGGGTCTAGCACCACATCCGGGATACAGCAGCCGAACCCACCAAATGTCACTCTCAGTGGGGGCAGCAGCCTCTCCATGACTTGTTGTGACAAATCAAAAGGTCCTTTGCTTCCAGGTGGCCCTCTCTGGGCCCTGTTGGGTCCATGCTTTCTCTGTGATCACAGGCAAGGGGATGAGAACATCGTGTCTCCACTTACCTGACCGTAATCAAAACTCAGTCCAGCTCCCAAGATGGCATTTTGGTTGCATTTTAGATAGTTCTCACATTCTCCACTTACAAGTGACTGCACCCTTGGTCCACTCCTATAGACTTACTATAGGCTTACCATCTCTATAGATTTACTCTCAGAGATCAATCTCATTTTCCTTCTCTCCAAATTGGAGAGCGTGCCTATGTGTAGACAAGAATACTCTACAGGAGAATGAAGAGTACAAGTTCTAGGAGAAATTTGTAATCACCGGCCCGGGATCACTGGATCCTCTGTTTTGTAATCACCGGCCCGGGCTCACTGGATCCTCTGTTTCTGTGCTGTGTATTTGCCTGGCTGTTTGCTTTTTAAGTTTAAAGTGTAAATGCCAACCCGCTCTGCCCCTGAGTTCTCTCTGAATCAGTCCTTTGTTTGGTCAGTTCACAAGGTACACATTCGCTGCCAGGCATGATTAGGCTCTGAGGTCACAGTGATGAAGAGGCAGGGAAATGAGGAGAGGCCACCAACACAGAATTTTGAAAAGAAAAAGAAAACAATAAGAGGGTGGAGATGTGTAATGCTTATATCAGACACCAGCTTCTCAAACCGAAGGAGTCAACAGGATGTTACACGGAATTTAACACAGGCATATCCCATGACCAGTCAGGAACAAACATAGACATTTTACTCATAATGCTAATTAGGATCTCACAAGCGACTGATTCTAAATTAGAAAGGTTTATTCAACCTCACACAGTGGGAATGTATTGCATGGCTATTTTGGTTCCCAGGAGAAAAGAAAATAACAGAAAGTCACTGTAGAAGGTCATGTATGAGGAAATCCCAAACTTCCATTTCACACCTTCATAAGAAGCAACAAAATGTATCCCAAATTAAGCTTAGGTAGAAAACAACTCAGATTCTGTCTTGAATTTCTTTTTTTAAACCACGGAGAGTTCTATTTAGATTTTCCCTGAGCACTTGAAAGACTAGATGTTTCCCTTACTGTGAGAAGGCAAGATAAACTGAAAAAAAACAGAAAACCAATGGCCGATCACCTGCACCATCCTTCCTGAAATAAGGGGCCCTGGCTGCATTTTCTTTGCTATCACCCAGGATAAAGGGATCACCCCATTTTCCATCCATAGCAAATCAAAGTACACATTTTTTAGGAATATAATATCTGAATGCAATCTTTCTACAACTGGGATACACCAGTTCTCCTAGAATTTTCTTCTAGTTCCTCTCTTCATTTATACGCAGGTATTAACGTATCCTTCCCTAAACTTCTCAGTAATTATTTTACTACTGACACATTGATTGATTCAGAAAATGCTCCATCCATAAGCCAATCATGTGAGGAAGTCAAAACAGTTTTAAATAAGCTACTCTTGGGGTCATTCAAATGCTTATGGGTAAAAGAAAGCTGAGGGATTGTTTTTGCTTTTTACACAATCATGTTGACCTCTAATTTAGCCTACACTAATCATTAAACCTTAAGAAAATATTCTGAAGGAGAACTCACTGATTTTTTTTAACTGTGGAATGGACCCAGACTCTCTGCATACTAATTTATTTATACTATATTCATACTTGAAGCTTCAGATAGCCAGAGAATTCCCGTAAGTGCTCTGCTCTCTTTCCTCTTCACTCTTCGTGCTTTCTTGAATCCTTAAGTGTGAAGAGGTACTGTTAAGCCAGGAAGATTGGCCAGACCAAGGCCCCTCAAGAAGGAATGTGCAAATCTGGGAACACATTCCAGGATTTCTAGCTACTGGTTCAGGGCCTGATGTATAAGAAGTATCAGCCAGAAATTTCAAGTTTTTCGAGAATCACAGATTCTCAGCCAATCCCCTAAGGAGCTTTCTGAGAAGGAAATAGTTCATAAAGCAATTCTCTGTGCTGTAAAAGATTATGTCACTCATATGCTTTGAGCCCTCTAATGGATTCCCATCACAATTAGAATGAAATCCAAAGCCACACAAGATGGGTCCTTGGCTGCCTCACTGACCTCATTTCCCCCGTCTCCCTCACTCATGCTGCTCCAGCCACAGTGGACTCCTTGCTGAATCCTCAGGCTTGCCAAGTGTATCCCCAACTCAGGGCCTTCCCATTTCCTCTTCTTCTCTGGAATCCTCTTCATCTACAAGAGCTAGATGGTTCATCATCTCTACCCATTTTTTTACATATTTCTTTATTTGTATTACTGTCTGCTTCCTTTCTGGAACATAAATTTCAGGAGATCGGGAGCATTTTCTGTGTTGCTCACTGCCATATCCCTTGGGCTCAGAATCTAGTAGGTGTTCAATAAATATTTGTGGAATGAATGTCTAAGTGGCAAGTTATCTAACTACACTGCCTAATTTTTTTTTATTTTTTGTAATAACAAAGTGCCTGTTTGTGTTCCCCATGACATTCCTGCTGCCTAGCACAGTGGCTGGTAGATTATAATCAACACATATGTGAGGAAACAGCATTGCAAAAGAAAAATAAAGTCCATGCTCTTCTTATGAACTTTATTTTTATATTCCACCAACTTGAGACAACAAACACACAAATATACAAATATATGAGCAAGAAAACACCAGGGAGAAAAAAACTGCAGGATTGTGTGTAGCAAAGTAACTGAGGAAACTATCTTACATTAGATGGACCCTAAGGACTTGACATTCAAACTGAGTCCTGCCTGGGTCAAATCACAAGGAAGCACTAAACAAGCCCAAATCAAGGGTATTTTACAAAATAACTGGCCTAAATCATTTAAATGCTAAAACAATGAAAGTTAGGAAAGAATGAGGCTGGAGAGAGATATGGTAACTTGGGGAAATATGATCCTGAATTAGATCTGTTGCTGTCTAAAAGACATTACTGCTGAAATCAATCACATGAATGGGGTCTCTGGGCAAGGATACATGGGATTTCTATCATTCTCATAAGTTTTCTGTAGCTTTGAGATTATTTGGAATAAAAATAAAAATCCTGGGCAAGGATACATGGGATTTCTATCATTCTCATAAGCTTTCTGTAGCTTTGAGATTATTTGGAATAAAAATAAATAAAATAAAAATAAAAATTTTCTCTTGAGGGAAAAATAATTGAGGCACAGAAAAATTAAATAAATTTCCCAAATTCCCATAGTTTGTAATAAAGCCTGGATGTGAACCCAGGCAGTCTAGCTCCAAACTATGTGTTTTCAACCACTATGCATGTTGTTTCTATCAAATAAGACATATAAGTGCAATGCCTCATACAAAGTAAGCTCTCGAGTGATATCCTTATTATTTAAAATGAACACATTATAAACAGAGTCCTGCGTGAGAAGACGGCACATGCCATGCTAAGATGTAGGGTTTGAGAATTCCAAAGACAACAGGCAGTACAGAGATCCTAAGCTGGGCACAGACGTGGAATGCTGGAGAAAAAAAGGCTAGTGTGTATGTAGCATAAAGGGTTATGGGGAGCATGGTTAGAGATGAGATCAGAGGAAGCTCTTCAGGGGAGATACAGAAAAGAGAATGGATTTATTTAAGTGTCATTGGAGACCTAAGGTGTTACAGCCTGAATCCTGCCCCCTAAAGTTCATGTTGAGGTCCTCTTCTCCAATATCTCAGACTGTGTTGGTGACATCAGCAAGATGTTGGAGTAGGTGGCCCTGGGCCATCCTTCTGCCCACAGCCAGACCAGTTAAGCAATTCACAAACAAATGCCCTTTATGGGAAATCTTGAAATGAAGTGAAAGGCTCTTGAAGGCTGGGCAATCACAAAAACAGATGTATTGAAGCCAGTAAGGTGATTCAGGACACTTTCTCCCTGCAGTCACTTCCCTCGGTACTATGCCACAGAGTCAGAAAGAGACCTTCTGGCTCCCAGCTTCTCCCAAGGTAAAGAAAGGGTTAGCTTGCCTTTCCAGTGCTCCAACTTTTTTGAAGGGCCTCCCCAGATGATTGACTTTGAGCCTACCAGTGTTGAAGTTTAGACCCAATTTAAAAATGTGTTAAGGACATAAGTAGACATTTTTCCAGAAAAGACATACAAATGGCTAATAGGTATATGAAAAAAATGCATATGGTCACTGATCACAAGGGAAATGTAAATCAAAACCACAATGACATTATATCTTTCAGGACAGTTATTATTTAAAAAACAACAACAACAACACCAAAACAGCAAGTTTTGGTAGGATACGGAGAAACTTGAATTCTTATACACTGTTAGTGGAAATGCAAAATGGTGCAGCCACTATGGAAAACAGTATGGGATTTCTTCAAAAAAAAAAAAAAAAAGAGCTATTATATGATCCAACCATCCCACTTCTGGGCATATATCCAAAAGAACTGAAATCAGACTTTTACTGAGCTATCTCCACTCCCATGTTCATTGAAGCACTATTCACATTAACTACGATGAGGAAACAACCGAAATTTGATCAGGAGATGACTAAACAGACTGTGATATAAACATAAAAAGAAATATTATTCAGCTTTAAAAAAAGAGGAAATTGCATAATACGTAACAATATGGATGGACTTTGAAGACGTTATACTAAGTGAAATAATCCAGACGCAGAAAGACAAGCAAGTACGGCAGGACTCCACTTATATGAGATGTCTAAAATAGTCAAATTCAGGACACCTGGGTTAGTTAGTTGAGCACTCTTGGTATCGGCTCAGGTCATGGCCTCGGGGTTGTGGGACCAGGCAGTGCCAGCTGGGTGCTAAGTGAGAAGTCCGCTTGGGATTCTCTCCCTCTCCCTCTGCTCCTCTTCCCACATGGGCCCTTACTCTCAAATATATAAGTAAGCCTTTTTAAAAAATAAAATAAGGGCACCTGAATGGCTCAGTCAGTTGAGCATCTGCCTTCAGCTCAGGTCATGATCCTACATCCAGCTCTCTGCTCAGTGGGGAGCCTGCTTCTCCTTCTTCTGCTCCCTCTGCTTGTGTGCTCACTCTCTCTCTCTTTCTCTGTCAAATAAATAAATAAATAAAATCTTCAAAAACCTAAAAATAAAATAAGATGGTTGAATTCGTAAATTAGAGACCAGGATGGTTACCGAGGCTGGTAGGGGAGGGGGAAATGGGGAGTTATTTATCAACAGGCATAAAGTCTCAGTGAAATAAGATAGATAAGCTCTAGAGATCTGCTTTGCATTACTGTGCCCGCCTTCAACAATAATGTTTTTTATCACAATAAAATAATAAATAAATAAATAAATAAATAAATAAATAAATATATATGTGGCCATATTTGGACAGAAAGTGTTTAAAGGGACAATTAAGGGCAAATGAAGTCGTTAAGGTGAGCTTTCATCCAGTATGATTAATGTCCTTATAATAGAGGAAATTAGGACACAGACACACCCAGAGGAAAGACCATGGGAAGGCACAAAGAGAAGACAGCCTCCTATAAGCCAAGAAGAGGGACCTCAGAAGAAGTCATCACTGCTGACACCTGGATCTCAGACATCTAACCTCCAAAATAGCAAGAAGATTAATTTCCCAATTAAAGGGACACAACGCAGTACCCACACAGAAGATAACAGTGGCTGGCTGAGGATGATAGTAGCAGAGGAAGAGAAGCGAATGGATTCAAGATATGCTTTAGAGGTGAGATGAACTTTGAAGGGGAGAGAAAGAGGAACATGGATACCACCAAGATTTTAATGCAAATTATTTGGTGGATAGGGATGCCACCAAGATGGAGAAAATGGAGGGATAAGAAGTTCCGATTTGCAAGTCCCAGATTTGAGATGCCTATTGGACATCCTCACGGGGGTGTCAGGTGGCAGCCGCCTATACGGATCTGGAATTCTGAGGGAGAGTCAGAGCTGGATATAAACCTGGGCATCTTTGCCACGTGGAAGATATTTAAAGCCAAAGTACTGGTAAGAATAACTAAGGAGAGGGCATGCATAGATAATGTGGGCACCTTGGCCCAATTCCTGCAGCATACCAATATTTACAGTTTAACAAAGGGGGCCCCTGGGGGGCTCAGCGGTTGAGCATCTGCCTTCAGCTCAGGTGGTGATCATGGGGCCCAGGGCTCGAGTCCCATATTGGGGTCCCCCCAGGGAGCCTGCTTCTCCCTTTGCCCGTGTCTCTGTCCCTGTCTCTCTCTGTGACTTTCATTAAAAAATAAATAAAATCTTAAAAAAAAAACAAGTTTAACAAAGGAGTAAGTACATAGGACCAAAAAACAGTGAAAAGTGACTTAAGAGGAAAACTAGCCAAGTGGTATCCAGGGAGCAAGAGAAAGGAAGTGTCTTAAGGAGAGATGCCATAGATGTCAAGTGCAGGTAAGAGGTCTGAAAAGATGAGAACTTCCATCACTACAGGTGTGGGTGGCAGGAAGATCACTGTTGTCTTTGAGGGAAGACCAGTCTTCATCACATAGTAAAGACAGAGTCCAAATAGAAGGGTTGAAGAAAGAATGAGAAGTATGAAAGTGAAATCATTTTTTTAGACAATTATTTCTTGTTTCACTCTAAAGGGAAGCACTCAAAACATGGAAGTCAGAGTAATATAGGCTCATATGGTTCCACTGTCCACAGAGAATTTCAGAGGGAAGTGAAAATACGCTCCCATGTAAATTAATTGGAGGGTTTCTTACCATATGTTCCATTAAAATTATGATGTTGTATCATGTAGAATTAAACTCTTCATTGATTCTATAAAAGTCTGTAGGAAACCATAAATGCAGAGCACAGGTTAATAAACTGTAATATAAAACAGAGAAAATAGGAAAAAGGGGTCTCTTGAATAATAAATTCTTGTATGTTCTGAGGTACCTTGCTTTCAGATGCTTCAGGAACTAAGAAGTGTACCTTATACGGTAGATATTAATAAGAAATCTTACATATCAACTGAATTAATAAACTTAATCAAATATTAACAGCATTAAATGGGAAATTAAGGAAAACCAATGGTCAGAATTTTAATAGCTGTATCATGTGTGTTCCAGAAAGAATCTTAGAGAACTTATGGAAAAAATACATGACGCAGGGAGAAACTTAGCCCGTCTGACTCCATATTGCTTCTATTTCCTTTGTTGTTATGATCGATAGCTTGGTTCTGTTTAGCCCTGCGCATAGGCACCTTACAGCTAACATCTGCAAATACGGCTCTTTACCCAAAGCCTACCTCACCCAAGGAGATAAGAAGGCACATCTGGAAATGACAATGCTGTGTTGAAGATTGGCAGCAATGTCTTGACCCCATGCCTGCACCCAAAGATCACGATGAACTGACCAGGGACAAAGAAGATATGTGACCCTCCTTCAGTGCCTACAGGTGCCAGTCACCTTTTGACCCCAACCCTGTCCTGCTTTCCCCTTTTACTAATGGAAGAAGCCCGAATTTCATGCTGAGGGGAGACAGTTCTTTGGGGCAAGAGTCCACTATCTCCTCAGATTGCCGGCTCTCCAAATAAAGTCGCTTTCCTTAGCCCTAAATCTTGCCTTTTGACTTCTCAGTCTGTCTTATGGTGAGAAGACTAAGTTTGGACTTGGTTACACATGCATAATTATAAAATATTTAAATAAGCAAGGAAATTTAAAGTCAAGGAATGGCTGGGGGCAAAATTTCTCATGGTAATATCTTTTTATTTTCTTTTGGCTTTTGGACTATGCAAATGTATTAGCTAATTTTTTTTTTTCAATTTCAATTTCACTTTAAGTTTCCAGGTGCCCGAGTGGCTTAGTCAGTTAAGTGCTCAATTCTTGGTTTCGGCTCAGATCATGTCGAGCCCCGTATCAGGCTCCACGCTCAGCACAGTCTGTTTGTCCCTCTCCCTCTCCTCCTCCCCTGCTCTCCCTCTCTCTCATAATGTTTTTAAAAATTTGAGTTTCAATTCAAAGTCAAGGATACATAACTGAACAGATCTCAGCAGATAGGCCGGCAATGGTATTGAAGATCTGCTCTGGGTCCTATCAGAGGGGAACCTGAAAGGTGTAACCACCAGCTGGGTAGAGACAGACTCTAAATACATAACCGGGAAGTCAGTGATCAGAGACCAAATATTTAGGAAACCTTTCTGCATAGGGAAAGGGAACATAATTACACCAGGATATGATGCAAGCAGGCAGATATATACAAAAGCACAATGTTCTAAGAGCATCTACTCTGGGACAAGGCTACTTTGCACCATACTTTGATTTCAGTGCTTTTCTCAGAGAATAAAGACCAATTTGGTACATGCTAGATTACTCTCCAGAAGAAAAATAAAGTGGATTCTAACAGAAGCTAGAAGTTAATGCTGAGCACTGGGGGAGGGCTCTTTCATCTCCAGGATGCTGGGGGCTTGAGCCCCAGATCTCTTGTCTTTCACGAGGTATTTCAGCCCCACACAAGCTGTTTTCTGAATGTGGTGGTCCCTCTATTCTCACCACCAGGATTAATTACTGTCATCAGTTTTGTTGCTGTTTTACCCAGCATTTTGTTGGGCCTTCCTGGTGGGTCACTTTTTCCCTCTATTTAATTGCTTTATGTACCATACTGATATCTTTATGTATCTCAGGACCTCAAACTCAAAAGCATCAGATTAAGCTAATTTTTTCTCCCAACTACCATCTTCCTCTTTGTTATTTTTTTAATAAATAGATTTCTTTTTTTTTTTTTTTTTTTTTTAGAGCCCTTGTAGGTTTACAGAAAAATTGAGCAGAAAGGAGAGTTCTTCTCTACTCCCTGCCCTGCCCCTACCATAGCTTCTTACTTATCAGCATCTTGCTTTAGTGGGGTGCATTTGCTACAATTGATGGGCCAATATTCATACATTATTAATAACTAAAGTCCATAGTTCACATTAGGGCTCATTCTTGGTGGTGTACATTCTATGGGTATTGACGAATGTATAATGCCACGCACCCACCATTAAGGCATCATGCAGGAGAGTTCCATTGCACTGAAAATCTCCCGTGCTTCACAGACTCATCCCTCTCTCCTCCACTCCTGGTTGTTTGTTGGGTTGTTTTTGTTTTTGTTTTTGTTTTTACTGTCTCAATAGTTTGCCTTCTTCAGAATGTCACATACTTGGAATTATACAGTGTGTCCCTGTGGCATACTAAGAAATATAGGGCAGCCTGGGTGGCTCAGCGGTTTAGCATCGCTTTCGGCCCAGGGCCTGATCCTGGAGACCAGGGATTGAGTCCCACGTCGGGACTCCCTACATGGAGCCTGCTTCTCCCTCTGCCTGTGTCTCTACCTCTGCTTCTCCATGTGTGTCTCTCATGAATAAATAAATAAAATCTTTTTTTTTTTTAAAAAGAGAGAGATAAAAAAAAAGAAATATATATTTGGTCTTTGTCCCTTCTGGGTAGGTTCCCAGCACACAAGCTCCTAAAACCCTTGGAATCTCAGGAGGAACAATAATGTCATTTGTATGCTAATGAGGTGATTAGTAGCTAAGGGTCCCTAAACAACTTCTGGAAAGCAACTGATTGCCTGGAAGACCAAGGCAGTGATTACAACTTTCAGCCCCACCCCTTGGCCTCCAGGGAGGGGAGAGGTGCTGGAGATTAAGTTAATCATCAATGGCCAGTGATTTAATCAATCTTGTCTGAGTGATGAAAACTCCTTAATAATACCTAAACTGGTGTTCAGAGAGCTTCCAAGGTGGCACAATGTGAGAGCACATTGATGTGCGAGGAGAGTGGCACACCTAGGGAAGGCATGGAGGCTCTGCACACAGCAACCTCCCCCATCAAACCTTCTCCTATGTGTCTACCATTTGGTTGTTCCTAACTTGTACCCTTTATAATAAACCAATAATAATAAGTAAAGCACTTTCCTGAGTTGTGTGGCTCATTCTAGCAAATTATCACTGAGGAGGGAATGTGGAAACCCCCCAATTTATAGCCAGAATGTATACACAGGCATCTTTGGAGATGTTGTGGGTTTGGTTCCAGACCACCGCAATAAAGTGAACACTGTAATAAAGGAAGTCAGATGAAATTTTTGGTTTCCCAGTACTTATAAAAGTTGTACTACACTATACTGTCATCTATTAAGTGTAATAGTGTTATGTCTAAAAACAACAGTGTGCATGCCTGAATTTAAAAATCATTGCTAAAAGGTGCAATTGTCTGAACTTTTGACAAGTTGAAATCTTTTTGCTAGTGGAGAGTCTTACCTTGATGTTGGTGGCGGTCAGGATGCTGATTGTTGAAAGTTGAGCTGCCTGTGGCAATTTCTTTTTTTGTCATTTTGTTTTAAATTGAAGTATAGTTGACATACAGCTTTATGTTTCAAGTGTACCAGCTAGTGATTCAGCAATGCCACACGTTATGCTACGCTCGCTGAAGTATAGCTACCCTCTGTCACCGCGTGATGTCATTACGATATTATTGACTATATTCCATATGCCATAATTTGTATCCACCAACTTATATATAACTGTAAGTTCACCTATTCCACCCACCTCCCCAAACCCCCTTCCCTCTGGCAATCACCAATTTATTCTCTGTATTTATGACCGCATTTTTTGTTTTTGTTTTTGTTTTGTTTTGTATTAGATTCCACATAAGTAAAATCACATGGTATTTGTCTTTCTCTGCTTGACTTATTTTACTTAGCATAACGCCCTCTAGTCCACCCATGTTGTCTATCCCAAATGGCAAGATTCTCATTCTTTTTTATGGCTAATTGTGTATATGTGTGTGTTTATCACATTGTATGTGTGTGTATATATATGTACACCACATTTTCACAATCCATTCATCTACTGATGAACACTTAGGTTGCTTCCATATCTTGGCCATTGTAAATAATGCTACAACAAACATAGAGGTAGATGTATCTTTTCCAATTAGTGTTATCATTTTCTTTGGGTAAATACTCAGTAATGGAATTACTAGATCATATGGTATTTCTATTTTTAATTTTTTTGAGGAATCTCCATACTATTTTCCATAGTGTTGGCACCCATTTATATCCCCACCAACAGAGCACAAGCATTCCTTTTTCTCCACATCCTCACCAACACCTGTTATTTGTCTTGGATAAGGTGACATCTCTTGTGCTTGTAAGTTGCATTTCCCTCATGATTAGTGATATTGAGCATTTTTTCATGTGTCTGTTGACCATCTGTATGTCTTCTCTGGAAAAATGTCTATTCAGGCCCTCTGCCCATTTTTTAATGGGATTGTTTCTTGGTGTTGAGTTTTATGAGTTCTTTATATTTTTTTAGATATTAACCCCTTATCAGATATAGCATTTGCGAATATCCTCTCTTCTTCAGTAGGCAGCCTTTTTATTTTGTTGATGACTTCCTTCTCTGTGCAAACCCTTTTTAGTGCACTTTTTACTATAGTCACAATAGTTTATTTTTGCCTTTGTTTCCCTTGCCTGAGGAGACTGTTCAGAAAAATGTTGCTAAGGTTGATATCCAAAGACTACTGCCTATATTGTCTTTAAATATTTTTATGGTTTCAGGTCTTACATTTAGGTCTTTAATCCTTTTTGAGTTTGTTTTTGTGTGTGGTGTAAGAAAGTGGTCCAATCTCATTCTTTTACATGTAGCCGTCCAGTTTTCTCAATACCATTTATTGAAGAGACTGCCTTCTCCCCATGGTATATTCTTGCCCCCTTTGTTGTAAACTAATTGGCCACACAAGTCTGAGTTTATTTGGGGGCTCTCCATTCTGTGTCACAGATTTATGTGTCTATTTTTTGCCACTACCATTCTGTTTTGATTACTACAGCTTTGTAGTATATCTTGAAATCTGGGATTGTGATAACTCCAGGTTTGTTCTTTTTTCTCAAGATTGTTTTGCCTATTCAGTGATTGTATGGTTTTATGGCTAGTTTTATTAAAAAACTGCCAAACTGTCTTCCAAGGTGCCTGAATCATTTTACATTCCCACTAGCAATGAATTATAATTCCCTATTCTCCATATCCTTACTAGCATTGGGAGTGTTGGTATTCTGGATTTGGGTCATCCTAATAGATGTGTAGTAATCTCTTATTCTTGGCTTAATGTGCAATTCCCTAATAACATATGATTTGAGTATTTTTCATATGTTTATTTACCATCCGTTATATCTTCTCCTGTGAGATGTTTTCAGATCTTTTGCCCAGTTCTTAACTGGATTATTTTCCTATTGCTAAGTTTTTGGAGATCAGTCTTTTATCAGATATGTGTTTCGCAAATATTTTCTCCCATTCTGTGGTGTGCTTTTTCATTCTCTTATTTATTTTTAATGAGATAAGCATCACCTCATGGGAAACTGAGGCTCAAAAGCCATTATTCTTGATAAATTATTTTCTCAACTTACAGATATATTTTGTTAATTCTATCTCTGGAAAAGTTTAGATTCGTGTTCACTACCAATATGCTTTTTGTGCCTTATTTGAATCATTATAATAACTGTCTTTTGGAGCTTCAAGATTTTAGTCTGTCAAGAACTTTGAAGGCTATGAGGTATTTTCCCACTTTCAAACTAACAAGTTAACTTGTTACAGTTAAATGGTTGTTGTCAAAAGACATGAGACTCCCAGGCCAGAGCCAAATGACTATAATTCACAGCACAGCAAACTCTATGAGCTTCATTTTATATCAGGTTTTTTTGGTTCCCTATGTCCCATGGTGGAGATGTCCAGCAGCCCAGAGGAATGCTGAGTACACAGTAAGTTTATGTCACATTGAGGAACTCTGAGTTTAAGAAGCTCCAGTCTCTTAAATTTCAATCTCCTTTAAAATCTTCCCCTGCTTCTATCTTCCAAGGACTTTCTTGAAAATATATTTGAAACAAAATCTTTTAGTGTTTTTGCCCAGAAGGTGTGCAGAAACATGAGACCAAGAAGAATCTTCTCTCATCTCTCATGGTGGACAATCAGAACTAGAATTCAGTTTTATAATGCTCCATATGTTTAACAAAAATGACTTTGATAGTTCTCTATTTCCTAAACAAAATATAAACTCCTTAGCAGAGTATTCAAGGCCCTTCAACACCATACTCCCTTTCTCCCCTTCTAATCTTATATTCCTAAGACTTCCCAACAGGTGCCACTTATGCCAACCAATATGGATTTTTTTTTTGCCTTTTTTCTGTTTTTATCAGTGCTCTACTTTTATTCCTCCCATTCTTCCTGTCTCAAGTGCTCTTCTCATGTCAACAAGTTCAACAATACATTCAGATATGATCAATTCTTAATTCAAATAATATCCCTCACATGAGATTTTTTTTTTAAATCTCTTCCTTCTCCTGAACTCTTAGAGCACTTTTCTCCCATACCTCAATGTGACATTCTCTATTAGACTCTGTTATCTATTTGTATTTTCTCTCTACTAGTATCCCGGTAACCAGGGTCTATATTTCTTCAACTTTGTGTCTCTCATACCATGAACTATGCCTAAGGCATGTTGAATGAACAAAAGAATAAGTAAATGTTTTGATTTTTGCTTTTTCCTAAAGGTATGATTTTTAAAAACAACCATCTTCTATCAATGAAACAGCTATTGCCCAATTTACCAACTTTTTCTCATCGTCACCATAATTAGAGATATTCTTTGGACTTTTTAGTTGTTTTGGCACAAAACCCAGTGCTTCCTTTTATTAAACCTGCTATAATATTTTAACCTAATGTGAAAGTAGCAAAGCAAAACCAAAAACTGCATTCTGGCTTGTCAACATCTGTCTTTTTAATCCCTTTTATCTCTTAACTAAAATCCTTCTCCAACTTTCCTACTTGACATCTTTGAGTGCTTTTATGTTAGCATTGCTCATCATGAAGTCACCTTGCACAGCCCGGCCCTCCCACTAGGAAAGCAGGTTCCAATTAAGCTAACAGACAGCCGGGTGAAAACAGTGTCCACTGACATGAGGATAACACAATGTTTTCAAGAATGAAAGGTTCACAACTTTTTTTCCAGAAACAGTAACATTCAAGGCAGCTCAGATTGCAAGGAAGACAAGGAGTCTACATCAGAGAGCCTGTGAAGTAAACTGGCAAAAAAAAAAAAAGTGGGGGGGGGGGGTTGGCAGGATGATGAGCTATCCAAAGAGAAGGAGGTGGAAGCCAAATGCTCTTGGCAAGAACAAGGGCTTTGTCTTCACAGAGTCTTGAGTTGAAAAGTAAGAATCTCTTTCTTACCAGCTCAGAGAACTTTGTTCTTCTATCAACAAATATTTTTTCAGTGCCCATAAAGTTTTAGATTCTAGGTATATGATAGTCAATGGAGCAACTATAGTCTCAGCCTTGGTAAAGTTTACAATCTAACAGGGCATACACATAAAGCAGATAAATGAATGAATAAATATGTGCTTACAAATGATGATGAGTGCTATGAAGGGAAAAGAGAGGTGTCAAGAGCATCAATGACACTAAGAACCTACCATGAAGAAACCTCTGGGGAGGTAATGAGTTCATTGATGCAAAAAAATAAGGAGTCAGCTACACAAAGAGTGTGGGTGAAATAATTAATCAGAGAGAGGAAAATGATATTTTGCTTCATTCACAAGATGGATGATCTTATGAGAGTCTACATACAAACTGCTTGGCACAGAATTGGCCCTTTGTAAATTCTCAGCAACCGGTCCTTCTTGCTATCGCTATGGCTGTTGTTTGTATATGCCCGGTAGCCACCTAGAAAAGCCTACAGATCACTGAGAGATCTTTTAAGCCCTAGCAGACTCTCAAACAATAAGCAACAGTACTTACATCTTTAATCCAGAAGGAAATATATCGAAAAATCTGTAAAGCATAGAGAAAAATCTAATGAGATTTTAGCATCTTCTTCCTTTCCTTTCCTTGATGAGTCCTTCATCTGGATTTCTTTATCATGACAAAACCTCACTAATTCATATGCTGATAATTAGGGATTTTGCATTTGTTCTGTGAGGCAAATAAATAGTGTAATCAAAATGAAAGGCAAAATGCCTAGTTTAATTAAGGAAACCCGTTGTTTCTGAGCAGCTTTAACCACATACATTTGCATACAATTAATGTGCTGATTACAAATGACTCAAATTTTCTCATTAGAGCAAGGCAAGTTAAGATCTTACTCTGTAGCACTTGACCTCTGTAAACTTACATTTTTTGTCAAAGTTTGCCATAAATAAGGCATGCCATTAACTCTGATTCTTTTTGTCAATTAGTACAGATTAGAGTTTCTGTGTGGCCAGTCCTACATTGACCTGCTTTCCTTCAGTAGCATCTCATCATTTATGCATTTCCCAGAAGTCAGTGGATCCAATTAAGGTGTACTCCTTTAGGTGTAAATAATCTCTGTAATAGTTACAATTTGATAAAGATTGAAAGGGTGTTCAAGAAGTAATTTTCCTTTATTATTCTGCCAAATTTTCCTTTCTATAATCCTCAAACTGATTCCCACATCTCTAATTCCATATGCCCAAAGCCCCATAAGGGTCCCATATGATTCTCTACATACTTAAAAACAAAAATAGTCTTTGTTCTCTGCCTCATGGGATGAGAAAATTTGTCAGAAAAGTTGTGCAAGTTTTAGCACAGAGATCCCGAAGTCAGGCCTCCCATTAGACAAAAGGCTTCAAACTTGACCCTGTATGACTAATGTGTTTTATTCATCTTCAATGATAATCTTGAAGTCCCATGGGAAGGGTGGTTTCATTTTTTTTTTAATTTTTATTTATTTATGATAGTTACACACACACAGAGAGAGAGAGAGAGAGAGGCGCAGAGACATAGGCAGAGGGAGAAGCAGGCTCCATGCACCGGGAGCCCGACGTGGGATTCGATCCTGGGTCTCCAGGATCGCACCCTGAGCCAAAGGCAGGCGCCAAACCGCTGCGCCACCCAGGGATCCCGGGAAGGGTGGTTTCAGATCATCTCTAGGATGTGTTTTATTCAGACCATTTCATAAAATATTTTTAAAAACCCAAGATTATCATTAGAAAGGTTTGGGACATGGTGAAAGGACTTTTTTTTAAAGATAAAGCCATAAAGCCATAATGCCCATACAGATATCAAATGAATATGTGTTAAAGATTTTACTTAATTCATCATTAATGAAGGAATTGATAAGAAATTATAAGTGATTGAAAGAAGACTCCGAAGACAATCCATAGGTCAAGAATATTAAAATCTGCAAAGGGAGGCAGAGTTGGCTACTTTCACAGTGAGGGACAGAAATCAATGGAATCTCTACTGGGCTGAATTTATTTGCATGCCCAAAACAAGAATAATTATTCATTGCTATCAATTATCTATAATTTACAGAATTGTAGAGTAGCTCAAAGGCAATAAAAGGCCCAGAGCATCCATAAAATCAGAACTGGATAACCCAGAAGAGAATGCTCTAACCAAAGCAGAGTTTTCCACTGAAGCATTACAGTTTTTCCACTATAGGAAAAATTTTTCCCTACAGTGCAAATGGCACATATGCTTTCCACTATTATTCCCATATCTATTCATCCACAAATGTATACTGAAATATTTCTGTATGCCAGACGGACTGCTAATCTCTGGAAACCAAGACATGAATCATACATGGTTTCTATCCTCAAAAAGCTTAAAATATATGTGCAAACAAATGAGGGCAATGAAAGCGCGGGTGGTGGTGGTGGTGGTGGTGGTGGTGGTGTATAACAAAGATTTATACAGAGTACAGTGAGGACAGAAGTGATGAGTAATCTTCAGACTGAAAGAATCATCTTCAGAGACTCTAGCCAGCCTGAGAGAAAAGACTTTAAAAATAATTGACACGGAGGATTCTCCGAAAGAGCAGGCCAAGCTGATCTACACCACTGCTCCCAGGGCCCACAATGCAGAATGGACCCTCTCTGAGAATTTGCCACCGGTTGTTTAGTGCTGCTACGTTGGATATGAAAGTCAAGAACCCCCAGACAACTGAAGAAAACTCTAACACAAAAGGCAGAAAACAAGACAAACAATAAATAACCAACTATGCACAAAAGTGAAAACCTTAAAAAACTACCATTAGGGGTACTTGGGGGGCTCAGTGGTTGAGGGTCTGCCTTCGGCTCAGGGCATGACCCCAGGGTCCTAGGATCGAGTCCCACATCAGGTTGGGTTCCCCACAGAGAGCCTGCTTCTCCCTCTGCCTGTGTCCCTGCCTCTCTCTGTCTCTCACGAATAAATAAATAAACCTAAAACACACACATGCACACACAAAACTGCCATTACTATAGTTAAAAAGTGGATGGCCCTTGAAATACAAATAGAATGTTATAAATAAAGGGAACAATCAAAGAATAAGAAAGAGCCCTTGAAAAAAAAAACAAAAATGTTGCAGAAACAAAATATTTATGAAAAGGGTAAGAAGATATTCAGGAGATCTCCTATAAAGTAGAGCAAAAGATAACGAGATGAATAAGAAAGGAAAGAAAATTAGAGAATTGGTCAAAGAAGCCCAAGATGTTCAGAAAGAATGAATAGAGACAACAGAGGAAAGAAAAACATCAAATAAATATAAGAACATTTCCTACATTGAAAGCATCCCTAGAGTGCCCAGAAGAAAATACCACATGTGTAAATATATCTGTGTCAGGCACATCCTAAGAAACCAAAGAATGCTGTGGACAAGTCTATGTTCCTCAAAAGCAACTAGAGAGAAAAGAATTTTTTTTAATTAAAATATAAATAAGATTGAGTCACAGGCAAAAGATCAGCAAGTAGCACGGCTTTGGATTTGTTGGCTTCGAAATTCTGAAAGAAAGTGACTTGTGACCCAGAGTTCTACACAGCCACACTACCAGGTGAGCACGATGATAGACTAACACATCTGTAGACATGCGACGGCCCCAAATATTCACACACACACACACACACACACACCCTTACATCCCTTCCCTGGAAATGACTGGGAGTTTCTCCCAAAAGGCGGGTGTGGAGACAGGGAATCCACCTGGAGGGCGAGGCAGAGGAAGGCCTGAGTGATGAAGAGAGATTCCAGGAGCAGGGCTGGATGCCAGGTGTGGGCCGCAGTCAGCCCGGGCCCCAGCAGGTCAGAAGGCTCCGGGAGAGAAGTGTGCAAAAGGTGAAAGGGGGCGAATGCCTGCCGTGTGGGAACACGAGGAGGGCAGGTGCACACCCCTGCGGAGGGTTCAACACATGCACGGAAGAGCAGGCACACGGGGAACGCAGCGTGGCTAACCGCGGAAAAG
This sequence comes from Canis lupus familiaris, assembly GCF_011100685.1. Classification (NCBI taxonomy): domain Eukaryota; kingdom Metazoa; phylum Chordata; class Mammalia; order Carnivora; family Canidae; genus Canis; species Canis lupus. The sequence continues at coordinate 13,210,377 of NC_049231.1, forward strand.
AGGAAAGGTGTGTGGTCAAGCCAGCGGCATCCCTCATGCGAGTCACCTGCGAGTGACACCTGCCAGCTCCAGGACGTGGCCCCAAAGTCCCCACAAGCACCCAGGAGAGGGAGTTCCTGGGACCCATGTGCAGAGGCTGCTGCTCGCAGGGGGCGGCCGGCCTTCCCGGGACCAGGCCGTGGAGCTCAGAGGCCGTGAGGAACACAGACGTGTGTGGCCTTGGGGAGCTGTCTGACCGTTTACACGGAAATGTCCGTGGGGGTTCACATCTTGGTGAAGTCAGACCTGCATCTTTAGGAGCGAACAAGGGTCGAGAAGGTGGAGACGGGCACGCATGATTTTGGGGTGAAGTTGGCGAGAGAGGAGCCGTAAGGGACGAAGGGGTGGGGAAGGCAGGACTTGGGTTCTGTGCGTTAGGGACCCACGGGAGGGGTGAGGGTGCACCGGGTGGTCCCGAGGGCTGGGGAGGGCGGGCGGGGGAGGAGCCGAGGCTCAGAGCCCACCCCACCCCGGAGCTTCAGGCAGCGAGGCTCGGTGCCCACCACCCCCCCCCCCATGCTCGGGAGCTGCAGGCAGTGAGGTTCGGCGCCCCCCCCCCTCGGGAGCTGCAGGCAGTGAGGCTCGGTGCCCCCCCTCGGCAGCTGCAGGCAGCGAGGCTCAGCGGCAGGTGCACCCAGATGCGTCAGAGCCCAGTGGCCATGAAGAAGCCAGGACCCCGCACCCCGTGCCTCGGACCGGGACAGGCTCGGGGCCCACTGCGTGCCCCGCACACGCTGTGCACCTGTCCAAGTCCATCTCCGCTGTAAGTGTTTGTTTTTTTTTTAATTTTTTTTTAATTTTTATTTATTTATGATAGTCACACAGAGAGAGAGAGAGAGAGAGGCAGAGACACAGGCAGAGGGAGAAGCAGGCTCCATGCACCGGGAGCCCGACGTGGGATTTGATCCCGGGTCTCCAGGATTGCGCCCGGGGCCAAAGGCAGGCACTAAACCTCTGCGGCAACCAGAGATCCCGGTGTTTTTAAAAATGTCATGGGGTCAGAAGCCTGCGGGGCTCAGGGCGTGACCCCAAGGTCCTGGGTTCGAGTTCTGCATGGGTCCTCACAGGGAGCCTGCTTCTCCCTCTGCCTGTGTCTTGGCCTCTCTCTGTGTGTCTCTAATGAATAAATACATAAACTCTTTTTAAAAAATGAATAATAAATAAATAAAAGTGTCACAAGGTCGACGCATTCACTGATTCCTGGTTTATTTTCTTGCTCTTCCTGAATCATACCAACAATAGCAAGTGTAGGCTTACACTAATGTGCACACACATGCACACACACACACACACACACACACACCTTTCCTCACTGAGAGGCATGTGTGCACTGAGAACAGCCCTTCAGGCAGGACTGTGCTGACAGCGTAGCAAACAGGGCTCCGGTATTCTCTTATAAATCAGATTTCTGTTTCTTATTGGCATCTGTCAAGGACACTAGGTCAGCAGCACTCTCCTGTGGTAGCACCTCGCTCAGCCCTTGGGACTCTACCCTCAACCCAAGGACTGCAGTTCAGCAATAGGTCCGGCAGGGTACATTTGCTACAGATTTCTAGCGCTGTGGTGATCCAGGTGCCACCAACACGTCCTGTGACATGTCCAGCACCACCCAGATGCCCTGAAGTTCAGCTCTTTCAAATGCCAATCATGGCCCTGATGTTTGGAGCAGCATGCCACGCCATGACCAATTGCCTCCACCCTCCTCAATCTCAGTCTTTCCACCCTGGTATGTCTTCTAATATAAGCCATTCCTATTTGCACTTCAAACGTAAATAAGTGACCCTGCTACAGAATATAAACATGTCAGGCACGGTGCCAAGGTTTTTGCATCTCCATGTACATTTACACTCCTTGACTTCCGTTATTTCTGCAAGCACCACCCGAGAACAGAAGCATGATGCTGGCCCCAATGTAAGGGATCTGAAGTGATTGACCAGAATGCAAACCCGAGTCATCCTCCCTCCAGGGTCCTGGAGTATGAGGGGCTACCACAGTGGCCACAGCCCAGGAGCCAAAGAAAGGGCTTATGCCTGCACAGGGGTCCCCTGGAAGCCAGGGCAGGGATGCCTTCGCCCCTTCACCCCTCCGCCCGACAGCATGTTGGCTGCAAGTCTAATAAAACTGAGATCCGCTGCAAACTTATGTGAGCAGCCCCTCCTGTTATAAAGATCTTCCTTGAATCCTTTACGGTTTGCAGATGACCCTGTGTAGGTGCCTAGTGTGTACACACATTCGTGTTCGTACGCCAAAAACTGTTGACATCTCACTTTACTAAATCTGATGATAACACTGCGAGTTATTTATTGTGATCCTTGTTGAGGGAAAAGAAAAATGAAGATTCTGGGTGGCTAAGGGACGTGCGTGAGGCTGCGGAGCCAGGTGCTTTGGGAGAAAGAGCACCAATAGAGCCAGCTTTCAGGCCAAGCTCCCAACCCCATAGCTGTGAACAGCGCTGGGCAGGGCTGCATTCCTCCTCCCTGTCGCCCTTCTGTACATGGCCCAGAGGTGATAGTGATGTGTTAACATTTTTAATTTTTTTTAAAAAAGAGACCATTTGACCATACCCACCTAGGAAATCATGTATGTATAATATACAGAGATACACAAAGTGCAGGCTATTTTCCATGTGATTCAGATGCAGGAATTGGTAGGCTACACCAGCTGATAGGTTTTTATGATATAAGAACAGACCAAGGATGCTAATTACATATGAATATAAGATCAGCCAACAGTTATTCCTTCATAAGACTTAGGTTGTATAGCACAAGGTTTAATAATCCCGTGTGGGGGGATCCCTGGGTGGCTCAGCAGTTTGGTGCCTGCCTTTGGTCCAGAGCATGATCCTGGAGTCCCGGGATCAAGTCCAACATCAGGCTCCCTGTGTGGACCCTGCTTCTCTCACTGCCTCTCTCTCTCTCTCTCTCTCTCTCTCTCTGTCTCTCATAAATAAATAAATAAATAAATCTTTAAAAATAATAATAATAATCCCGTGCGGATGCTGCAAACAGATGTGCCTGGTCCTTTTAAAAGACAAAGGCATTTCCCTGAACAACTTCATTTCTTTCCTGCAAAAGCAGTCCTGCTAACCATGAGGTTCCCTGTCTTGCAATATTCAAAGGACAGCTTTTTCTCACGGTGAACCAGGAAACAATACTCTGTTTTCTATGGAAAATTTGCCTTGGAAAATTATCCTGACCTTGAGATGTTTTCTGAAGTAGAATCAATGTGAAAACTGTCCTTGGGCACACCCTCTCCTCCTCCCCCCAAAAAAAGGTTCGTGAGAAATTTCCATTACCTGAACTGTTCAATTATGGTCTTGACTTTCCTCCCGTCTTATTCTTTGACTGTTGAAAGGGCCCTTGTTTATTTATTTGGAGCAGACAAGAGGACTGGCATAGCACAGGGCCATTTTAATAATAAGCCATGCCCTCACGAGTTAGAAAAGAACAATTCATTTCTCTTAAAATCATACAGAACTATATTTTCTTACTAAGGCTATCTTGCTGCAGATGCCAAATCCAGATATAGCAAGGCCATCAAAAAAACAGAGAATATATACTTATGCTATGTGAACCACCTTTAGAGTAATGTCTACCTTAACAGACCTTTTCCTTTCCACAAGGAAGATTCTAGAAACTAAGTCTATTTTGTTAGAACATTAAAAAGAATTAAGTTGCACACAGATACCAGCCAAACCCACAACAGACTTTAAAATACGAAACAGTTCCACATTCATAATTATGCAAAACATTCCAAATATGAGGCTGTCACACCCAAGGGAAGCACACAAATTTAAAAATCTCATCACTTGTGTGACTTTCGGAGACTTGCCCTCTTCTCCCATTTCATGCTACATCATGTGTTACAGTTTCATCAAAGCCAACAGTTTGTTTCATTTAAAATATCTTCAATGAGCTTAGTGAGAACAGCTGCAATGCAGGTCTCTCCTCTCACATTAATACTACTGAGTATTGCTTTTTGTTCCATTTCCAGTCTAGACTTAATTAACCAGATCTCCACAAAGTCTGCTCAGCCACCTGTCTCCATGTTCAAAGTTAATTGTTGTTTCTCCCAGGTGAGTATAGGAGTAAATGAACAACATTAATGTGCTCTTTATAGGAAGAACAAACAAACTATTAACAGTTAAGAAGGGAAGAAGGGAAAGAGGATGAATGGATGGGAGGAAGAGAGAATAGGAGGAAACAAAAGGGATTTTTGTTTATAAGGGTTTGCCCTGGTCATTCTTTTTTTTTTTTTTCCACAACTAATCAACATAATAGTTGTATTTTTATCAGCATTAATCGATTACCCTGGGACAGGAGTCAGGGCAGAGGCAAGAAATATCCCATTTGTCCTACTGGCTTCAGTAAATGAAATATAGTGATGAATCTCACACCTATTATCTATCATGACATCATTGGGCCAATAAGTAGATGTTTCCCAAATTAGCAGGGGTAGAGAGCACCCCATTTCCCATTATTTCAATAATCCGACGTCATTATGCCATGTTTCAAACTGGTTACAATTCAACAAACTGTTTTCTGCAACAAATGAAGACATATGGACAAAAGTCAAAGAGCAAATTTAAACATTTTAGCTGTTAGGATGAACATAAATACACTCTGCTTTAATAAACTAATCAGATGTTCATCCATACAATGCACATAGAATCACCATCAATAAAACAGAGCTGCCAAGACTAAGCCCTGGAAATCAATTAAAGGAAATGCTGACACTAAATTTACACACATTTTGGATGTACAGCATTAATCCTTTAATTCTCTGTAATTTCACACATCTGGTCCTCCTTTTTTCCTGTGGATTTCCATGTATAAAGAAATGCTAGCTAAGATCATAAGCTTTGCATTATTCTTTAAAGCACTATGGTGCCTAGTACACAACTTTGCAAACACATGCCTCTGTGTTGGGCAACATATTCAGAAGGGTGGAAAGTCATCACCTCCAGGAGGTATGGTTATAGTTATAAAAATCTAGCAGTGCAAAAACTCCAGTGTTGAAAGCCATTAATTCCAGCTCACATTGCCAAACCACTGCTAGCAAAGTATATGTACATGGCACCCCTGATCACAGGTGTATCATCACCTAAGTACATCCTATATTCAAAGAAGGTCTTGTCTGTGGGGAGAAATAAAAGGTCTGTATACAACCTAAGTGTATGCATCTGTGATCCATTGACTGGGGATGAGAATCTCACAGCCATAGATGCATGTAAAATTAATTCCAAGCTTCATCTAGCAATAATCCCATCCTCTCAAGTGAAAAAGTCAGAAAAAAATTCCCTTGGGATCCTCTTAATTTCTTTACCTACTAATGAAAAAAGTGGATAGATTAGACCTCTTTTAAATTAGCTACCTGCCCTTGCACTGCTTTTTCAGAGAAATGAGGAAAAAGAAGAACTCCGATCTGAAATCTATAACAGTGTTCTTCACAATTTTGTACATATGGCAGTTTCATTAACAAGAAACAGCAGAGTGCAATGAGGTGTCAGGATATCTGGCTTCTAGTCCTGGTTTTACCATCCAGGAGGTATGGGATGTGAGGAAGCTTGTTGAACATCTCTGGGTCTTCATTTGTTCCCAGCCTCCAAATAGGTATGAACTATGTTTGTTTGCCTTGCTTTGTGTTTGTTCCCATATGGTTTTAAAACTCTGTTACAGAAATGTATACAAAGCAGAAAAATTATATTATAAAACTAATGAGGTTAACTTGCAGTTACATCTCCTTCTAATTCTATCTCATTATGTCCATGTCGGGCACTGGTAACACACAAGCATTACTACGCAACCTAGACAGCTCAGCAGGGCAGGCAAATGTGGGCTTGATTGTCCAATATTAATATCCTCTGATGCAATTAATCAAGCTGGCAAAGCTTCCTGGGACAACAAATGGCTGAAGGGGAAAATGGTATGGGTCTGCTTCAAAATGGTTTCCAGGCAGCTCTCTTAGTCGTTGCCAGATGAGGGGCTAAATCAGGATTCAGCAAGCTTTTCCTGTAAAACGCCAGATAATAAATATTTTAGGATTTGCAGGGCTTTGTTGAAGCTACTCAGAGCTGACAGCACTCTACCAAAGTAGGTATAGACAATATGTAAGTAGAGTATGGCCATATCCCAAGGAAAGTTTACTCATGGTGGCTGAGATGTGAATTTCATATAATTATTACATATTGCAAAATATGATTCTTCTTTGGATTTTTATCTCAATTGTGTAAAAATGAAAAAAAATCTTAGCTCTTGAGTGTACAAGAGCAAGTGTAAGCTGGAATTTGGCCCAAGACCCTTAGTTTGCCAATTCCCAAGTGAATGTTAGTTAGGAAATTGTACAGGTTTTTCACCTGGACTCTGTTGAGATGCCTATTTGGGTTGCATCGTGCGATTATTGATGGTCCTCCACAGTGTATGTGATGGCGTCTACAGGATCAGGCTCGCTGCGCCAAGTAAATACAGCGAGAGTGAAAGAAATAAACCTCACACATGGAACCGAGAGAAAGAGAAACAGAGAAGTGCAAACAAGCCCTAAGCCAGATGGCAGGTACTCTGATCTCTGATCCTGCCCTTGGCAGAGAGTCACCAGGAGACCAGAGGAAAGATAAAGCCAAAGGCTTAGGCGCGGTAAAGGCAAGGCCAGGCTCACACCTATGAATGAAGCGCAGTGTTCTCTCAACTTAAAGAGGTCATCTAGCACATCAATACTCACTGGCTCCCAAACTGGTTTAACTAGTCTTGGAGGCCTCCTGCTTTTGTGGATAGTAAAACTCTAGCAGGGACCACAGTCTTATCTTTAACTTCCTTTGAAAATTGTAAATACTCCCCCCCCCCAAAAAAAAAAAAAACTCAATAAGTCACCAATGTTGGTGTTGATCGGGTTATTTTACTCAGGGCTTGGAGCAAACAGCAACAGCAGGTAGGAACTAGGGATGACCAGGCATTCGAGAAGGAGACAGAAGGTCACCAAGCAAAAGCACTCAAACTTTGCCAGTTTCACAGTTTAGGCTAAGTGAGTCCTCGTCATTCATTCCCTGGCATTTATTGGGCTCCTGTTCAATTCAAAGTGCTTGGCAACCAGAACCTTAAGCTTCATGATGCTCGCAAACACAGGAATACGATGGAGGCATTCTTCCTGTGTTGATAATAGCTAACCTTACGCCAAAAGGTCAGTTGAGCTCTAGTAAGAAAGCCAAAGTTTGCTGATGATTCCAGATATCTTCATTTCCATTCAGAATAACCCATGGTGAAATCTGCAGTATAATGATACACTGAGCTCCCTGCCTAGCAGATTGTATTTTTCCCCGCACATTTGAAACCAGAATACATTGGTTCTTCAATACTAACATAATGGTTTTAATGGTTAATCAACCATGTGCAAGAAAAATACATAAAAAGAATAATCCCTATTTGAGTTTGGCGAAAATTTCTACCATTTGCTTCACTAATATTTTGTGGTGAGAACTAAACTCCAGAAATTCTCTGTGGAACCTTCAGCTCGTTAGAACACACATCAGTTACCATATTGTCGCTAACAGTGTCGGAAAGACAGATCAATTGGAAATGCCTAGAAAATAGGGGATAACACCTGGGTTAAAACAAACATTAGAGTCAGATGGGCCCAGATTTGAGTTGCAGCTCAGCTGCCTAACAGCAGTGTCACCTCAGGCAAGTGATGTCCTCTTCCCAAGCCTCAGTGTCCTTACCTGTAAAACATGGATAAGAATTCTACGCGTAGGTTTGTGGTAAGCATCCCAGACTTGTGTCTGTGAGAGGGCTCAGGACAGCATCCAGCAGGAGCAGGCTTCCAATCAATGCCAGCCTCTCTGTCAGATTATGCTGATCTCTACTTGAAAGCAAAGTCAGAATCAGGCTCATCATAATTGGCTTTCTGGTAAACTGAGGTCATACAACAATCCCCTTTCCTCAATCACTGAGAGACTTGGATTCCCTTTCCTGCTTCAGTAAGCAAGCCTGGAGCAACGTATTTAGGGATTTTTTTCTTTCTTGTTGTTAACTGAGGACCCAGCAGTAATTATGTCTAGAATTAAATCCTGTCATCTACTAGGCATTTGACCTTGTGAGTTCTTTCTTTCTTTTTTTTTTTTTCTAACTTTTTTGTGCCTCATTCCTCTGTCTTTAAAACCAGAACAGGGCTCACTTCGGCAGCATATATACCAAAATTGGATCAATACAGAGAAGATTGGTGTGGCCCCTGTGCAAAGTTGACACACAAATTCATAAAATCCGAATACTAACAGTATCTAATTGTTTAGCTCTTAGGGTTATTGTATGGAAATACATATGTGTGGACATACATGCACACGTGTGTGTGTACACACAGAGCTCAGTAACAGATAATCCTATGTGAGTTTGTAAGTATTTGCCATTAGGATTAACATTAATGTTCTGGACATTAAAAAAAAATAGTGAAGCTAAAAGATTGAGAAGCTGTAGGGGAGTCTGTCATTTCACTGAAGAAATTGTAATTGAAGTATTATCATGTTCCAAGCACTGTTCTATTTCTGGTTACTCTCCTTCTGGGTGAGGAAGACACATATAAGCTGTACTTGCAGAATTATCTGTTTGGTTTTTAAAATTTAAATAAATCTCTATTGTAAAGAAAGATTTGCTGTTTGTGTCTTCCTCCTAAAATCTAAAGGTAGAAGAAAAACAACTTAGTCGGCTGGAATTTTTTTTTTTTCAGTTGTAGTTCCCTCCGAGGTGTGTATGTCTTTGGTTAGTTCTGTGGGAGACTGCCCACCTCTCACCCCTCCCCTTAGATTCTGAGTGGAGGCTGCACCGTCCCTACTATGTCATATGTGATGAAGGCCCTCAAAGGAATCCCTACACTTGGAAGCTACGCTCAGATGTACTTCATGTGAAGGATCTGCCGTCCTATTTAAGGCTAGAGGTAGCTATGAGCCAAGAAGAAACTTAGTTTTTAACCCAAAGCCTAACTTACTATGACTGACTTACCATGCTGGGAGCACCCACTCCAGCTTATACTAACATCAGGAGAGTTAAGTCCTTAAAGAAGTTGTCACTTTGGTTAGTGGTTTTTGGTTTTGTCTTGTTTTGTTTTAAGGATGGGGAGAAGTAGAGATGAGGGAACTTATGATATGTTTAACTGAAATTAGAGATGAGGGGACTTATGATATGTTTAACTGAAATTAGTATTTGAGACTTAAAACATCTCTTTTTGCTAGAGATGATGAACAAAAAGTAAAATATGAAAATGGGTCCTGATTTCCCAATAACAGAACTTTCTGGACTTGCGCTTCTTTGGATGTAGGTTCTGGGGACTGTACGAGCCACCCTCTAAGGTTCTGCTGATAAAGGACCCCTTCATCTTCATCTGTCCTGTGGTAGCAGCAGGAGCATGGGTCCCACCTGCCTACATGACAGCTGCTCACTCTCTGGTGACCTGCAATGTCACTTCCCAGAGCGCGGCCCCTTCCAGGACCCTGCCCAACACCATTTCTTCTCCTAGGCTGGAGGAGATTTCCAAGTTTGGGTTTAAACACATCAAAATATAAAAGACTTAGTTACACCCTTCCATCAGGAAAATGATTTTTATTTTCTTACACTCACATAATGAATTAATCCAATTCAGTGTTTTCCACAGAATAAGGAAGATTTGTCTGATTTTCTTTGCTGCAAATAACAAACTCCCTGAGAGAGAGAAAGTGTGGTGGGGGGGAGTCATTTCTGGAGATCGCTGGTGAGGCACTTGCCCACAACAGCTAACGGGGGGCTTCAGTTGACCTGGAAGAGTGGAATTTGGGGGAAATTCTAACCATATACTAGCTACCGTGATCTCAGAATACATTTTAGCATACTTGTTTTCAAAAACAGAAAAAGCCTGCTTTTTCCTTTATCATTCCTCCTTGAAAAGGTTGCATTAAATCAAAAGGGTACCTTAACATCCATGACATCCTAACATTGAAAAAAATGGCTACAGAATCTTCTTTACAGTCACAACAGAAACCAGATTGTGACTGTCCATTGATGTGCAAGGGGCTCCATGCAGAAAGGAAGGGAGAGGTAATACGTATATTTTAAACAAGTGTATAGATTGAGTTTTGTTTTGTTTTTTAAGATTTTATGTATTTATTTATGAGAGACACACAAAGAGAGATGGAGGGAGAAGCAGGCTCCCTGTGGGGAGCCCATGTGGGACTGATCCTGGGACTCCAGGATCACAGCCCCAACTGAAGGCAGACGCTCTACCACTGAGCCACCCAGGCGTCTCCAAATTGGTTTTATTATAGTAACTAGTCAATCCCAGTAGAGGAAGGACTACAAAAAACAACAGGAGTCAATGAACAAGGTCAGCAATTTAGAGGCTGTTTCTCTGGGACAGAAAAATCAGAGCAAATCCAATAAACATTTCAGTAACAAAACCTACACTACACGGTTGTCAACCTAATATAGGCCGTGGTAGGGGGAAAGGGGCGGGCAGGTGAAGAAAATCACATCAGTCCTACATCGTAGGGGAAGAAAGCCTTCCCCTTCTTCCCTTGTAGGTTCTTGGGCTGGCCTAATAATTAAATTGACATAATACAGATCAACAGGAGAAAAAGAAATTCAATATTGTATGCACTGGAGCCCCAAAGATGTGTGAGTCAAAAATGTGGCCAAAGCAGGCAGCTTTCATGACTTTCAAAGATACAATTATTCCTGAAGATTTGGATTTGACAACACAGAGGAGTTTGGGTGTGGGGTAGCAAACTAATCAAGAAGTGACAAAGTTTGTCTATACAGCCTTCTTGGCCTTGATTTCTCTATCTCTGGTGATAAGGATGGCTTCTACCCTGCTGGGATACGAAGGATATCTTCCCATGAGAGATTGAGTTCCTACTTCCAGGGGGACAAAGAAGAAACAGTGTCATTCCCACACCAGCTGTTTAAGTAACTTTAATTCAAAATAATCAATATGCCAAAGTGGCATGTTTGGGGGTGGCCTATTCTCCTCAGTATTCTCTCCACAAATAAGACAAGAGTAACAGTTGGCTCTTAATATTGCTGTGTATATATACAGGATGCGGTCAGACCAGGAAGGGAAGAGCCTCTGGCTGCATGGAAAGAGGGCAGTGAAGGCCGTGCCAAAGAGGTGCCTAAGCCCCCCATTGAAGCAATAGGAAGTCACTAGGTGGCTGAGAAGGAAAGGCTTTCCTGACAGGGGCCCATGAGAAAGTCTGCTCCATTTTTGGGAACCTAAATCAGAAGATGGGATCTAGCAAACGAGACAGGCCAGATCATTAAAGAATTTTGTGTTGGTTGTGTTTGGTCAGCAGTTTTTCTTCAGTCGGGAGAAACAAAATTTTGCCAGCTTATGCCAAAGAGAACAGGGTCAAGGGGGAGACAGTTAATTAAAGGGATGTGGGTAATATAATTTATTTATAATGCAATTTATTTATTTCCTTTTCAAGCAAAGGAAAACACTGAATAAGAATGTCTTCAAAAGAATCCAGGAGAGCTGAAGGAATCCACGTAATAGCTGCAGAAGGACAGTCTTCTTAGCGTGCCTCAATCTATGATACCCGTCAGCAACAGCTCGAAACAAACCACTTCCAACTACTTTCAATCCTTCCTTCTCTTTATTGAAAATTTCCAGGAGAAAATCGGCTCTGTTGGCCAGGAGAGCAGAGAACAGCAGTCCTACAAAGCCTGTGGGCACCAGGATCTGATTAGATCCCCAAACTAATATCAATTGTATGGCTTCCAGGAGAACTGAGGGTGGATATTCCACAGGCAGAAAGAGACCCGTGAGAGTCCTGCATGTTCTGTCAAGGGGTTTGGACTGTATCCTTCAGGCAGAGGGAAGCCAATGGAGGATGTCGGGATGGAGAAGATCCATGCTTATGTTCTCTTTGGGAATGCAAGACACTGTGGAGCAGTAACAAATAAGACCATAAAATGAATGTCATATGGTTTGGCATCTAGGCTACAAGTGATATATAGAATCCTCATGACACTTATTGGCAGACAATATCACAGGATGTTAGAAACAGAAGTAAATTTAGAAATGATTTAGTCAATCCAATTTCATTTTATAGGTTAACTATAAAGAGGCTCAGCATCTGTGGCTTCTCTTGGGTCATGAGTCCACTTATCAGCATTCAGAACTTGGGACTAAGTTTCTTTAATCATCAACACCACCCTGTCAAGCTATTATAAAAAAAAAAAAAAAGCCCATTTTAAAGTATCTTTCCTTGCGGCACCTGGGTGGCTCAGTTGGTTAAGCGTCTGCCTTCAGCTCAGGTCATGATCCCGAGGTCCTGGGATGGAGCCCTGCATCAGGCTTCCTGGGCAGTGGGCAATCTGCTTCTCTGTCTCCCTCTGCCTGCCCCTCTGCCTACTTGTGCTCTCTCTCTCTCTTTGTCAAATAAATAAATAAAATCATTAAAATAAATCAATAAAATACCTTTCTTCATGCAAGTATTGGGCTCTAACACGGATTCTGTGGTGCCTTTGATTATGTCTGTACATAATTATAGGGCATTTTTCTCATCGTCATTTAGAATGCTTAAGAAATAATGGTGTCTCCCACTATCTCTCACTGCTTCATTAATTCAGTAAGAAACCAGTAAGTCTCAGGCACTGTACTAACTGTGGGCGCAGAATAGTAATGATATTGCTGATAATGATAGGAATATGACGGCCATCGTTCACATGGCACTTACTAGGTGCCAGACAATATTCTGCGTGCTTTTCACATAATAATTGACTTAATACTCACAAAAACTGGTAGGCTGGAGTGGGGAGTGATTGTTTATGGGCGCAGTGTTTCTTTAGGGGGCAATGAGATGCTCGAAAATTAAATCGTGGGAATGGTTTCGCCAACTGTAAACACACTAGGAAATACTGACTTGTATACATTAAATGGGTGAATTTTATGATGTGAATTAGATTTCAATAAAGCTGCCTTAAAAAAAAGAGAAGTAAAAGCCAAGAGGTAGATCATACAGAGAAGTCATTTGAGGCACAGAGAGGTTAACATCATTTGTCCAAGGTCACAAACCTATTAAATGGCAGAGCCGGGATTCAAACACAGGCAGTCAGGTGCAGAGTCTCTATATCAAATAATATACAGTCCCTGACCTGAAGAATTCAGTCTGGGGCATCTTTACAAACGTGAGATGTAGAACTTTGCCCTTGTATCTAAACTATGCAGATCCATTAAACACATCCTCGGGGGGTTGGGGGGGAAGAAGAAATATACAAGGAAAGCCAACAGATGACAGAGCGGCAAATATCTGTAGATGTGTCATCACGTCTAAAGCCTGATTGTGCTCCTGATGGTGTAATCAGGAAAAAAGTATCCTAAAATAAGCTACCTTAGAAAAGAAGATGAAGAGGGTGGTCTCTCATTGTCCATTAGCATGACAAGCTCAAATTGCCCTGTGTGTGTATGTTGTGTGCGTGTGTGCGTGTGAGCGTGTGTGAGCATGTGAGGATTTGGGTACATGTGTGTCTGCTAGAAAAGTTCCCCTCCCGGAAGTCATGCCGGCCCTTCATCGTATCTTCAGAACCTGGCGGGGCATATGGGAGATAAGGGGATGATGATGATGAATGCATGACTCTCAGCTCGTTAAAAATTAGCTTAAATTGATCTCCAGCTTCCTGGACTTCAGATTGGCTCAAATCAAGACCATGAGGAAAAAGTGTTACATGTGACTGGAGGTAGATGGTCGTTAAATGACTATTAATTAGTCATTGGGCGAGTCCCTGGTGCTAAGTAGGTCACCGCTCCAAGCCTGTTATGGGTCTAGTTCCCACACAAAATCTTTTTCAAGACCACACACTCTAGTTGTCTTAAAAATGTAGGCAGAGAGCAACATGCCTAAATTTTATTGTGACGACTGCGACACATACCTCACCCCTAACTCTCCATCTGTGAGAAAGACACTGCAGTGGTAGAAAAGACACAAAGAGAATGTGAAAGACTACTATCAGAAATGGATGGAAGAGCAGGCTCAGAGCCCGATCGACAAAACAATCACAGCATTTCAACAGGGAAAGGTACCTCTTACTCCATTCTCTGCTCCCCTTCTTGCAGGGGCAATGACCCCACCTCCCTCCAGTCTCCTGGGTCCTCCTCGCCCTGGTATTATGCCAGCCCCCCCCCCCATACGGGAGGCTCAATGATGAGCCCTCCACCTCCTGAGATGATGCCAGTGGGACATCCTCCTGAAATGAGGCCACCTATGGGAGGCCACATGCCAATGATGCCTGGGCCCCCAATGATGAGACCTCCTGCCCGTCCCATAATGGTGCCCACTCAGCCAGGAATGACTCGACCAGACAGATAAGCAGAGACAGGAACCTCTTTATATTCATTTTATATTACTTGTTCTACTTCACCAGGAGATCATGGCGCTGTGACTCTGGGTGTTTTCTAACAGCATGACAAGGAAGACTTGCTTCCCCTTCCTATCAAAGAAAGAATAGTTTTTGCAGGGGAGTAATGGGACCAAAAAAAAAAAAAAAAGGCAATTTTCATTTGTATTGTAAAATGTGAAAATAAAATTGTCAACTGTTTTAGTTAAAAAAAAATGTAAGCAACTGGCTGTGAAAAGGACTGGGTAAGAGAAAATGGGTGGCTGAGCTCAAAATCTGTCCTTCTGCAGAAAAAACTCACAGCAGGTTCCTAGTGATGGTGAGCTTGGGGCAAAGCACTTCCTTAACCAGTTCCTATTCAACCTGTTACTACACCCAAAATGCAGCAAGCAGAAGTAGAAGATACCTCAACTGGGATGCAGTGCCCTCATTTCAGACTTTTGAGCAAGTCCTAAGAGCGTTAATGCTCAAGCACTCTGCTAACTGGTGGATAACTAAGCTATGACCTCTTGTGCTGAAGGAGTTCACAGAATTGGTGCTTCTACCTCCTCAAAATTTTTAGAATTTCTGTATCATTATTTAGCTGAATATCCTTCCCATTGGGTAACAAACGATGAACGTGGCACTCACCAGGCCCCAAACGGGTCCACTCTCGTCTGTGAAAAACCCAAAGAGCTACATGATGACTACGAAGGTAGATTTTCTCCCTAGAGTGCAAACAAACAAACAAAAAATTCTATTTGTCATTGAAATGACAGAGAAGATACATTTTAAATAAGGTAGTAAATACCAAATAATTTATATCTAGCTTTCCGATATTTGAAGAAAAAAGGTACACTCTCGGATGTAATTCCTCCATCTGCCACAAACTTCACATGTCCTTCTCATAGGTAACTTATAGGTCCTTCTCATAGGTAACTTCTCATAGGTAACTTATCACATGTCCTTCTCATAGGTAACTTCTCATAGGTAACTTATCCACGTGGCAGGAGAACCACGTGGTCAAGAGCTAGAATGTCTATATAATGGATTGTCCAA
The DNA here is from genome assembly GCF_011100685.1 of Canis lupus familiaris. Lineage (NCBI taxonomy): Eukaryota > Metazoa > Chordata > Mammalia > Carnivora > Canidae > Canis > Canis lupus. Next base: position 13,225,805 of record NC_049231.1, read on the forward strand.
GCCAGAGCACTTCTGAGAGTGAATAAAGTCACAATAATTACATCGGGACAACAGAAGTAACCCGGGACCATCCCAGGCAAACTGAGACATACTGTCACCCTATTAAAAGCTTGTACTCTGATGTCAGAATTTGATGGTGGGCAGCGAGGAACGAGCGAAGGCTTTGGAAAGGACCATAAGCTTAACACCCAAGGGGGGTGTTAAGAATGGGCCCCAAAGAGATTGGGAATAGGACAGCCCAAGAAAACGTTCTTATGGCACTCGGAAAGAAATAACCAGAGGCCAAACTAGGGTGGTGGCAATAAAAAGGGAAGACCTGTATGAGAAACCAGGCCACTAACGAAGTCAGACAGGTTGTAATACCAGCCCAAGTATTCGAAAATACTAAAGACATCCCAAGGGACTTGACAGGTAAACGTCAGGCATAGGAGAGCACTTGATAATAGGAAACCCCAACAGAGCTCTGATTTAAGGGCAAAAGCTATTTGCTTCCTATCTGTTCTCATACTTACCGCTCGTGTCAGTGCCAGGCTCCCAGGGGCGCGCTTCATTCCAAGGAGAGCGGGAGCCCTCCCCAGACCACTTGCCACTGAGCAGGGCATAGAGGTAGGCCAAGAGTTTCCTTCCCTGGTAGGGTAATAAAATGCCACCAACAATTGCTCCAGACACCACTTGGTGGCACCAGTACCCTGAAATGATTGAAACGCAACCTGCTATTTTGATGTTAAACTGGAAACCTTGGACCCATGACAGGTCGTTAGCCAACCCTCATGTTCGATGTTTTCCATGATGATCTGACTTCTTCCAGAACTTTCACATCCTCCTTTATCTCAATCTATGGAAATCCTAAAAACTAGAATATTTATTTGAATGATCTCTTATTATTTCAAAAATTCCTTTATATGCATAAACATATAATTTGCATAAATGTGACCACCTCTTTCATACCACACTTTTCTTATGTTAGCCTTTTCCTTCTTCGTTGCTTTTCCTCACCTACCACCACCATAATTCCTCCTGCCCCTTCTGAACAGCCCATCTGAACAACCCTGTTATGTATCCATCCACATTTGTTTCCATCACCATATAACCTCATACAAATGTGTGTATAGACAAAAGAGATACAGAGAGAGATAAATGTATACCTATAAAAGTTTTCTTGATCAAGGGTTTAGAAAATGGACTCATAAACTATACTCCTCTACGCATCTGGCTATTCTCCCTCCACTTTATCTGTGGCAATCCCTCTAAGCAACCAGTATTGCTCCAATTCACTTTTTGCAGAGGTAGTTATGTAATATCCCATGGTATAGACATACATTAATTTATTCAACAACAGTTTCCTATTAAAGAGTATTCACTTGGTTTCAATTTTATGTTGTTGTTTCGCTACAACAAACAATGCTGCTGTAGAAACCCTGTGTTTATAACCCATGTAGTAGTGCTCCTGTCTCCATGAGTTAAATTTCCAACAGGGCAATGCTAGATTGAAGGGTAAGTATATACTTTCAATTTTAAGAAAAATGTTGCTAGATTTGCATCCCCAAAAAGCTCTTTAAAATCCCCATTTCCACCAGCAAAATAAGAATGACCGTACCCTTTTCCTCACGTCCGCTAGCAATGTGTATTGTTGCTTCTTTCTCCTATCAACTGGATGGATATAAAGTGACAACATTAATTAACTTTTGCTTTCCCAACTAGTTGTGATTTTGAGCATCTTTCCAGGTGTTTTAGCCATTTTGATCTGATTCTTCACAGCCTTTGCCCCAAGCAAAGATATTTTGAAGGGATTTTTGCTTAGTAAAGAAGCTAGAAAATATTGCTAAAATAATAGGGAAAAATAGGTTTTATCATGGTCACTATTATTTATATTTGATATCATACACTAAAAGCACTTGGGTGCTCTGTTCAGCAGCACATACTAGAATTAGAACAATACAGAGAAGATTAGCATGGCCTCCGCACAAGGATGATATGCAAATTTGTAAAGCATTTCATATTTTGAAAATACATCCATACATGCATACATAAAAGCACTGGGGTGCCAGAAAATAATCTTGTGAGTTCCATTCAATTCTGGAATGTCTACAGAAGATTCATTATTTTTTTCTTCATCAGGAACTCTCACTGTTAGTGCTCTGCTGCTCATTGGACACTGTATTGTTGTATATGTTTAAGTAGGACTTGGGATTAAATAGAACCAGTCCCATTTATTTGAGTGTCATTCAAAATACTTGTCTTTTTTTTTAAAGAACAAAAATCAGTAGGGAAAGAAATTGTATTTTTAAGCTTCTAAGAAGATTTTATAAACAACGGAGCCCAGAGAACAAAAAAAGTCATAAAATGGCTTGACAGTGTCCTTTTAAGTGAACATATGTGAGTTTATGCATCCATATGTGTTCACATATGTCCTACATATGCACAGCCAGCTGCTAACCAACTAGATTGTTCAATGTGTATGTTTACTGTAAAACAAGCCGAAAGTGTTTGGTCTCTTTGTTAGAGAAACAGCTCATAATTTCAAGTATACAAACGTCAGTTGTTTCTCATTTCTTTTTTTTTTTTTTCCAAGCCAAATGAGCTGTTGATGCCCAATTTGGCAGGATTCTAACTGAGGCTGACTCTTGGCCAGCTGCAGAAACTGGCCCTGAAAGTTCAGGAAAATTTTTACAAGAATAAGGAGCTTTTCCTAATGGCTTCCTAAACCAGAGGAAGTTGCCTTAGAACCTCAGCCAGTTTTTCCCACTCAATATCCCAAAGGGTAATCATTCACATTGTTGGGATACTAATGGATGGAGTTAGGATGTAAAATGAGGGTCCTCCCCCTCTTTGGTCAAATGCTCTTCCAAAACCCACTGTTAACAGAAAATATCCTGGAGAGGTAGAGATCATTTTTGTGATAACAACTTTATCTATGACTCCTCAGTATCTCATCGTTTATTCCAGCCTTTGGAAGTGCTCTGCAGCTTAAAATGGTGAATGAAGTTTGGACCAATTTCCAGTTGAAGATGGAGCCTTTGGATGGATTAGGCCCCTACTTCTGCAATCACAGCCTCGAACCCAATTATCACTATCAGTATTCTCTACTATTCACCTTAGTATTCTCGGGACAGCAGAAAGGAGAAACATGGAAGGAAGCAGGCTGTAGTGAAAAGAGCTCGTGCTCTGGAGTGGAAGGGTCTGTCCAGGCTCTGTCATTTCCTGGCTGTGTGGCCTTAGAAGCTTCACGCTTCCAAATCCAGTTTCCTTATCAGCTCTACGGGGATGATCATGCCAATTTCCTAAGTTTTTTGAATATGAAATGAAATGACCTATATAAAGGATGATGCCCAGTACTGGGGACACATTAAATGCTCAATGTGAATACCCTTCCTCTCCATTTCTACTTTCTTCTCTCTAGTCCCTGCAACAAGAGAGAGATGTGAGAACCGGGAGTATTTCTTGGTCAAAGAGATAATCCCCAAATCCCCAATCCCAATGATGGGGTGGGGCATGGGTAGAGGAGAGGCCGAATCCAACAGAAAAAAAAAATCATTTAAAATGTTCTCTTCTGGAAAAAATAAAATAAAATGTTCTCTTTTTATATCATTGAGACTAGACTGATAAATATGTGTGTATTCATAAGTGCATACCCATTTATTTGGCACCTACTGTATGCCTACACAAGCGCTCAACAGAAGTGTCCATCAATACTTCTTAAATAAGTAAATGAAGACCAAGCCCTAAAGCACCACTATAATTTCTTCATTGGTGCTCATTTCTTGGGATTTACTTGTTAGTAACAACTCTTTGCTTTCCAAAATGAATGTCACAGTAAGGAAGAAGTATGGGTATCTGTTGTCACTATCTTACCCAGACCATGAAAACAACCAGAAGTACCCCATCTACCTTTCAGTCTCCAAACCACAGGCTCTTTCTGCATCGAAGCACTTCTCATTCCTTCTTTTTCCCTTCCTCCATTCAACCTTCCTAAAGCTGTCCAATATTTGGCCACAACTGAAAAATAGAATTCCTATTGCTGCAGGTGTCCATGTGTTTGGGGCAAAATGAGCCACTGTTGACAATTGCAAAGAAAGAGAGAACAGCTGTTTGCATCTGGATATGGGGTAAGAAAGCGAGAACAGCTGGTGGCAGCTGCGGCAGACAAGAAAGTGAGCAAGTGCGCAGCTGCTGGTAATTCAGAATCTACTAGACTGCCCGGAATAATTGAAATTCAGAAGAAGCATGCAAGACTTGACTTAACTGCTTTACTGTATCCTGCTCTTTATTAGATCCGACTTGTCCTTCTTTAGAGACATTCCCATGAAAGCCACATGAGGACTCCCAGTAGGAACATCAGTCCCCTCCTGCCCATCCATGACCCTTTGGAAAATCAAACCAAGGAAAGTAAGATGGCACAGACATTCCCTCCAGTAAGCCCACGCTTATCTTTACAAGAAGACAAGACGCAATCTATGGTTGATGAGGGAAGAAATGTTATCAATGATGGATCCATCATAAGAATGGGCAAAAATAATTCATTCTATATTACAAGAGATTATGGTCATTTTGATTATGATCCCACACTTCAGAATTCAGTAGGCTAACATAAAAATGTAATAACTTAAGTGTAGTATAAGCCTAGAAAAATACATTTTAAAACCCTGTCAGTGGTTTCAAAGTCTCTTTTCTCATGTGTATACAATCCTGTGAATGTGTATACATAGAAGTAAGTCCCTCTATTTTCTTTTTTCTTTTTAATAAAAAGAAAATAAAGATATCTTTGTATCATGCATCTAGTGACAAAATGTTGTTTGTTTTTGTGCTTTCCACTGGTTCTTCCAGTCATATGGAATTCTAAGATAAACTGAGTTGGCCCGAAAGTATGTCATCTATTTCTCATCTTGTTCAATAAAGAAGAAAAGCATCTCATCACTCCAATTTATAGAATTTCAGCTCTTTGTTTCTAAGGTAAAGTTCAAGCAAAGAAGAAAAAAACTACTACAATGTTATATATTAGTAAATAATATACAACTAAATGCGCCTAAATAAAGGAATAATTAAACAAATCATACGGCAAGCTATCTGCATTTACAGAAATTATAATTTTGCAGATAGTGATAGGGAAAATGCTTGTGATGTAGCATACATGGGGAAGAGTCTGCTAAGATCATTCGCACATGAAAAGTTAATGCAAAATATACATCATGGTTAAAATTAAGGTAAAGAGATAGGAATAAGACAATGATATAAAAGGAATTTGTTAAAATAGAAGAAGCCAAAAGAGAATAACAGACAAGGCATTTTAAACTTTATTTCTTTTATTTTTTTCTTTTTGTTGATAAAGTATATTGGTATGAAAGATCTAAAGAATAATTAAACTATTATGAAAATTACTAATAAAATCACTAAAGTACAAGCTCCATAAGGACGGGGTCCTTCCCTGTTTTGGACCACCTTTATCTCCAATACCTGTCCCAGTGCCTAATTACCAATAAATATTTCTCAAATGAAGAAATAAATGAAACGAGTGAGTCATCTGCATTTTTAAATGACACTTGTAAAAGAAAGATGAAACCACTTGCACCAATGGCATATGTGTGACCAATAAAAGAGGACTGCTCTGCTCTAAAGATCAATTAGGAAGATCTCCAAAAACATGCACTCATAGCATTTTGAAATCAGCTCTCTCCTGCCTGGTGAGATATGTGGCCCAGCCAGACCTAATGAGCCCTCAGATTATGAATTGGAAGGGACAAAGAAGCAATCCAATCCAAATATGCTTCCAACTCCAAGATATGATTCTGTGACTGGGATTAGGAGAAAAGGGAGACAGAGCAGTTGCCAAAATACTAATGTCACAATCACTTGGCCCTTAATTACCAACCGGAGTGGCCCATGACAAGTTCCCAGATGTTCCGTGCTCCATGTGAGTAGCTCTCCTCAAAGCAAATTTGATTAACGTTCTATCTACAGTTCCCCTCTCAAATCCAGGCTCTGTTACCCAATCTGGCATGGAAAGAAGTGCTTGAGTTTTAAATGAGGTAGTGAGAGTATGAGATGCCATCTACTCTTGATTTTACTGTCCCATGCAACAGTAAGGTCCAGAGTCTGAAGAAATTTCACTATGTCAAAGGCTGCCTTTGAATCAGCCTTGTCTGCTAAACTCCTCCCTGGAGAAATTGTGAAATGCTCATCATTCCAATATGAACATCTTTATACAAAGTCTGTTTTCCAGGTATTTTGAACCTTCCCCAAGCCCTGCTTATATAAAGTGTGAATGTTCCAAGTTAACGTAAAGTACTCCTGTACTCTAAACATGGAGTAACTTAAGACCCTGACAAATTTGTATGTAATCCAAAATATGTTTGCAGATTTTTCCCTCTTGCCTATAAAATGGCATTAAAGGAAATGTCTCGCTCCATAAATATAACTGTCAAGTGTTTAAATGACTTACACTTCATCATCATCATCACCAAAATCATAAACTGCCTTTTCTTGTCCAGGACTGGGATTATAGTACATTCAGGATATTCAACAGATATTAGAATAACACACTGAGAAGATGCAGCCCCTAGGTTTTTATCAACCTGCCCTAAAGGGACTATAATATCTAGTTATTTCCAGATATAATTTCTGTATTAGAAGTATGATGACTAATTTTATGTGTCAACTTCTCTGGGCCATAGGATACCCAGATATTTGGTCAAATATTATTTGTTGTTTCGGGGGGGCGGGGTTTGGGATGAGATTAACATTTAAGTTGGTAGACGAATAAAGCAGATTGCTCTCCATAATGTGAGTGGGCCTCACCCAATCAGTTGACAGCCTGAATAGAACAAAATATCTGCCTCTCCACCAAGTAAGAAAGGATTCTTCCTGCCTGGAGGCCTTCACACGGGTTCCTTGGCTTTTTCCTGCCTTTGAATTTGAACTGAAACATTGGCTTTTCCTGAGTTTTGAGTTAACCAGTCTTCAGCCTGGAGCTATACCATCCATTTTCTCTCGTAGTCTCCACCCTCACCAGCTCACCCTACAGACCTTGAAACTTCCCAGCCTCCATAATCCCTGGAGCCAATTCCTTATGATAAATCTCTTCATATACACATCCTATTGGTTGTGCTCCTCTCAAGAACCCTGACTAAAAGGACACATAAGATTTAACATGTTATTCAACACATAAGATTCTCTTCACTAGTAGAGGACTCTGGAAAGATGGCTGAGTAGAAGGCCCCAGGGATCTCCCTCTCCACCCAGATAACAATGACATTGGTGGAATCTCTGTGATGTAACTATTTTGGAAGTCTGGAGTCTGTTTTCGAAGGCTTGCAATTTCTAAGGGAAGACTTGGATGGTAGATTGCAGTTAATTTTAGTAAATCTCAGTTCTTAGCAGAGTGGTAACTAACCTCCTTCACTCTCAGTCCTATGGCAGGCAGCTCTGCCCCATGTTTCTGGAGCAGTCTGCACATAGTTTGTGAGAGCCAGGCTAGGCAAAAAGGATGCTTTCTTCTAAACACTGGAAATCTGAGCTCTGGGGCAGCCTGGGTGGCTGAGCAGTTTAGCACCACCTTCAGCCCAGGGTGTGATCCTGGAGACCCAGGATTGAGGCCCTTGTTGGGCTCCCCACAGGGAGCCTGCTTCTCCCTCTGCATGTGTCTCTGCCTCTCTCTCTCGTGCTCTGTGTCTCTCATTAATAAATAAATAAAATTAAAAAAAAAATCTGAGCTCTGCTCATGGATTGCTGATTCTGATCACAGAGGTGCAAAGAGGTGGGCAGCCATCGTTGTTGCACCTCCCCCACATGGTTGCAAGCCCCTCCCCTGTCAGCTGAAGGGAATTTGGGGGGATTTAAAGAACCAAGCCTTCAATTTTCACTTTTTTTCCCTTTCAGAAACCAGACATTAAAGACTGAGGCATTCACAAACAACCGGATATTTAAAGAAAATTAGAAACTGACTGTATATGCTCAGGAAAAACCTCAGAAAAGACTTTAGAACACCTTAGGTTTACATCCTAGGCTGATGCTCCTCAGCATAGAGATACCCTACAACAATCAAAAACAAACACAGGAAGAAAAAAGCAAAGAGAATAACAAAAACCAGTAAACCCTGGGGAAAGGTGAGGCTCTGACTTCCAGAGTTACCATGTTATGTTCAATGTACAAGAAAAAAGAAAAGCACAAAGCATACAAAAAATAAGAGAGTGTGGCTCATTGAAAGGAAAAAGTAAATTAATAAATCAGCAGAAACTCTCCCTATAGACTCAATAGCAGATCTCCTAGACAAAGACTTTAAAGAATTAAAATAAGATGTGGAGAAAATCAAGAAAATGATATGTGAACAAAATGGAAACGTCAATTGACAGAAAATCTAAAAAGAAACAAAAAGGGGGCATGTGGGTGGCTCAGTCCATCAAGCATCTGCCTTTAGCTTAGGTCATGACCCCAGGGTCCCGGGATCCAGCCCGTCATAGGGCTCCCTGCTCAGCGAGGAGGCTGTTTCTGCCTCTCTCTCTTCTCCTTCCCTTGCTTGTGCTCTCTCACTCTCTCTCTCTCCTCTCTCCTTCTTGCTCTCAAATAAATAATTTAAAAATTTTTTAAAGAAACAAAAAAAAAAAATTCTAGAGCTGAAAAGTATAATAACTGAAGTGAAAGTCACTCGAGGGATTCCAAGGCAGATTTGAACAGGAAAGAGAAAGTCTCAGTGAGCCTGAAGATAGAACAATGAAAATTAACGAGTATGAGAAGCAGAAAGAAACAACACTGAAGGAAAGCAAATAGACCTTAAGGGACCTGTGGAACACCACAAAGCTAAACCAGTAGAACTAAGATGTGCAAAGAAAACATAGCATCTTTATTTTCTCATCCTTATAAATTCAGTCTCTTCCAGATTGTGTCTGGTAAATGCTCATCCTTAAAGCTTTCTCCTTTTCTCCTGCTCCTACAGAACATGTCATTTGTGGTACACAAGCACTGATGTGACGTCACTGTGGCAGGGGTGGGGGATGGAGCATCTCAGATCCCATTCACCAACTGAGTTCTTGCTGGCTCCTCCTGTGGGATTGCTGTCTGGGTCCTGAACTGATACACACTAAGGTGAAACAACCGGTTCGTCTCTAGGGCATTGTACGGGCATTCACTACCAAAGTCAGTAACAGTAACCAATTATCTGTGGCCTTGAACCCTTTCAGATCCCCCATTATGTTCTTTGTCCAGTCCCCAGGCTTCCATATGATCTGGTCCCGCCCCCTAACTTCTCTGACTTCTTTTCCATCATTCTTCCCCTTGCCTCCCCTTCCCCACCACATGGCACTTCTCTCTGTTCCTTGAACACACCTGGTGTGTTCCTATCTCAGGGTCTTTATACCACTAGGCCCTCTATCTGGGACCATGGTTTGCTCTAATGTCACTGTATTTGATACTTTGCTCTGATGTCACCTTCCATATAATATATCTCTTGAGCATCTTATTTAAAATGAACACCTCTTCTCAGTTCCCACAGTCCTTTGTTGCAATAGTCACCATCCAATATATCATATGATTTACTTACTTTTATTGTCTGCCTCCCTTCTTTAGGATATAGGCTCACTGTAGAGATTAGGGCTGGCAAATAGTGCAGAAACTCAGAATTAAAGTGGCCCTTGTTCCATGACCATGAGATTCAATAAAGTGCACCAATCCCTTAAGGAAGGCTGAGCAATGAATGGTGCAATAAACAGTAAGATTTGGGGTGGGAACTGAGTCAGTGACATGCTTCTCCCATCCATTCACTTTTCAGAGTTCTATATTTTCCTCACCTCAGGCTCTACTGGCTTTCGTTTTTAAACTCCAAAGGTACTAACAGATGACAAAAATGTCTTAATTTTTGTCAGAAATTTGTTGACGGCCTATTTAAAGTTTTATATTAGTGAAGGTAAACACTGGCTGCTGTAACTGAAACATTTTAACCAAAAAGAACCATATTCTTCACTGAGAGTATCAGTCCAATGTGTTATATGCAGCTGGTGGGTGGGTGTTCCCCACAGAGGGTTTTTAAGGACCCAGGCATCTCCTAGCTTATGGCCTCCCATGCCTTATCAATTGCTCAGCAACCAGGCAGGAGAGGGAACAGAGGGTGAAATAGATATCAGCTGGTCAACTACCTTGACCACACACATCACTGCATACCATTGGTCAGAATGAGATCATGGTATAAACGGATGCAAGGAACTATGGAAATTATAATCTTTGCTTGGGCAACTATTTCCTGTGCTGGTTCTATGCCATGGAAGGAAAAGCACAGCTCTTGCTGGACATTTAGCTGTTTCTACCACGCATGTCATATGAGGTGTAAGCGTTCTCACACACATTGTTTCATTAATTCTCTCAACATCTTTATCAGCTATTATTATCATTCCCAGTATACAGAGGAGGAGACATACCCAGAGATAAGGATTGATATCCCAAGGCTTTAGGATGTGACTTCATTCATGGAGATTTGCATTTTTAATAGTCTTTTTCTGAGATATAATTTACATACAACACCCTTTACTAATTTAAAATATACGCTTAAGTGATTTTCAGTATATTAACAGAGTTGTGCACCCAACACCATGGTCAATTTTGGAACATTTTTATCATCCCCAAAAGAAACATGTGCTCAGGGGCACCTGGATGGCACAGCTGGTTAATCATCCAACACTTGGTTTCTGCTCAGGTCATGATCTTGGGGTCATGATTTGGAGCCCTATGTCAGGCTCCATGCTCAGTGCAGAGCCTGCTTGAAACTTTCTCTCCCTCTGCCCCTCTTCTCTGCTCTCTCTGTCTCTCTCAAATAAATAAATCCTTTTGTTAAAAAAGTAAAAATAAAAAAAGAAACATGTGCTCATTATCATTTCCTTCTCATTTCCTCTTTAGCCCCTTCCTGCTCTAAGCAACTACTAACCTACTTCCTGTTTCTATATATTTGCCTTTTCTGGACATTTAATATAAATGAAATCATACAGTATTTGGCCTTTTGTGACTGGCTTCTTTCACTTAGCACAATATTTTCAAGCTTCACCCATATTGTAGCAGGTATCAGTATTTTATTTCATCTTATTGCCTAACAATATTCCTTTGTATGGATATACCACAAATTTGTTTATCCATTAATCAAGTGACAGACACTGGGATTGTTTCCATTTTTGCTTCTCATAAATAATGCTGCTATAGACATTTGTGAACCAGCCTGTATGTGAACAGATGTTTTTGTTTTTCTGGAGTATATACTTAGACATGAAATTGCTGGGTCATATGGTAACCTGTGTGTTATCGTTTTTGGAGGAACTACCAGGCTGTTTCCAAAATGGCTGGGCCATTTTACAATCTTCTTGTCAGTGTAGAGTTAGAGTGCTCTAATTTCTCCACATCCTTCCCAACACTTATTTTTCTTCTTTTTGTTTTTATAGTGGGGTTTATATTTGAAGGATGACTATTTCTGTCAACTTCAAAAATGATGATTTATGGCTCAATTCCCCCAGCAAGTAGTTAGGTAAGAACAGAGAAGCATAGGAAAAATTTTACAGGATCCATCTTCTGTACTTTTTTTATCAAGTACATGCTATACCTTCATCTGCCATCTAGATGCCCAGAAACCTGAGGTTGCATTGTGGGATCCCATGAATGCTTGCTCTCCTTGGGTTTACCCCCTGATCCAGACTTTTCCTAATCACTTCTTTCTTGACACTCACAATAAATAATTGGGTGCAGGGAATTTTGAGCCTTTTGTTTTAACCAATCTATTTAGATCCTGTTCACTTTCAGATCAGAGAATCTTTTGACTCTTGTGTTTAGGAGTGGAAACTGTACATCAAAATTATGCTTACATGGATGAATATTCTCTCATTAAGAAAACATTTTTAGGGCTAATTTCTATTAAGCTACTTTAATTCCTTGATAAATTTTTATTCCAGTTAAGACATTTCTAATTTTTCCCCTTTTCATTTTTAATTTACTGAAATTTTTTCATTGGAATCAATTATTTTCCACATAAGGTTTACATGAAAATGTTATCCAATGTGTGTTTTTTTCCCCTTGCTGTTCATATCAAATTTTTCTTGATTATAGTTTCTGCAATTGCATGTGTTCTTTTATGGTCATTATTTGTACCAAATCCAATTGTTTCAGGTCAAATTCTTCACACCCAAACTTAGTAAAAAAAAAAAAATTGGATTCTTACCTCAAGTTTTAGGCAATAATAAGTTTCAACATGTGCCAATTTAGCTGTTGGCAGTTTTATTTAGTGTTGATTACTTTTGCCAAGTCTAATTTTTCCCTATTCAATATTTACACATTTCAATGTGAGCATCAAAACATGATTTGTCATCAGATTTTCATCTATAACAAATTTTACCATGTGCAGTTTGAACCATTCTCTTTTGTGCTGATCATTCCTAACAGTAATACTTAGTATGAATTAGATAAAAGGTTGATAGTTTGGTTTGTTTGTTGTTGCTGTTTTTAGCCAATACATGAGAAAGCTGTATGAAAGTTTCCTCAGCTATGTCAAAGTTATTCTGCTGTCTGGAATTTGTCTGTATTGATAAGCTAATTCTTCAACATATTTCCAATCAATCTGTGTTTTCTGTACCAACCACTCCTACTGATGGCACAGCAAAGAGTAAATGATGGGATCAGAATATCCTTGGGGTTAAATGTTCTGGTGTCATGATATTCTAGGGGTTAAAATATCCAGTGTCACAAAATTAATCAGTTCAATATGCTCTGTATCTGATTCATCATTGGAATCAGCTAGGGAACTTCTTTAAACATATAGATTCCTACCCTATATATTCCCATCCCTGTCTGTCCCCAAAGCAAATTATTACTTCACAGATCTGGGATAGGCTCCAAGTATCTGCAATTTTTTTTTTAAAGTTCCTTTAGTGATTCTTATGTCTATCCACAGAAGTTTGGACATCTTCTGGGTTAAACCATATTCAGAAAAGGGCTATCTAGAGGGGTCATGCGTACGTCACAATACTTCCATAACTCAAACTTACCAAAAAAGAGAAACGGACGTGAAGGAGGAAAAGGAGACTGCTGGTGGCTAAGAAAGAATGGATGTGTTCACTAACCAGAAGGGCCTGGCAAAGATGATAAGAGATGAGCAGACAGTGGTTGTCAATTTGGAGGTCAAGAGAAGGAAGTGGAAGCAAAGCAGCACAGTACTGTAGGCACTATGGGGTCTTTCTTTTTTCACAGCCCTTGTTCTACTTTGACTGGTTGGAGGCAGACTTTTAAGGCTGGACAAGATGGTGCTTTGCTTGGCAACTAGATCATCAGAGCAACCTGATACAGAGGATACAAATCTCAGTCTACCACTCGAAATTGGGGGAAAAAGGGAAATTTATTTTTTGCAATTCAAATTATTTTCTATTTTAGAGATGCCCATTACCTATAGAAAGAAACATAAGTTCAGTCAGTTCAAAGTTTGCCCTAAAGCAGATCAGAAACAGAATGATGGAACCGTGGCTTTAGTGCCAAAGTGTTTTGAAGAGAAGCCAGTTATGTCACCTGCAGAGGCAAATGGACCCCCACCCAAGGTTTGATTTGGATGTTGATACTGATGCCATCACACATATACCAAACAGGTAGGAAAAGGCTTATCATTTACATCACTGAGACGCCTTGGAGAGAAGGGAAGGCCTCTCAAGCAAGTCTGAAATGAAAAAGCCAGGAAAGGAGGAGACTGTTGTAGGTTTTTAATTGTGTTGAGAGATTGAGGCTGAGGATGTGAATCCCCATGCAGCAGAAGCTTGTGGTTTTACTGGTGCCACAACACTGAGTGCCCAGACCTAGATGGGATCAGCTTGCCCAGATGTGGTACAGATGGGGAAGAGGGAGAGTTGAAACTTAACAGCTGTCAGCAGTCAAATATCAAAATATGGAGTCTGAGTCTTCATTACAGTCATTTGTCTTTGATTTCACCTGTCCATGCAGAAATCCTCTGAAGCAACCAGTATCTTGCCTGAAATTTGGTCTTTAATAATTATTATTATGGCTATTTTTATTGATTAATTACAAAATCTCAAGAACTGTCTTGTATATGTGTCTTGTATAACTCACATGTATATTTCATTTAACCCTGACTGCAGTCTTAGGACACAGGTACTACTATTATTATCCCACTTTATGGGTGAGGAAAGTGAGGCACCGAGGTGATGTCATCTGCCTCTCTGGAAAGTCAAAGCCAAGATTCCAGCTCAGACTGCCTGGGGTTCGCTACCTTTTCCTGTCCTCCTGGTTCATTTCATCCTACCATGGCATGGTATAACCGAGCTGCTTTGGTGCATAGGAAGCTCTACAAGCCTGTCCCTGCCTCTAGAGCTTACTGTTTCCATGTGATCTAATCCTAAAAGCAGGGCTCTGAGCCTCACTCTGCAGAAATGGACCAGCCAGGATCCTGGCAGAAATCAAATGCACTTCCAAACTGAGTAATTTAAGATTTCATAAAGGAACTGTTTACAACAATGTGAGCAGAGTTTAGGAAAAGCAACAAAGGAGGGGACAGGGAGCCATCACCACCCTACAGCCAGCCAGAATAAATGGGGGGAGGAAGTGGCTACAGGAACCAAAAAAGTGAGCAGTGTGGAGAGGGCCATCTGACAGAAGCCGTGGCCTTTAGTTAAAGAGCACAGCTGGGAAGGCGAAGGAATAAACACTTTGTTCTTATTTTCCTCCTGTTCTCTAGATCTCTTGCCAATGTCTTCTACTGGCCAAAGCCAATGAAAGAATGGAGGGAAAGGAAATTGTTCATATAGTCCATATGGATAGCCACCCAGGGCACCAGGTAGGATGAAGAGTGGGAAGTGGATCTGTGGGGTAAAGTAGGTAATGACCATGGTAGGCTTTTATCACTGATTTATCATTCCTCCTTACTATATTCTTATCACTCCTCTTCCCTCCCCAGGCTAGGTAAATAACAAAGAGACAAATATAGGGATCCCTGGGTGGCGCAGCGGTTTGGCGCCTGCCTTTGGCCCAGGGCGTGATCCTGGAGACCCTGGATTGAATCCCACGTCGGGCTCCTGGTGCATGGAGCCTGCTTCTCCCTCTACCTATGTCTCTGCCTCTCTCTCTCTCTCTCTGTGTGACTATCATAAATAATAAAATAAAATAAAAATTGAAGAATCTCAAAAATGGCTACAAAAAATAGGAGAAAGAGGAACCCCTTGGGGGCTTAGCAGTTGAGCATCTGCCTTCGGTTCAGGGTGTGATCCTGGGGTCCTGGGATCGAGTCCCGCATCGGGGTCCCTGCGAGGAGCCTGTTTCTCCTTCTACCTGTGTCTCTGCTGCTCTCTCTCTGTGTCTCTCATGAATAAATAAATAAGTCTTTAAAAAAAATAGGAGAAAGAGATGAAAAGGTATATTATTAATTACTCTTAGGGTTCAAGGGTCCTGAGCTGAAGATCTTGGATAGAAGCTATCAATATCCAGCAGTCTGGGGGCTCCTGGGTGGCTCAGTCAGTTAAGTATCTGCCTTTAGCTCAGGTCATGATCCCAGAGTCCTGGGATTGAGCCCACATCAGGCTCTCTGCTTCTTCCTCTCCCTCTACCTGCCACTCTATCTACTTGTGCTCTGTCAAGTAAAAAAATAAAAATCTTAATATATATATTAATATATATTAACTTATATTAACCTTTATATATATATATAAAGAACTAAAGTTCCTCAGATAGTCTTACAAGTCTCAGTTGGTACCTCTATCACCAAATAGGTGAGTATTGCCAAGTGGAAAACACAAAAGTTTTTGTGTAGCAAAAAGAAACTTAAAGTTTCTTTGCTACTATCAAGCAGTTGTTTAATGGCAATGAAAGTCTTCTAGAAGACTGAGACATAGAAAACACAATAGTAAGTACATACTCATAACCACATGAGGTGAGTGACTGAATGAAATACATCTGTAAATAGACTTTCAAAAATCTGAAAAGTTTTGGCCCAGCCTTACAATTTCCTCAGGATAGTAGATTTGACAGATGGAAAATGCACGAGAGATATCCTTCAAAATCTCTTTGAAGTGTCCCCACCGATGCTTATTTACGATAGTTTTTAAAATTTCCTTTCAATCATGGGTCACAGCATGTAACACGCTTTAAGAAAATCCATTTCAATATCTTTGGGCAGACCAAGAGACTATCTTGGTGCCACCAGAACTACCTGGGAGGAGAAAAAATTTAATCTTTTCCAATACACTTCTTAATAACCAAATGCTTGATACTAAAATTAACTCAAGATCTAATGCCAATAGTTAGGAGTTAGTTTTGGCTTTGACTTTTAGACTTGTTGGAAAGCCTGAAGGTGTTAAACCAAGTCATTTAGTATAGTAATCTGCTAAAGCATTACCTTTTGCTTCTTGAGTCTGCTTTTTGCTATGGGCCCCAAACTTAACACAGCCAATTCCTTTGGAAAAACAAAGCATCTAATAGGAATTTTATGTGACTACCATGTTTAATTGAAATACCAGATGCAGTTAAGCCACATTGCTTCCAAATCATACCAAAATTATGAACTATCCCAAAAGCATATTTGCTATCTGTATAGACATTTCCTCTCTTATCTCTACCTAATTGGCAGGCTGTCGTAAGTGCTACAATGTCAGCAACTCATACAGATTTGGCCCCTGGGAAAGGATAATATTTGAGTGAGTCACAATCACACACTGAACTTGACAGCCTCTTGTTCCGTTTCCTAATAGGCTCTGTCCATAAGCATTTCTAAATCTCAGTTTTCAAAGAGTTTCAAAGACATCAGAATGAGGTAAAGAAAATTCCTGAATGAGTGCATGACAGTCATTAGGTTTTTTCCTCCTCTGGGAGAGAAATTAAGTTGGGGGGGGAGGAGAGTCTAGAGGCTACAGCAATGGATAGAAATTTGTATGAGTGAGAAGGATTTCATAGGCGGTCAGCCTAGAAGCAGAAAAGAGTTGAGTGTTTTCAGTCAAGAGTAAGGTCTGAGTGACATGAGGGGTCATAATGTTAAGAGGAGATCCTAAAACTAAGTCAGTAGAAGCCTCAATTAACTATGCAGCTGTTGCCACTGAAGGCAAACAAGTGGGTAGACTTTTGCTGTAGGGTAAAGAGAGAGGCTACTATGAGTGATGGGTGACTGAAGCCCTTTGTGCTCCTGAGTTAGAATCCTCAAAGCTTGTCTTTGGATGCTTCATATACAAATAGAAGGAAAGGTCTCTGATAATTGGACAGTACAAGCATAGGAACTTTTGAAGAATATTTTTTAAGTTATAGAAGGTTCTAGGTGAGTCTGTCCCAGGCAACGGCTCTGATACTGAGAAGTGAATCTGTACCAAAATAAAATAATCTCTTCCACGGAGTCTCAGAAAGAGGTTGCCCAGCTCACGTTTGAGTGGCACCCCATTTGTGAAGTAGATTTCACTCCAACGGATCCACCAGAGTGGAATTATTGTGCAGAAAGCATGCTGCTTAGTGATAGGAGTATTTGAGATTTCTTCCAATGAAATGTTTCGGTTACTCCAAGGAAGGGATGATGGGAAGGTGGGTTTATGGTAGAATGTGTAGGTCTGGTTTCAACAACAAAAGGAACATCCTTGGCTTTTGTTTTTGTAGTTGCATGGAAATTTCTCCCTTTTGTTTTACGGGCAATTTTGGACAAACTACAGGGGCTCCTTATTCAAAAAGAAGTCATTCTGTCACAAAAAGTTGGTCCTTTATCATTTTAGATTCTGTCTTTTAAATTTAAGCCAGAGCAAGCATTTTTCCAGTGTCCCTATTTCTTACAATATCCACACATATCTTTGTTTAGACTGGCTACAGAGATGTTTTTGTTTCTGGGTTTCTCTAATTGCTTAATTGTAAAGAGTTATTAGTTTAATCTATAATTTTTTTTTTCCTGAGCCAAAGTATATTCAAAGTGCTCATCAAGTTCTTGTAGTCCAGAGAGAAGGCAGTCTAACATTCTGTTGTTTTTTTCCTGACTAAATCTGTCACTTCAGGGCACCTGGGGGCTCAGTGATTGAGCGTCTGCTGTGGGCTCAGGGCGTGACCCCGGGGTCCCAGGATCGAATCGGGCTCCCTGCATGAAGCCTCCTTCTCCCTCTCCCTGTCTCTGCCTCTCCCTCTGTGTCTCTCATAAATAAATAAATAAATAAAATAATAAATAAATCTATCACTTCAGATTTAAGACCATCAACAAGAGGTGGTTAGAGATTGTGGGATATCTCTGCTCCTATTGAGAAAAGAATGTTCTGGAAGGTAGTAGTTAAGCTGTTTCTGAACTTAGGGATGGATCTGGGCTTTTCCCCTCCTTAGATGAAATGCATTTTTGACCAAGTTTGACAAGAGCCTCAGGAATAGCTGCTAAGAGAGCTTGTCCTATTTTTACGCTTTTATTCCCACCCACAGTTAAATTTCATCCCATTTTTTTCCCTATCATGTTAGTAATCAATCCATCATTCTTTTTCAAATCCAGTCTTAGCATCTCTGGTTACCACAAAGAGATGAACTAATTGAAAGAGATCAGAGAGATCCTGACTATAAATTTGTAAGACAATGCTTAAATTTTTAAACTAACGTTTGTCTTTCCTTAAAAGAGATTAGAAAGTCTTTTGCTACATTATGGAAATCTGATTTTGACCAAGGTTTAAAGCTGTGGGACCTTTCCCGACCACATTAAAAGATATCATGAAGGGCTAGTCTTCAGTGAGAGGCCTGGATTTAGGAAGAGACAGTGGAGAATAGGAAAAGAGGTTGAGAGAATGTGCAGAGAATGAGGAGGAGGAACAGACATGAGAAAGAGGAAGTTGAGAGACAGAGCACCAGGAGGAAAGCCAATCCAAAGATGAGGTAGAAGAGAAAAAAGAGAGTTTGAGTTTAGATTTTTAACATTTTTATTAGCTTTTCCTAAGGAGTCCTTAAGAGAGGTAGTTTTATAATTTTGCTGTCTTTTAGAGGATCTTTGTCTTTAAGAGGCCTCTTCTTGTCAGCTAAAAACTTGTTGACCATTAAATATTTGGAATCTTTGCATCCTTTGATGTTAAGGTGCCATATAAATGGGACTGTCTTATTCATATCTCAAGTTCCCCAGGGTGGCCACTAAAGTTCTAGAATACTCAACAGAGCTTCCAAAATTTAGTGTTATTGGCTTTCTAATGGTAAACATATATTCAAGGGGCCTGAAAAAAACTAACAAAATCTCCGGGGCATTATGATCACATCATGACTATGAAAACCTCTATTAGTAAAAAAAAAATCAAACCAAGAGGCATATACAAGATGTATACAAGAGGGTAAAAATGAATAAAAGCTCAGGTGGTGCTTCGAGACTAAGAGAAGCAGGCACTGGTCTAGTCCATAGAAGGAACTGGTCCTCTAACCAAGTGGCCTGGGCTGAACAGCAAAGGGGCCAATCCTGCCTGAATCTCAGCAGCAAAACTAAGGCATATAATCAACTGGAGAGTCATTAGCATAAGGCTCTGAAGTAAGGCTCCAAAGGAGCATTTTAACTTGGAGAAGGACAGCGGAAAATTTTGCATGGCTTCAGCAGGAGGGGGTTGGCCGAAATTCAGCTAGACTTAGCAGGACACGGTTTGGCTGCAGTCCAGCTAGCTCCGGAAATGGGAAAACAGGGATTGTTCTTGTGGAGTAAGAGTCATTGTTTGGGCAGTCTGGGTTTCATTGAGAGAGGTAAAGAGGAAGAATTAGGGGTTAAAGTCATATGCAAGAGAGGTGGGAAGGAAGAGCTATGGGGGTTCAAGAGATTTGAGAGTAGGGGGTACAAGGATTTGTGAAAGCCACAGTGGAAAATTCTCCGGTCTTAAGTCACTTGGGGTCTCTTACACAAAAGCAGTAAAATTTGTTTTCACAGGGGCCTTCAATGGCTTCAGTCAAAGTGATTTCTAACAGTGACCATGTCAGTGGGAGCAATGTCTTGCAGCAGAACTCCCTTAAGCCTCGTTAAACTGCTGGACTAGGCTGTGGATTGAGGGAATTCTGGGAGAGGAGGAGGAACTTTTCTCTCGATTGCATCTTCTTTATACAGATGATAACTCAAATTTGTCAGGAAGTCTGCAGGGTAGGATTCGAATGGAAAAAGGTAAATCCGATGGATAAATTCCTCCATTATTACTCCGTATCCAGATAAATGTGAAAACCTTTTACAGTTCAGCAGTGGTCTTTTATTCTGTCAAGATCCCAGGATAATGAAGCATAATTTTGAGGAAGAGAATTCAAAGTACTTGGATGTTTGCTTATTTTGGTTCAGGGGAATGCTGGCACCCTTAGAAGACCAGCCCTTAAGTATGCAACGTTGGAATGGAAGTCAAGTAGGAAAAAGTATTGGTTCTTCTTACATAAACTTCAGTTGAATATAACTTTCTCACGACATTTCAGCTCCCCCACCCCAATCTTGGATAGTAATAAGGGAAAAGATAGGACCAAAAGAAGAGACAATGTTGAAAGATTTTCCAGATGCTTTAAAACCCTGGAAAGCATTCAGTTCTGGTTTGATCTGAAGTATAAGCTAATCCACTTATTTTTTTTCCTCTGGATCATACAGCTGGTTCCTGAAGTGAATGTTCATCCGTGCCCTTGTGAACAAGTTCCACAGCAGTTAGAGGTGAAATTATTGGAGAGGCTTCCACAAATCTGATTCACTGAAGGGAAATTGTGTTACTTCTGTCCTTTTCTCCTCTTCATGATTAAAAAAAATTTTTAATAAAAGCATTGTTTTTGCCATAATTTCAAAGAAGGTCATAACATTTATGGATCTTGGCAAAAGCATCACTTAAGTAACTACTTATTCCAACTTTGAGACAGATGTAGAGTAACATGCTGTAGGTGTTACTTGCCTGTACTTAAGAGACTCATGAAATATAAAACCCATTCATTATTAAATTTTAGTCTTGTTTGAGGTTTATTTGAACTTGTTTTTTCAACGTGCATGCAACGTATAAAAATTGGTTTTGTCCAGACCATTCATTTAATTGCTTTTGACTGTTTGGTGAGTGCACCACATACAGGCCTGACAGTGTTTTGTGTTAAGAGAGTGTAGTTCTGAAATAGCAGAAAAACAGGGATAATGTTGTTATAATTGAATACAAAATTCATTAGATCTAGGACACTGATGTTTATTATTTCATTCATGTATCCCTGAGAAGGCTTAATGATTAATTATGTACTTCTCTGCCCCAGCTGGTTCTTTCAGAATAGAGATTTCTTCTCTTCCACTTGCCATTCAACTACTACATCCCACCTAGTCAGTATTCAGAACATCTTCCAGTTGTTTCAAGAATATACACTGTAGGAGTTCTGTAATTTTTAGTGCTATGCTCTAAAAATTGTACAGAGATAGAGACTTTTTTCCTGTATCTGAGAGTCTCCTTAGAGGAACTCCACTTAACAAGCTTATATCAAGTTTAGTGACCAGCATTGTGATATGTACTATAGATACACTTTTTTCAAAGATAAAATTAGTATATTTGCTTATATATACAGGGATATTTAGGAGAAAGATATAAGAAAAATTAGAAAACAAAATGAGACTACAAATGTGTCAAATTGGAGGTTGGGTAAGCCTTTAGTTAAAATTGTTACATAGGTAAGTAAAATAGGTAAATTTTATCTTCCTTTCCTCGCTGCATCCTTCTTAATGACATTTTCTTTCAGCTGTAGACACACTTATTCTATAAACTTGTGCTAATTGTAGAACTAATTCACACTAAGGTCATCTTGATGAAAATCACTAAATATTCGTTGAACATTTCCCCATGGACCAAACTCTGTATCTGGGACTATAAACTTTCTTTCTTTAACCTTCAAACCATCTCCCAAAGCATCAGCATTAAATGTAAGTTTGTTAAAAATTCAGACCCTCAGACCAACTAAGTTGGAATCTGCATCTTAACATAATCCTCAAGTGATTAATAAACACATTAAAATTTCAGATACAATGGTCTAAAGTGGTGGTTTAATTTAATCAGAATCACCGAGGTGGTTTGTTATAAGGTCTACATTTGTGGAACCTCAGGTCTAGAGGATACAAAAGAAGCCAAGACTGATCTTTGCCTTTAAGCATTTTATAACACAAATGATCAAATTGATCACACATTGAGTAGAGAACAAGTAAGTGTCAATCTGGGTGATTTTGACTTTAATGCAGTAGTTTTGAGGAGGGAAAGATTAGTGTGGAGTTGAGTTGTCAGGAAAAGTTCTATTGCCTGGGAAAATGGTGGCACCACTAATTAAATTAAGAAAGATGGAAAGTATGGCCAGTTTGTAAGATATGATGTTTCATCACAGATATATTGACTTAGAGAGGTTGATAAATCATCAAAGAAAGTTAATACCATTGACATTGGAAATGTATGATCCTAGTGCAGCTAAAGCTAAAAATTAAAAGACTATATGCACCTTGAGGACAGGATCCCTATTCACTCTTCTATCATCAGTGCTAGTGGTATACCTGACACACAGGAGATGTTCCACAGGTTTTTGTTGACTTAATGAATAAATGAATTTAGATGTGCTCCTTAAAACCATGACCCTTTACAATTTTCCCACCTAAATGCATTTAGTCTTTTAAAGAAGACAATAGGAATAACTAAAAAGCTTAATGCAACCTATAAATCTTTAATAGTGGATTTTGGGGCCCTGAGGAAACCAGAAGAAAAGTATCTTTGGTAGGAAACATTTAATTTACTACATCACTTATGGATAAGGCTAGTCTACACACATCCATTCTATTTTTTTTAATGTTTGTCATGTGTTTTGTTATAAGAAAAACTGTTAGCAATCTTAAACACTCCCAGAAAGTTTATAAAATAAAGTCAAATGGGGCTCCTGGGTGGTGCTGTCAGTTAAGCCTCTCACTTGATTTTGGCTCAGGTCATGATGTCAGGGTCCTAGGATCTAACCTTGTGCGTGTCCTTCTCCCTCTGCTCCTCCCCTCTGCTTGCATGGTCTCTAAATAAATAAATAAATAAATAAATAAATAAATAAATAAATCTTTTTAAAAATGAAGTTGAACTTTATGATTTTCCTATTATCATTATTGGAAAGCACTGGGTGCTACTATGTGCAAAGTCTCTTTCTCTAAGCCAAGAAAAACCTATATATTATGGGAGGAGAGAAATGTGGTTGCTTGCCAATTCCTCTATAACCATCCATCACATCCCTTGATTTCCAGTCTTTCTCCTTGGAGCCTAGTTTATATACACCATGTTGAGTTTGCTTTACTGCTACTATGCACAAGGAAAATTCTTCTACAACTAACTAAAGTCAGGGTCAGGGTCCATATATTCCATTGCTGAACTCATTCTTTGATGTTAAGGTAAATTTACTGACTTGGGGGATCCTGTGATATGATGTAACAGTACATCTGGGTCATTCAAAATAACTAAAAATATTATTAAATATATGATCCAGCTTTTAACAGAGTAGACAAGGGGTAAAGAAAAGAAAGAATCATAGCCCCTTCTCTTCCCCACTGAAACAGGATGGATGAATCAACAGACTGTTTCAAAGAGCCAGCTTTTATGTCTGAGCTCCAATCAAATGTATCATACTTTATTAATTTACAAGCAGCCTGTAGTTTATAAACGATCTGTGTAAAAAATCAATTAAGCTTAAACCCCTTCGTAGAGGTTTCTAATTTGGTAAACAGCTTTCTTCTTTACTCGAAATCAGACAGTTTTCATATTTAGAAACACATACTACATACTCCACCCATACATAGAAATGACTATCCCACTGATAGTCTTCCTTCTGAACCAGAATTGCCCACTCTTTTGCTTTAGGAGCCATGATGGGAAACACCTGCAGCTCTTGACTACCTTATAGGAAAAATGTGGAGGAAAAACACCTGGAAAATAAAAGCAGTTTAGGGAAGTTGACCCTAACTGGTTTCCTCATTGGAATGACATTAATCCTAGGTTCATTTAGGTTAGAAATGTATCCATTTTGAAAGTTATGTGATTATTTTCCAATTACATTTTAGTATGATTTGCTTGATCCAATTGCTTTCCTTGTCATGATGGGTTGAGGTGAATAGAAACCTAATTTGGGAGTTTTGATTGAATTACAGGAGGCAGGTAATCATGGCAATGGAGGAGAGAGGAGTCAGATATTAACAGCTTGCTATGGAGCACTTAGGGTAATACAGCACTTCTAAAAATCGAGGCTAAATGGTAGGAGAGAAGTATGGAAAGCAAGGGGAGGCAGCTCCAAAATTAAATTTCATGCATTTCAAAATCTTGTTCTGCTAATCCAAAAATAGAAAAAGAAACTCTTTTCATTCTTCCTCATACCCCTTCACATATCCTTTCTCTTGGATTCCAGAATTCTAGTTAGTATTCACAAAAAAAAGGAAAGATTTTTTGTCTTACCTTGATTAGGTTAGTAAGTTCTTAAATGCACAATGATTTCAAGCTTGTATTTCTCAACAACATGCCCATTCCCTAGCTAAACTACTTGATATGCAAAAAGTTCCCTTTCCATAGGATTTACAATATACAGTATTATGAAATAATGTACATGGAGGCTGGGAAGATAATTGTTTGGATGCACATACTTAAATTTAGAAACTTCAAAATGTTAATGATACTATTGGGATTCTAACTGCAAAGTTGGTGAGATTCACTTCCCAGAAGGTCACCAAAACAGTGCACTTTTTCAATTTAAGCCCTGAAGGAATATAAAGTTGCAAAATTCCAAGAAGATTAAAATCAGTTACATTGCTAAATTGAAAACTAATTCAACAAGAGCCAGTTGCACATGAGACAAAGTTCTTCCCCACCACACCCTAATCCCCAAAACATATTGGACAAATCATTTGGCTAAAGAAGTGGGAATACTATTCACAATTACCTTATCATCAAGGAACAACTAGGGACAAACTTTGTTCTAAAAATTGGAAGCCAATTTTCAGCCATGTTGGAAGACTTCACTATACCCTGCAGAATATCCTGTCTATAGCTTGTTGCCTATTGCCTAATGAATTGAGATAAGTTGGGAAAAAAAGGGAAAATCCATTGTTGCTGTGTTTCAGCATTAAACAGAAAGCAAGTAGGAGTTTTAGTTCAAAGAGCCTTAGGGTTTAGAAACAAGGTAATATATATATATATATTCATATGTTTATTTCATATTTCATGTATATGCTTTGTATGAAATCAGATTAATAAACAAAACTTTAAATTCCCTATCTTAGAGACATGATTTCTGGTTTGATTAAGTAGCCTTCAAACGGAATGTTCAAGTCACATAATGACTTTAGCCAGTCAGCCATTTGGGCTGTCTACATTGTATAAAACAAATGTATGCGAGTGCCCTTTAGTTTTGACGGGACAGACCAAATAATATTTTGAGAAATGTTTTAGGGCTCTGCTTAGGTAGTAAGGACCCTGCCATTCAACCACATTCACAGGCATGCTCTAAGTCCTTTTCAAAGCCATTTGTTTGATTTTATGAAAGCACAGACTGAATATTAAAACCAAGTAATGGTAGGTTATTAATTGGTATGGAAGTTTGCAGGACACAAAATTAAACTGTAGCAGCATTGTTCAAGACTACATGATTACAGAGAGAGAAAAAGAGGGAGTGTGTGCTATTTTACCACTGTTGGGGTTTAAAGTTATCATAGCCAGTTTCAGAAGCATACGCTATGCTCAAGAGTCTAGTATACCTGAGAACATGATACTCTCAACAGGAATTTATTTAGCTTCCAAATGATCCATTAAAAAAGGCATAAAGTACAAGAAATGTTCTCAACTACTGTTTAGCAAACAAGCTTTTTAGTGCTTGTAGGTGAGCCCAAAAGACACTAGTGTTTAACTATAATAAAAGTTATGTGTCCCAGGACCTTTTGCCAAGACCATTTACATCTTATTTTGTTAGCCATACTTTTGAGGATTACCCAGGCTCTTTGCTTTTTACACTTACTTTCCCTCCTCCAGGAAATGGTGGAAAGCATCCCTGCTGGGAAAGAAGCTTTCTTCCCTCCAAGAAAGAGGCTAATGTCTCATACGTCCATATATCACTTCTCACCTAATTCTACAGATGTATAAGAATAGGCCATAGACTCATTTACCTGTTAGGAATCACTATGTGTAAAAGATAGTGAAGATGTTTCAAACTGGCAAAATTTTAAATTGTCTCTGGACCTTTATTTACGTGCATTTTTTTTGCAGATAATAAATAATCGCTTGTTCCTTTCAAATATCTTTGTCTTACACGGATTCAAAAAAATACATGTACTCCATATTTATTACAGCATTATTTATAATAACCAAATTATGGAAGCAGCCCATGTGTCCATTGAGAGATGGATGGAAAAGTAGATGTGATATAGATAGATAGATAGATAGATACATACATACATACATACATAAATATACATAAATATAGATATTGATAGCAATGGACTATTACTCAGCCATAAAAAAGAATGAAATCTTGCCATTTGCAACAACATGAATGGATCTAGACAGTATAATGCTAAGTGAAATAAGTCAGTCAGAGGAAGACAAATACCATATAATTTCACTCATATGTGGAATTTAAGAAACAAATAAACAAAGAAAAAAAAGAGACTAGCCAAAAAACAGACTCTTAACTATAGAGAACCATCTGATGTTTGCCAGAGAGTAGGTGGGTGGGCGATGGGTGAAATAGGTGAAGAGCACAAGTGATGAGCACTAACGTTTAGAATTGTTGAATCACTATACTGTACACTGGAAACAATATTGTACTGTATGTGAACTACACTGGAATCAAATGTTTTTTAAATGGAAAAAATATCTTTGTGCTTATTATCAACTAAATCTTTTTTTAAAAAGATTTTATTTATTTATTCATCAGAGAGAGAGAGAGAGAGGCAGAGACACAGGCAGAGGGAGAAGCAGGCTCCATGCAGAGACCCCGACGTGGGACTCGTTCCCAGGTCTTCAGGATCACGCCCTGGGCTGGTGGCAGCACTAAACCACTGAGCCACCCAGGCTGCCCTATTATCAACTAAATCTTAAACCTCATTTCAGGATTACTAAAGTTGTATTCACAAAAAAAATGTGATTGATGAGAACCAGCAGTTTCTCATCAATCTGGAGAATCCCAATGAATAATGAGATTATCATTTATTATAATAATACCATTTAGATTAACTGGAAATTCTCTCCTAAAGCAAATTACAAAACTCTATTTAATTAAGGCCAAAAGAAATTCGATGTTCTTTACTTAAAGACGACAAGGAATTCACTAATCTTTATATAATAACAAATTGCCAAGAATGTATATGCAAACATGGCTTTAAAAATCCATAGCTAATACCTTTCTGCCCAACTTGTTCCTGAAGAAAAGGGCACCCCATTCCAGTTGAGTCTTCTAGAAGCTGTGAATCTGCCATCCCCTATTGCTGCCTACATTCCATCCCCAGGTTGTTTGGACTCCATCCAGGACATCCTTGACGGTCACCTGGGTTCTTCCACCAGGTCTGTCTCCAGGCTTGCTCTCCTTTTAACTAATCTCCAAATAGCTGCCAAAATAATCTAAAATAAATATCATCTTTTTTTTTCTTCTGCTAAACAACCATTAAGTTACCTCCCTTAATCCTTGTGATAAAAGCCAAACTCCTCGGGGCACTTGGGTGGCTCAGTTGGTTAAGCATCTGACCCGAGATTTCAGCTCTAATCATGATCTCAAGGGTCATGAGATTGAGCATGGAGCCCGCTCAAGAGATCCTCTCTCTTTCTCTCCCTCTGCACACAGCCCTTAAAAAAGCCAAACTCCTTGATGTGGCCTAAAAGTCCCTCTGACTTTGCCTCCTTCTGCCCTCTCCGGTCTCATCTGCCGACCATCACCCATTCTCATTTCTTGACCCAACTGCATTTCCTTGATCCCTCAAAATGGAGTTAGCTGGCTTACAAAGAACACCAATAGCTTCTTGTCCCTAGTTCCCTAACCTAGCACATAACGTATGTTTTTGATAACTGCTTGTTTAATTTTACGTTTTCCAAAACCCTGGAGGCTACAAAGAGAGCAGGGACTAGTCTGTCTTTGTTCAAAACTATATCCTCAGCTTCCGGCACTGAGCCTGACAAAACTTAAGTGCTCAAAAGATTCTAACTGACAAGACAAATCACAAAGAAATAAAAAGAAGGGTACAGCCCTTTTGAGGAGAAATACTTGATGCCAATGCAACAGACCAAGAGAGATTTCTATTTTACCTAATGACCGATACGAAAAAAAGGAAAATGATATATAAATGTGTACAGGACAAGAAAAAAATAGTTCACAAAAGTGTAAAAATAGGACTCTAGTAAACATATAGGCAATTTTGGCCACACTTCAACGAAATATCCTCTTTCCACGTACAAGGACTCGGGGGTTTTGTTTTCTAATAGAAGGCAATGCTAGCAGTTTAGCAAGGGTATAGTGAAAGGAATAATGCCATATGATTTGTTTAAATAGGTCCAAATATTTTTGAAACAATTAATATAATTAATCTTAATGAGCATAACCTGTAGGAACTCATCCTATACAAGCAATTCTAAATGTGAGAGATTTATAAAACTACACAAAACAGCCCTATTTTTACCAGTAAAAAACCAGAAGCAACCCAAAAACTCAACAGAATAGACATGATGCATCCTCTTGTTGGACTAGTATAGAATTTTTATGAGAATTAAGAAGCAATAGAAAAATAGGCTTATGATATACTTAAATGTAATACAAATTTTTAAATATAGTATGGTTAAGTATATAAAATACATAAGAATAGAAAAAGGCTGAAAGTAGTTTTGTTTAGCAGTCACAATTTTTCTGTTAATTCAGTAAAAACAGAACTTGTGGGATCCCTGGGTGGCGCAGCGGTTTGGCGCCTGCCTTTGGCCCAGGGCGCGATTCTGGAGACCCAGGATCGAATCCCACATCGGGCTCCCGGTGCATGGAGCCTGCTTCTCCCTCTGCCTATGTCTCTGCCTCTCTCTCTCTCTCTGTGACTATCATAAATAAAAAAATAATAATAATAATAAAAAAAAAGAACTTGTGCTAAACTATCCTTAAATGTCTACTTTACTTTGTTCATGTGAGCTGGTCTAATAATTATATCTTTGTTATGAAGAAATAAAAATACTTTTCATTGGCTCTGATTTTGCTGTTTTGATAGGTATTTGGGGAAAAGTGAAAGAATCACGATGACTCAAAACCATGTCATGTATGCATATTTCCTTTGTTTGCCTGTTATCATTATTCTTAGGAGGATAGTTACTCAAGTTCTTTTGAAATACTATCAAAAAAGCACCCGATTGTTTCCTACAAACCATTCCTATATTCATAAAGAAAATATTTAATAGCTGGAAATGTCTGTGTTGTAACATGGTATAAAATAGGTTATTACTTATCCTCATGTAAATGGATACTACAGATTGATAGGAAACCTAGCTACCAAATTACAAAATCACAGAAAAATGTCATATTGCAATCTCCAAGGGATCCTTCTTCAAAAAGGGATTGTGTAAAATCAGACATCCAGATAGGATTAGTCATGAGAGATTTACTGCAGGAAATACCTGTGAGGAAAGATAAGGAAGGGAGCCAGAGGAGGCTCAGTGACCTGTCAGACCATGAGGCAAGTCTGATCCCCATGAAGGGAAGAGGGAAGAATGAACGGTTGGATAGGAAGCATCTTAGACTGAAGCGCGATTCTAAGAGAGTGCAGCGAGGTTGCTGGGAAGTCCTTGAGAAATGTCTCCCACCAGAGGAATCCTTTCTCTTCCAGGAATTGCCCTGCCTTCATTTCTCTTCCATGTTCAGTCACAGACTTGAAGCAGCCCATCATAGGAGTGGCTTCCACATGAATGCAGTGGTAGATTTGGAGCACAGCAGCTGGGACCATCAGTTAATTACACCCTCTGCAACAGGAACTCAGAGAATCTCTTTCTCCTGGCTGTCATGGGCATCGATATTTAATTACATTCAGAATAGAGCCTCTTGTATAGAAGAGCATCTATTCCAATGTTAGCTCAAAGGAGCCACCCAGTTATTTGATGGCATTTTTTGATGTAAGATGACCATGTGTTTCTCATGACAACAGCCCCAGGCAATAATTAGGAAAGCATGCATCTCCATTGTTTGGGTAGAGAAACTGAGGTATGGAGAAGCTAACGGAGCTACCAAAATTAAAAATAAATACCAAACTAGAACCCAAATCACTGTTGTTTCAGTATAAGAAGGTTCCTTCCCCTTTACATTCATATATGCAGAAATGTAATAGAAATTTCAGGATGCTAGCATAGATAACACATAAACAACTAAGACCACATGGTTCTCTAGATCACTCTTGCGTATTATGAGAAAGGAGAGTTAGCAGTTAGATACATTTATTTCAGAATAAAATCAAAGGTGTTTATTCATAAACTTTCCTGAGAGACGTTGGTTTTCATCAATTATTTCATTTTCTGACTAAACAGAAGATTTAGAAACCTAAATTTAGTTCAGAAATTTAAATTTAGAAAATTTAGTTTTCTAAATTTTTCTTCAACAAATCTTGACAGTACATACTCAGTTTTAAAGTACAAGTTTTAAAGGCCACTGGGCACAAAGAAATTGTTTAATGCCTTTACTATAACTCTTAGTTTCAAATATTCTGATCTGTGACTCACATAGAAAATAGGTTTTTCCTTTAATTCTATACATATAATGATGTGTTTTTAGATAATTCCCATCTTAAAAATGACGATTTTGCTCTGCCCAACTATTTTGAGATTGGTCTCCTCTACTTTATTAAGCCAAATTTTAAAGTGACTGAATTAGGGACATTTGAAAGCTTAATTAAGTCCTCAAGGCAAAATAGCTATAACTTTCTTTATGATGACCTATTGCTCTAAAAGAATTTATGTTCAAGTTGTAGTTTATTGTCATGAGATACCTATATCACTTCAGTTCCCATAAACATCACGAAGGATTTTATTTTCCAAAGATCAAGCGCATGTCAGTTCCAACACCAAAACCACCTCTAACCTTACCATCTCTGTTGGTGGGTACTTAGTTCCAAATTTTAGGGTTTAAAAATTTTCCAAGATCTTATGAATATTATATAACAGGTCTTGGGGTAGGGAGGGGAATAGATGCTAAACTTACTAAAAACACCATTTCCAAGGCACCCTTTGAATGATATTCAAGGTTGGTTTGTCTTGGATTTCTTTTCCGATCTTGAGAAAAATGCATGAATTTTCTTAGGCAGTACATGTATTCAAAATGATGAGCTACATTAGTCATCTCCATTAAGGTACGTTATTCTTAAAACAAAATAAAATTCATTGCCACATAAAATCTGTTTCCTCAGACTTCAAAGAATGAAATTCTCTGTTTCTTTATAACAACAGTTATAGCAATACAAGCTTTAGGGACCATCATCGCCAGCTTTTAAATTGAGCCTGAAACAACCTACCTCACAGTTTAGTAACTTTATCTTTTTCTACTCAAGCCATCTTCATAACTAAACAGAACAAACTCACATCATTTATTTTGCACATTTGACTCCACTCCTTTGGGACAAAATCATTTTCTGGATGAAATGGAACTGCAAAGGGTGTTCATAACACTTGATCATTTAGGAGGAAATAGAACATACACTCCCTATTCAATATACATTAGGTCACTGGCATTTTTGCATAATGATTTCATAAAAATATAACCATGTGCATGACTGAAAGTAAATTTGTTTAAGTTCCATTCAGTTAAAAGCAAAAAAAAAAAAAAAAAGCATTCAAGGAAGTAATTCAAAGGGTTTAAAAAACGATGATTTGTATTTTTTCCGTCAAAATTACTCAAACATATTTAAACGCAAAATCTACCAGGGGTAAATTAATCAGAGAATCTTTGAACTTGAAAGAATTTCAGAGGTTGTTTTAATTCAGATACAGTTTTAGAAATATGTAACAGAGACCCAAGTTACCATTGGCTTACACAGGATGAAAGTTAATTTTTCTCTCATATAACAATGTAGACTTAGGCAAACATTGCTAGTAGGATTACTCTGGTCTGTGAAGTCATCTAGGGACTCAGGATCTGTCTATCATACTGCCCTGCCATCATTAGTGTGATACTTTTTGTCCAAATGTTCAAGATTGGTCACCATCAGATTCTTACTACAGGTGCTACCTGAATATTGCACACATCACTTCTGGTCCTTTATCTCCGGCCAGAAGTATGTCACACCTGGACACAAAGGAGGCTGGCAACCAGCCACACCTGCCTGCAAAGGAGGCTAGGAGTAGTGTTTATTCTAAAAACTCATGTGCACCCCTGAAATTCAATTATTACGGAAGAACAGGAGAAATTTCAGAAGATTCACTAAAAGTCTATGCCCCAGAGGTCATTTTAGATCCTAATATATAACACAAATAAAAACTGAACTCTGATTGAAGAGAAGTTGGACCTCCATCCATGTCCTCTTGATTCCTCATGAGTTTCCTTGAAGAACCAGGGCTTTGTAAGACACATTTAGAAACCATTGCTGTAGACAAAGAAGGAAAGCCTAAAACGTCCAAAAAAGGTGGGGCAGCTAAAGTAGGTAAATGTAGCAACCTATGGTTGGCAGTGGAACCACCTCAAGAAAACGCTCCCAATTATATCAAAAAGGGTCTGCTGCACTCCACGCCAACGTACTGCTGCTTTGCAAAGCTGTGGGCCCTATGTTACCACATACCAATTTTTCAAGAGATGCCAGAAATCTATATTTTAGTGAAATCTCCTGCTTTTTTGATATTGGTTACTAGAGAACACATCTAATGATATTGTGAAGGCCAAAAACACATCTGCAAGCCAGATCAGCTCAAGGGTCACTCAATACGATCTCTATTCATCGAGAGCAATCCTTTCATTTTCTAGACAAGGAAACAGAGGCCTAGAGTGAATAAGTGATTAGCCTATGGTCTCACAGCTAGCCAAACCTGGTTCGGTGGGGGGTTTTTTGTTTTTTGTTTTTTTTTTTTTTTGTCTTTCAGTTTAGTGCTCCTTACGCTACACCACCATAAAATGCCACTGTGAATGTCAGCAATAAGCAAGTAGGAAAAACACGGAAAATAATTCCTTAAGAGTAATCTAATTCTATGCTACAATTTAGTGTTCGGCTTTGAAATGAAATCTTTCACAGCAGATCAAGTGTGTGTCCTATACCCCATTCTCTCTGAACCCCATAATTGGAAGTAAGGTCTGTTCTGTTTTCTGCCTTCCTGGCCTGGATTTGCCAGAGCCCCGGCTGCCTGATGAGGAACACATGAGGCTGGGAAGCGTCAGAGGATGTCACTGGCACTCGCCCAGTAGCCAATCTTGCCTCTCTCCAGCACGGCCCATTTAATTGCACACTCATATCAGATCAGTGGCAGATTTATTGCAAAACACATTTTTCACTTTTATGTGTATTTTTTTCTGTGTGCTGCAAAGTTATATGGTTAAAATAGTTTTGGCTGAAATTTTTAAATATATGGAAATGGATAACATTTACCTTCTAAATGCCTGAGTGGAACTAAATTATTCATGGATTAGTTCTATGGTACTCACATAAGATGCTTTATGAATATTTCTATTCTTTAGAAGCTTCTTGTAGGAGAATCTTACAATCTTAGTGTGTGTCAAGCATGAAAAAGTACCTCACATATTATTTCTACCTTAGGGTGGGGTGGTTTTCAGTCTAAAACCTAGATGAAGGGATGTGCTTATTTTCTGCTTTTGTACCCTAGAATTTTTGCTTTGATCAATCTTCCTAATACTTAAATTAAAATGTTTTTTTTTGTCCAGTGAATGTTATCCTAAATGTATCCTAAGAAAAGGCTGGAAATGTAAGTAATCTATACTTACATTGTAATTCAAAAAGATATTTAGTTTTCAAACTTGAATTTTTTTCTAATTTAAAATCATTAGAGCTCTTTTTTTTTTTTTTTTTTTTTTTTTAATCTAAGGTTTTGGTGGTTTCTGTGATACTGGCAGTTGGCAAAAGTAATGTCTATGGGGGGCCAACCTCAGAAAATAAGAGTCAAGGGATGGATTTGGTTTGGCTGGGAAAATACAATATTTTTCCATTCCCTATTTCTAATGTCTTAAATCATCAGATTTTATTAATAGAATAAATTGAACCACATGGAGCGCTTCCAACATCACTGTTAGAAAAACACAGACGCAAATGTACAAACAAAGCTGCTCTATTTCCTGGTCACTTTCTATAGTCTTACCTTTTTTTATCTTCTGTTTTTCTGAACTGTTCATTCTCTTTCTCTCTCCTATTTATTTCCATTATAGTTCACTTGTTTCTTCTTTTAACTTTTCTCAACATTCTATCCAGTCCTGCTTCGTTTTGTCACCGCATATCTAAAAAGATTGATGTGACTTATTTATGAATCTTGTTTTCTATTATATATAAATTCTGTCTTCTTATAGAGTCACCTGATACTTCTATAAATATGTTCCCAGGCCAAAAAACAAAATCAACAAGCATATTCTCATGGGCTGAATTGGCCCCCGCACCAAATTAATTAATATGTTGAAGTCTTAATCCCCTGGTACCTCAGAATGTGACTGTATTTGGATAGAAGGTCTTTAAAGAGGTAATCAAGGTTAAATGAGATTGTTATGGGGGATCCTAATCCAATACAACCTAAATTAGGACACAGATACACACAAAAGGAAGACCAGGCGAGGACATAGACAGAAGGTGGCCTTCTACAGGCCGAGGAGAGAAGCCTCAGAACAAACCAATGCTGCCAGCACCTTGATCTAGGACTTTTAGCCTCCAAGACTTTGAGAAAATAAATTACTATAGTTCGAGTCATCTCATCTATACTTTCTGATGGCTGCCCCTACAAACTAATTCCAGTAACATTCAAACTCTTGTTTGAGATAACCAACCTTTGCAAGTTACATATTTTTAACTGAAAGTTACCTTTTAACACACCATTTTCTTAATACCCACTGTATGAAACATCGTATGATAATATAAAATTTCACACTTTCCAGTACATCTGAAAGACTAATTTTCTCAGATCCAGAGTAATTCACTTACATTTTTCTTTCCTTCAGCTTTTTTATCTATTGAACAAGCAAACAAAAATGTCTAAGTTTCTCACACCGTAAAAACCTGATTCTGGATGTTTATCTCCCCAATGACAGAGTTATGTATGGTTTTTGAGCTCCCACTGCTCACACCCAAGATGCTTTAAATATAGTGAACGTTTTTCAGATGTTGATCTTCTTCCAGGCCCCCTTTAACTCCCATGTAAATATAAACATTGCATTTTCACTGCATCTATGGTAAACGTTTGTTGTCTTTGAAAAAGAAAATTGGATTATTTTCCTTCCTCTACTAAAAAAGACAGCCTGGGTAGTTGACAGGTGACAGAAAATTTAACTAGATGACAAGAAGGAAGCACAGTGAAGAGCAAAAACAGTTTCAACCTGATTCCGTGTGCATCAGTTCACATATGGGACACTGACTCAGTTAGAAGCTAATGGGTTTAAACGAATGATCAGTCATTGCACATTCACCAACTGAAATGCATCTTTCCTTCCCCTTCCCTCAGTCTCACTTGTCACCCTTCTCAAAGACAATCAGGATGCCAAAGCTCAGGAGGAGAGGAGATGAAAAGAAGTTGTCAACAAGACCACAACTCAGTGGAGACTTCTCTGGTGTGACTGTGTCCTACTGCAGCACGCTTCCCTTTTCAAGAGTACAGGTAAACTGAGGTAATTGCATTTACCATGTGAAAGGCAGGAAGGAAGCAAAGGGGAAGATATGGTGAATAGTTGCAGGGGCAAGACAACTGGGCAAAGAAAACAGAGGACACATGGAAGATGGGATGGGTCTCCTCTCTCCCTCCGTCACCTCCCCCTCTCACTTTCTCGCCAGCTGTCTTGCCCTTTTCCCCTATTTCCCTCCTGTCCTTTCTCTCATCTTCCAAAATCTTGATCTCCTTGTCTCTTTGAAGCTGTCTCTCCCTCTTAATAACCCAGTTCCTTAGGGTGCCATTCTTGTTCTTTGGCTCTTTTCACTCTTTTTTTTTTTTTTAAGATGTTATTTGTTTATTCATGAGAAACACAGAGAGAGGCAGAGACACAGGCAGAGGGAGAAGCAGGCTCCATGCAGGGAGCCTGATGTGGGACTCGATCCCAGGACCCCGTAGTCAGGACCCCTGAGCCAAAGGCAGATGCTCAACCACTGAGCCACCCAGGTGCCCCTGCCCGTTTCATTCTTTGCTTACGACTCTTAGTGCTTTGGAGGGAAGGAAGGTGGTGGTGGGTCATTTTTCAAGAGAGTATCTTCTCATCTAAATTCCTGTAATTCCTAACTTAGTCATGCCCAGTTGTCACAGACGGTTTTTGTTCAAAAGTGGAAAAATTCTAGCTATTGTCCCTCCTTACATTAGCGACCTCCACTGATTGGCAGATGAGTGAGCCATCTTCTACTTGACCAGTCATAGAGCTCTGTCCAAGAGTACATTCCCTTGAAAATCAGGATAAGGAAATCAAGTTCTGTAGTTAAAAAGCATTATCCTTGCCATATCTGTCAGGCTGTCCTCCTTAGACTATGAGGATGATGAGAATTGCACCATTCAATCATTTGCGAAGAGGAAAGGTTTCTACCCCAGAATTTCTAATGGCATTAACTGGTGTTGAGTTGAATTTACATGATAAGAAAAGCTGTGCATACAGTCAGAATAAAATGCTTCCCAGGAATAATATGATCTTGGAGGAGAGCATTTTTTAACTTCACAAGGACGTTTAGAGCTATGGGATCTACGGCAGTGAGTAGCTATCGGTTTTTATTCCACAATTTCCTACAGGTGAAAATAGAGCTGTAGGGATCTGGTTGGGGCTTAACTAAGAAATTCTAGTGTTGATAAAGACTGTCCGTAAGGGTTTATTCATCTTTGTCTGTTTATTGCTACCATACGAAACATCTGCTGATGTGGGACCTCAGGTAGGGTGTGGGGGCAGTGGGGGCAGTGGGGAAACTGAATGAACAAACCCAAGTACAACTAATAATGCTAGCCAGCATCCATTTAGCATTGACTGCATGTATCGGTAGACCATCTAACTCAACCTCCACTCTGAATCTGAAGCAGAATCGATGTGTGAAACAGTTGTTTGGTGGTACAGCAAAGTCTGATAAACAGCATACAAAGAAGCACATAATGAAAGGTTTTTATTCTGCTTTGAAGTAAACAAAATGTCAGGCACTGCTGTGATTACAAAAGCCTGTGAAACCAAATCTTGCGTCATAATTTTTCACTATCCTGAATCCACGACCAGGATAATAAAGTAGTTAAGAGACTCCTTCAAAGACTTAGTGGTGGCCCCTGTCAATAAGCCCAGGTTTAAATTTCAAAACAGAACCAACCAACAATTAAAAGAAGGGCCTTTTGTTCATATCCCATGGCATCTGCCCCAAAAGTCCCCTTTGGGGGGATGTGAGTCTTAGATCGCCACTGCTTAGGGTGTCAGTGTCCAAGCTGTCTGTGACTGTGCATTAGGAGATAAGGACCTCATACGGCAGCACCATCAGCACACTGCTCCTTCACTGAGCCACACACATACCCCAGAAAGAAGAAAAATGTCCGTTGAGTTAGAATGTGTGGAGTAAAGATACTGGTCTCTACTCTGGTGTTAGCTTCCAATTTTATTGCAACTGATACCAAAGTTTGTGGCCTGACAGGAGCTCACACAGTGCAGTTTGAACAGCATGTTGTAAAATGTCAAGTCTTGGTCAGTTAGAAATTACAACCAGCTGCTAATCACAGAGACCCAAGTACAGATGAATGCAGGGGTCCTGTCACAGGGAGGACGTGAGAGGGTACAGGGACTCATGTGTCCACCGCAAGCTGAGGTCTACCAGATGCACCAAATCCCGAGGCCGCCCAGGCGGGCAGTGTCCCACAGGGTGGTGGGGGTACCTCGGGGTGGGCTGCCGCTGGGCCTGCAAGCGCTGCCCAGCAGGTGCCCTCGTGTCCCTGCCTCTGTCCCCCTAGCACCTGTCCCCCAGCTCGTGCCTGCGGCAGCCAGGGAACACCATGACAATCTAGTAGGAGAGGAGGACACTGGCCAACCCTGTTCCCACCGACTGGTCGGTCCCACTAGTGAGAGGAAGCCAAAACCAGGTGGCTGCCCCTCCACAGCCCCCAAGTGGAAGTGAGGAAGGGAATCCTCCTAAGCAATAGGGCTTCCCATGGTCCAGCTGGTCACCCACTTTGTGTGGAAAGAGAAGCTTCAGGCAAGAATGGATACGGCGTAAAGAATAAATAATAAGATTAAAGACAAAGAGGGCACCTGGGAGGGGGCTCAGTGGTTGAGCACCTGCCTCTGGCCCAGGGTGTGACCCTGGGGTCCTGGGTTTGAGTCCCACATCGGGATCCCCACAGGGAGCTTGCTTCTCCCTCTGCCTCTCTGTGTTCTCTGTGTTCTCATGAATAAATAAGGGGCCTGGAGAAGGTCCTGCAAGACCTCATCATCAACCAAGTGCTGACAGAAGGTGTGACCCTCCGGCTCGGCACCCATGTAACACTGCAGGGTACAAAGGGACCCGCTTAAAAGCAGACGCAGTTCGCCTGTGGACACCACATCGTGGGATTGTCCCTCTAAATATAAAGATGCTTTAACCTTCCACTGCCCACTGGGCCATTACTTACCAGGATATGAAATAAGACTTGACCCATCATCCTATCTGAATCCTCTAGTTCTCTAGAGCTTTCCTCTGGCAACTTGGGCCTCAGCCAGACTGCTTCCCCCGGTGTTCCATTTTAACTTTTCCTGTCCCCTCCAGAAGGGAAAGTGGCCATTATCACCATTTCTCTCATCTTTTCATATCTTATTCTTATGGAGTCTTGGCCTTGCCATATATAATACAGCTCTTGGAAGCTATGTCCAAGACATAGATTGCCATCCAAACAGAGGTATAGCAATGTCCTTTTGGTTCCTGTAAAATAAAAAATAAAAACCATATTAACACAGTAGTACCTTCCAGCAGGCTCGTGTTTACAAAATCAGAATCAGGTTGCTGTATCATACTGGAGAATTAGGTCCTCCAACCCCTCTGAATAAGTGTTCTCTTTTTAAACTGATAAAAAATATATATTTTTATTTTTCTCTTTAGGAGCTCTTTCATCCACTTCTAAAAAATACAGGCAGGATCAAATTTTGTTGCCTCTGATTTTTCCATTTTCTCTTTATCTTATGTTTTCTATTCGAATCTGTGAAAGGCCTAGAATAAATACGCTCCTGCTCAAGATTAAGATTTCTAAGCCCGCATTAGATGTGATTCTTCCAATATTGGAGAGCCAACAGTGTGAGTACAAGCCAACTAATTCCTCAATATTCACAAAGTCACTTCTTATAAAGCAGGTTCACAGTAGTTTCCTTTATCTACATTAACTTCTATCTGCTCCCAGAGGGGGGAAAAAATGTCTCCACCTGGCTTTTTCTAGTCCCCATTTCTGTGCCTTTAATTCACATTTCCATTGCCATGGTCTATTTTATTCAGCCAGCTTAAAATATCACGGCGCTTCTTTTATCCACACGACATTGTCTTCTCATTTCTGTAATATGCATTTTTTTCTTCTAATAAAATCTTGGCCTGCTTAGCTGTATTCCTGGAGCATCAAGCCAGAAGTTCTTATTCTTTTTCCAGTTATTTCTTCCAAAATTTATCACACGTTACTTTACTCTTGAAGCTTACATCATCCTCTTTCATCCCTAGCAAGGAATGACTACAAATATGACTCTTGGAGTAACTCTCAGTTATTTGATTGTCCAAACTCCCCTACCAGAATCCCAAGGCAGTCCAGGCTGATTTATCTTTTGAATCTTTCTGACAATAAAATGTTGCTGAAACAATTCTGTGATGTCTGTGTTTAATGGCTTTGAATAGATTTTCCCTCTCTCATCTTGGTCTTCTCTTTGTTTACTTCAATCTCAGAGAGAACTGGAGAGATCTGAAGGAAAATACACTCTCATGTCTCAATAAACATGAACCTTGAATAGTCCTCTTTGCACATCACTGACCTTACGCTTTCCTTTGTTCTCTTTTTTCTCAAGCTTTAATTCCCCCTCTTCTGGATTGTTCCAGGCACCTGAAGCCTTTTCTAACTAAACGGCACCATGAACCATCCCTCTGTTTCGAAGTCCCTTGGCATTTACATCTAAAAACTGGGATCAACCACTGTGTATCTGTTGTAACCATATTGCTAGATGGGGGTAGAGGGGGGTTGCACATGTATGCATGCACGGGTGCAGATCATTGCCTTGACTCAACAGCCAAAGGTCCCTTTCTTCTTTTGTATCATGATTTCTGTCTATACTAATACTGAAAATGCAACTGTGAGTCGATGCTTGAGGCCAATTGTATTAAATTGGCCATTATCCCATTCATTTAGCATTTATTGAGCACCTATTCTGTGTCGTTCACTGTGCTACCTGCTCAATCAAGTAGTCCCAGCTTCCAACAGCTCATAGTCTGGAGAAAAAAAGAAAAACAAGAAAATAGATAGTTACAACAGGAGGATATGGAATTAGCAAAGAAAAGCCCTAAATCAGTGTAAGAAGATGGTGGAGAAAGGAGATAATGGAAAGAGGAGGACCAGTAGGAGTTCTGTGGGCAGAGGAGAGAGCAGGACAGAGTGTCCCAGGCAGAGAGAAAGCAAAGCCGAGTGGAGTCCTGAGGTTTCTGTGCAATGGTTGGGGTGGTATGCATGGTGCCACGCAGCTGCAGAGGCAGGTTTGGGAAGACGGTGGGAGATGAAGCTAAGAAAGCGGTAAGAGCCTGCTTAGAAGGGACCTTGTCTGGCCTTGAAGAGCTCGCCCTGTATCCCACCCCGCTACTCACGTGTGACTGTAGGGACCAGACTTCTGACAAGCACCCGGAAAGAGCCTCGAAGTTGTGTCTGCCATCTGCCTTCTGCTGCTCTCTACTTGAAGCTCCTTTGATTCCAGGCTGTGCTACCAATCCTGTGATCGACCTCTCCAAATTATCCCAAACACCACCGCCAGGTTACCTGTACTGTTGTACTTTATCTCTTATATCCCCAAACCTCCAGAGTTTCATTGCATAGCAGATGCAGCAGAAATCCCCACACAGTACATCTCCAAATGGATCTCCACCACCATCTCCTGTTTCCCCCATGAACACATCTTTTACACATAGGTGCTATGGTTTCCCAACTCTATGCCCTTCCTCGAAATGTCCTTTTTATTTTTCATCTACTCAAACTTTTCCAGTCTTCCAGACACGTGTCCAGTGTAACTTGTCTCCTTAGAATCAACGGTGTATTTCATTTCTGTTATCTTTCAGCCCTATTGTACCGTGCCCTGTAGGTTTCTGTATTTATTTCATTCATCGGACTAAAACAATTGCTCCTTGATGGTCAGACCTGCATCTTGGTCACTTTTTTTTTTATTTTTAATAGTACATAACACCATTTCTTGAGCAGAGATGCTAGGTAAATATTAAATTAGAACATATTAAACCGATGACTATTAGTGAGGCTCAGTCTACTCTTCTCCTCAATGATCACAGTAGCTATTTTATCACTGCAACTCCCTTTACTATGTTATTTACAAGGAAGGTAGAGGCTGATGTTTTATCTCTATTTTATAGAAAAAATACCTGGATGTTAAGGATTTAAGATGTTTAAGTGTTTTGGGACTGGAATCTATGCTCCTGATACCTACTCAGTGTTTGTTTAGATTATACTAGACCCAGGATTCTTTTCCTGGAAGGGACTAAAGGGGAAGCTTTAAAAAATATATTAAGGGTTCTTTTTACTACTGTTTATCATCTCAGAGCTGGGAGAAAACATAATGGGAAAGTTGTTAAATCACTAAAAAAATAGGTGGCTTCCAATTTTATAATTCACGACATGAAGACTTAAAGAGATAGAAAGTTTCGAGTGCTCTGGACTCATTTGAACTACTTTGGGTTAATTTGTTGAAAGTCAATTAATTCAAAACCATTTCAGCACATGGGAAACCCACCAAAAGACCATCTGGAGGAAACTGTCAACTTGATATCCTGAGGTTACAGGAAACTTGGTTGCAACCGTTTGAGGGCAGTTTCAGGGGTGGGACGTGAGCCCACCAAAATAGAGAAGGCTATAAACTGAGTTTAAGAAAAAGACCGCCCACTCACAGATAAAACATAAAGCATCGAGCAATGCCAGGCACCCGAATTATAAAATATGCATGAAATTAGCATCCAGCTAACTTGAGCAGATAAACTCTTACTAAAATAGCTGAGGTGTTAAGGCTGTAGCAAAACTAAAACTTCAAAAAAAATCTTCCATAATTCATCAATTTTGACAAATTGACTTTTTGGAAATTGATTTTCAGGGAATTGTCCTGATTCTAGTTTGGATAAATATCTAGCCTCAATTGCTTACACATTCGTCTACCAAAGTGCCAGGTTTGTGAGCCGGCATGATAGCTGGTCTCTGATTCAAGACCTTAGTCTGTACCTTAACCCTATCCTATCTAGGATTCCCTTTCCTTATGT
Source organism: Canis lupus familiaris (assembly GCF_011100685.1). NCBI lineage: Eukaryota > Metazoa > Chordata > Mammalia > Carnivora > Canidae > Canis > Canis lupus. The sequence continues at coordinate 13,268,301 of NC_049231.1, forward strand.
CCTTCTTCCAAGATTTAAACTTCTATGAAACTTGGGACCATACACCACATCTTAAGACTCTTCATGTTCCTCCGGAAACTTGCACATTTGTATTTGGTAGACAGCGTGTTAGCCATCAGAAGAGGACAAGGCATCCATCCGATGGCCTCACCTGTGAGGGGATGGTTATTGGAAACCTCAAAAGATGATTCCCTCCTTAGTGTGGTTCAGTAGTTTCATCTTCATATGTGAAAGACAGAGTTACTATTACAACTAAATCAAGAGTGTTCTGGAGCTGAATGAAGTTTTCCTGCCTATTCTGACCCCCTCCAACTTGACCAAGGTATTTTTCTTAAGTGCAAACTGGAAAAGGAACATATATCATCCCTCTAAATCCTACCAACTATTGGGTAATTTTCCTTTAATAAATTTTGAATTGCAAGAGTTTTCTGTTATTGATAACGCTTACTTTTAGCAAGAATCTGAACTATTTTAACTTTTTCTTTCTGTTTTGCAATGTCATGAAGCCTAACCAGAAAGCAGAGCTTCTCAACCTATGAAACTGAGTTTCTGGCTATTTTTATTATTTTAGATAAATAATAATAGCCATTATTGGAGACTCCACTCTCCCCCTTGACATTATGACTTGGATGACCCACCTTTACCTCTGACTCTGAGGGAAGAAGGTCCTCCCATGTCTGGTGCCTGGGAATGTTCACCTATGTTTCAGATGTCCTACACTATCCTGTAATTACCCCCTGGAAGTATCTTTGATTCCCAGCCCTAAAAGACTATAGTCTGGTCCAGTCTTTTGCTGTTTGAAATTAATTTATTAGCTTATTATTAAAGCTTAAGTTTCTCTTCTGTGAAATCTGATTAATACCCATTGTTCTAAGTTATACTTTGTTCATATGCTATCACACAGCATTTTTCATGTTATATTTTGGCTATACCCACATCTGACTCCCCCTCTAGATTGTGAACGTATTTTTGCTTTTTGCCCTCAGTTGGACAGTTGTCTCTCACAGTATATGCTTTCACACTAGGAATATCCATCTGTTCTGAGTATGAAATAACTAGATTCCCAAATGCTCTAGAATCTAGTCTAATCAAATCCTAAAACTACTAGAACATGAGCTCCATGACAGCAAGGAGTTCCCTTGTGTTCATCAAAGTATCCCAGCTTCTAGAACAGTGCCTGGCAATAGTCTGTACTAGTCTTAATAATGTTTGTTCCTTGAAGAACACTTTGTTAATATGCAACAATACGAAGGGAATAGTGTTATATCAGTCTTTTTAAATATTTGTAAACTGAAAGACTCCAATATTCCTTTCATGCCTTTGAGACAAAACATAGTCTAAGATTTTTATATAATAGTGATTCCTAAATTTTTCAGCATTAATATTTTACATTCATGTGGTTTCACAAGAACAGTCTTATTTGAATACTCAAATAATTGTCATTTTCAAGCTTTATAGGTTCTGGGCTTTTCTGCTTCCAAAATGATTGCCACATCCACATGGGAACTCAAGGAACTGCTGTTAACTTAGATACAAAGAGTAGCCCATTGGGATGACTTGAGGGGTCAAGCCACTGCACCCCAGAGGTCTCCTGGGTGCTCTGAACAGTCTGGACTGTTTCCTGACATGGCATGTCCAGGGACCCTAATCCAGACGGGGTTCAAGAGCTCTGTAGGAAAGAACTTAAACCTGGCCAACAGTTGAGGCTTGAGGGTGCTCCCATTAGAGGTGACTGAGGTTCCCTAAAAGAGCAGACTGGAGGAAAGGAAGGGTCATCAAAAGTAAAACTGCCCAAGTGGAGACAAAGCCTGGCCAAATGCACAGAGTGAGCTTCAAGAAAGCCAGAGTCCAGGAACTCGGTCTGACTGCTGGGTCTGTGCCTGGTGTGACCACGGCAGGGAGGGGAGCAGGAGACCCCCGGGCTACCAGCAAATGGGCAATAAGGGTGGCAGCAGGTTAGTGCTGCTCACTGGAACAAAGGAATCATGAAACAGCAGATACAAGAGAGAAAGAGTAAGGAGGAGTGGCAGCAGCTCTAATTCTGTGTGAAACCTTCCCCAACCTGGTGAGAACTCAATGAGGTGAGGAAAGCTGGCTTTCCAACCAAACAATGCTCAGAACATTGGCTCCCACCCCACCACCTCCGGGGAGAGAAAATACAAGTTGTATCAGGAACAAGCATTAAGCTGAAAGGAAAGAAACAAATCTTTACAAGTTCAAGTCGAGTCCCAGTTCAGTAGCCAGCAGCTTTTTCAACAAACATGTATACTCCTGTATAAAGAAAACAACATGTTTGAAAGCCTCCATGTCATAACACTTATGAGGGAAGGGGGGATGCCAATGATCTCTCCTAGCCCGGAAATAGATATGAGGTGCAAGTCAGGCGGTGCCAGGAAGACGTGCACGTGATATTTCAGGCTCCTTCAGCCTCAGTGGGTTAAAGGGAAATATCACGGAAAGGAATGACTCATCAACTCACTAGTACCTTAGCAAGAGCTGTGCATCCAAATTCGAAGGCACCAGAGAATGTCGGGTCCAAGAGCATGAGGCCTAGAGCAAGGACACCAGGAACCCAAAATAACAAACACAACAACTTACTCTTGGCTGCGTAACAACGTTCCTTACATATTTTCACTTACTCATTTAATCCTCAAAAAAACCTTATCAGGTAGGAACTATTGTCATACTTTCATTTTACAGAATGAGGGACCTGAAGTGCAGAAAGGCTCAGAAACTTGCCCAAAGTCACACAGGTACTAAGTAGCACAGTTGAGATTCAAACCCAATAGTCTGGCTCCTTACCCTCATGCCCCCCATGTCCTTCAGACGATGCTTCTCTAGCACTTACTCTGTGCCAGATTCCCTTCCAAGTATTTTGCATAGATTAGTACATTAACTGTTGAAAGTGCAGGTACAAAGAGAGGAAAATACCATTACCTAGGGTTTCCTCTGTCATGGGGTAATTTTTTTTTAAAAAAGAAAATAATCAGGATTCACTTATTTCTACTACTGCAGCATGCAATCTGATAAGGAAGTTAGTATAAAGAAAACCATAGCTACAATGAAGACCCTGGTTTTTAAAATCATAAGATTTTAATGAAAAAACAATGCATCACTAAGTGATAGAATAGTATAGGACAATGAAAGTGAATAAAAAAGAAATAGTGCTGGGGCACCTGGGTGGTGCAGTTGGTTAACCGTCTGACTCTTAATTTCGTCTCAGGTCATGAGATCCTGCCCCACATCAGGCTTTGTGCTCAGCACAGAGTCTGCTTGAGCTTCTCTCTCTCTCTCTCTGTCTCCCTCTGCCTTTCCTTGCTCGGGCTCTCTCTCTCAAATAAATAAAATCAGAAGAAAGAAAGAAAGAAAAAGAAAGAAGAAAAAAAGAAAGAAAGAGAAAGAAAGAAAAGAAAAAAGAAAGAAAGAAGGAAAGAAAGAAAGAAGGAAAGAAGAAAGAAAGAAAAAAGAAGAAAGAAAGAAAGAAAGAAAGAAAGAAAGAAAGAAAGAAAGAAAGAAAGAAAGAAAGAAAGAAAGAAAAAGAAAGGGAGAGACACACGCCTAGGTGGCTCAGTGGTTGGGCGCCTGCCTTCAGCTCAGGTCGAGATTCCGAAATCTGGGATCAAGTCCCACGGCGGGCTCCCTATGTGGAGCCTGCTTCTCCCTCTGCCTGTGTCTCTCATGAATAAATAAATAAAATCTTAAAAAAAAAAAAAAAAAAAAAGAAAGGAGAGCTAAATATATCAACCTGAATATATGCCCAAAAATAAAAATGTTGAGTGAAAAATATCTAGTTGCAGAATGATACATGAAGTGTGAAATCATTTATATAAGCTTCTTTAACAGCTTTATTGAAGTAAAATTTAATACACATTTTGATGAGTTTGGACATATGCTTTTACCTATGAAACCATCATCACGATCCAAAAGTTTCCTTCTTTCTTTTTCTTTCTTTCTTCTTTCTTTCTTTCTTTCTTCTTTCTTTCTTTCTTTCTTTCTTTTTTTCTTTCTTCTTTCTTTCTTTCTTTTTTTCTTCTTTCTTTCTTTCTTCTTTCCTTTTCTTTCTTTCTCTCTCTTTCTTTCTCTTCCTTTCTCCCTTCCTTCCTTTCTTTTTCTTTCTTTCTTTCTTTCTTTCTTTCTTTCTTTCTTTCTTTCTGCTATAAAGCTGATGAACTAAATTTGTGTGCTTAACGATGTGGTTGATTTACATGCTAACATAGGTGTCTTATCCTCTGCTAGACCTGTAACACTTTTTAGACCAGAAACAAACCATTTATTTCATAAAACACAACAAAAATGAAAGATGTGCCTTAAAAGTCTATCAATAACTTCCTATGTATATATGGATTTTACAAAGTAGTTGACAATCCTCTTACGAAATAATTTTGGTGAGCTCCTATAACAAGAAAGGTGGCTACAAAAGATAAAAATTAGTATTGTTCTCCATGGTCTTTCCCCCCTCAACTTTATTGCTCTTCAGATAAGGAAAAAAGTCCAAATTTGTGCAGTATCAAAGATTTTACCAATTGCTGGAGGTTGGATCCAAGAACATGCTGACACAGTGGGACACTGGCATTCATATGGAAGTGGCACAAGAAGGCTGTGATTCTTTTCATTTTAGTTTTGCAGTCACTTGCTTTGGCTTGTCAGTTATACCATAAATATCTCCATTGCCATAAAAACGTGACACACCCTGTCTGGATACCACCGTCTTAAAGATAATAAGCTCTAGTTTATAGACAAGAGAAAAACTCCCATAAACTATATCAGTCGATGTCCAGCCAGGATTACAGAAACCACTCTGTTCATAGAGAATTTAATACAAGAAACTAGTCACAGAGATATTGGAAGAGCTACATGAGCCAGAACAGGTAAGTTCAACCAAAGATTAGTAACTACAGAGAATCACTCTCATGCTTTGAACCAGGGAAGTGAGAGGGGAAATGGAATTATCCAGAACTCTGCTGCCAGGGCCCACTCCAACACCCACCACCACTGCCGCTGGAGCCACATCGACTGAGTCAGAACCCCAAGCTCACACTGGCCAGCAGCCTCCACTACCAAAAGCACCTACTGGAAGCCGAGGGGGAGAAAAAAAAGTTTCTTCCTTCTTCTTGGTTCCCAATTACCTGCCAGTGTGTCCCACTGATTGAACTTAACAGGAAGGCGACTGGTGAGGGAACCTGGGGAAAACAGCTTCCGGGCTTTCAGCCCCGACTGTGGAGAGGAGTATAGAGAAGCAGAGGGGTCCTCTCACATACTCTCAGCAATTACCTAAAGAATATTTTATACTTTCGAGAGAAGTCCATTTACTTTCTTAGAAACAAAGAAAAAGAACAATTACTTCAAAACTGTAGTCAATTTTTTAAGGCCTTTTCTCCTAAAAATAGCTATATTTCTATCATCTATCTATCTATCTATCATCTATCTATCTATCTATCTATCTATCTATCTATCTATCTATATGTGATATACATATCTATACATCTATCAATATCTATAAATCTATAGAAATATAGATATTTTGAATTTCCATGTAGGTCTATGTATAATTCCATGTATACCTATATATAGATATATATTTCTAGCTTTATAGGATATAACTGGTGCATAACTTTATATAAGCTTAAGGTGTGTTGATTGGATACATTTATAAATTTCAACGTGATTACAATCATAGTATTACTGAGCACTTCCATCCTGTCACATATTTACCATTCATGAGAACATGTAAGTAAACAGTATTATTAGCCATAATCACAATGTTGTACATTAGATCATTAATCTTATAGCTGGAAATTTGTTTCCCTTTGATCAGTTTCTCCCTGTTTCTCCCACACCCTAAGCCCTAGTAATTACCACTCTTCTGTTTCTCTGAGTTTGCTTTCTTTTTTTTAAGATTCTACCTATAAGTGATATGTACAGTATTTGTCTTTCTCTGACTTACCTTACTTAGTCTAATGGTCACAAAGTCCATTTATGTTGTTACAAAAGGCAAATTTTCTTTATTTCTCATGGCTGAAATATATTTCACTGTTTATGTAACCACTCATCTGCTGATGGACACCTATGCTGTTTCTGTACATTGGTTATTGGGAGAAATCCTGCAAGGAACATGGGAGAGCAGATATCTCCATGAGATATTGATTTCAATTTCTTTAGATATATACCCAGAAGTGGGATTGCTGGATCATAGGACAGTTCTATTTTTAATTTTTTGAAGGACCCTCCATACTGTTTCCAAGGTGGCTGCACCAATTTACATTCCCACCAACAGTACATGAAAGTTTCCTTTTCTCCACATCCTCACCAACACTTATTACCACTGTTGTCTTTTTGATGATAGCCATCCTACCTGGTGTGAGATTATATCTCATTGTGGTTTTGATTTGCATTTCCATGATGATTTGTGATGTTGAGCAATTTTTAATTACTAGTCAACATACGGTTTCATTGATAACTACACTTTATACTTTCCTCTATTTTCCACCTAATAATGGAAATTTTTTAAATACCGAAACATGCTATGTTTATTCATTAATTCTACTTCATCTGCTCAAATTAAATCAGAGTCAAAAGTAGTGTAATTTATTTTCCTATTTATTATCTGAATCTCAAGGCCAGCTCAAAAGGTTGATGCACAGTGTCAAAAATTTTACTCTTACAAATAAATATTGCTTAAGTAATTATGTGAATAATAAAGTATAAATATTTAAGAATGCCATTAAAATTTCCTCATTAAATAAATCTTAAAAGTAATATATTTCCACATTCTAAAATCCTTAGCCTTAGTAGAGACTCTTCAAACTTTTAACATTATTATTTAATGATAGAACATTTTCAAGAACTTTTGCTGACACTTTAATCTTTATTCAAGGGCTTTTTTGTCAAATCTGAACTGATGTATTACATATGATTTCTTTTCTTAAATAATTTTTTAAATGACGCATTTTTCTTTTCTCTCTTCTGTTTTTATTTAAAACTCTAAAATACACATAATGGGGGGTAATTTAGGTGTGGCTCTTCAAAGCCTGTACTCCCTTGCATTGACTATAGGAGGCATGAAGTTGAAAAAAGATGAGGATAAGGGCTGGGAATTGTTAGATTTGGAGACAAGAAGCCCATTGCTGACCTTCCCAGTTTGGGTGGAGCATAAGGTTTATAGGAAGAATGTAGGTTCTGAGGTCAGGACACCAGAATTTGAATCCTAGCTCTACTACTTACAATATCTTACACTGTGCAAGTGATTTATTTCTCTGAGTCTCATCCTCCTTAAGTGTACGATAGAGATAATTCCACCTATCTCATATTACAGAGTAAATACAATAATGCATTTAAAGCTCTAGAACAATATATAACAAATAGAAAGCAAACATTAAATGTCTATTGCCTTCAGTGTTAATACAATGGATTAAAGAATAGTCCTACACTGCAATTGGAAGCCCCCAAATGGTAGCACTCAGTGGAGTTCACTTTGGCATTCTCTTGTTAATTCAGTAATCCTGTGTTTGGGAAATTGTCCCACAGATAAACCTACTCATGGACAACCTGGTATGTATAATATTGGTAAAGGCAGCATTGTTTGAAATATATAAGGTGTAGAAACAACACGGGGGACCAATTATATGTACCAGTCTATATCATCAATGGGATACTAAGCCACTTATTAAAAAACTGAGGATGGCTTCAGTGTTCTGACATAGAAGACCTCCAAGACATCATGATGTGTAATAAGAAAGGGGCAAATAACTGTATATTATGTGCTGCATTTTTATTTAATGAAAGAGAAAGGACATTTTAAAATAGTTCCTTAAATGGTTTGTTATTCCATCATGTATATCATCCAGTGATCAAATAAATTCTACTACACCTGTATTTTGAAGAATTAAACTATGGCATTGGAATCTGCCTGAGACAACAGTTAGTTATTCCCACCAGGGAGACAGCTTTCTTCTACCGGTCTCCTTGTATTCTTATGTCTTCTCTGGCTTCTCTTCCTCTTTCCATTCTCCCCTCTTCTGCTTGGTTCTCTCAATTCCTTTGTTATTCTCTTGCTTTTTCCTTTGTCCTCACTTATCCCTTGGGCCCACAAGCATTCCCAATGCCATTCCCAAGGTGGCATTAAGGACTAGATCTCTGTACTAGGGCATATCATCCCATAAATATCACAACAACAACAAAACCCTGGTTTTAACTTTATACCTTATTGTTTTTGCATCAAGTTTCTAAACAATTATTCAGTCATGAAACACTTTTACCTTAAAAGCCAAAACCTAGAGGATGTGTTGTCCAATAGCAATACCATCTCATCCACCATCTGAGGTTCTTCAACCAGCTTCATTATTTATAATTTCTCATGAGCTGAAAATTCACTCTCAAGACAAGGGGCCACAAGAAAAGGTCTTATTTGCATGTTATGCTCATTTCTGTGCTGAACAGAATTTCCTGTCTCCAAAGTTAGTAGAAGAACTAGTTGAAAGAACAAGTTTTACAGATGAAATGGACCAAAACTTAAAAGAAAAGCCATATCAGCCCTGTATTTGCTAAAAACTATTAATACACCCACCCAGTAATATGAGACACAGAAAATACCAAAATTCAACAAGAATTTTCTTGGCCCAGGGAACAGTTGCCATGAGGAGTGTTTGCTCTTCCTTATCTTATTCAATGCAATTTTTCATACTCTCATTCTAGAGGATTATAAAAAGAATTCTCTTCAAGTTAGTAGGAAATGATTATCAAATGTGGTGGCTGATAATATAGGTTTCAGAATCAGACTTAGTAGCTGCAAGATTGTATGAAAGCTACTTGACTTCCTTGAGGTTAAAATGGTGAGGAAAATTTTTTATCTCTGTAGTGTGGTTGTGAAGATTATATGAAGAATAGGCCAAGTACTTGGCATAGAACCTAACACATAATAGACACTTAAAATTAGCTTACATATAATCACTACCTTTTATAGCCCCAGTTGACAATCATGTCCTTATTACTGATGATCTGCAAAATCTGAAATACATGAGCCTACACAACTCATCTCTAAGGTAGAACTGCATGCCTCTGGTCTCTTGTAAGTACCCATTTCACCACAGCTTCCATCAAGCCTGGTGTCTTATTCTGTGGCTTATTGATGGCAGGCTACCACTAGACCCATGCAAGAAACAAAGCAGACCTCCTCTCAAAAGAAGTCTTTAAAAAATCAAATTTCTAAGATAAAATTAACTAAAAAAAAATAATAATGATCCTGTCTGATGTCATCATTAAATCTTGTTCTTTACTGTCCAGACACTGTTAGACTAGTTCTTCAGTAAATGTTTAAATGATAAAGTTGTAACAATCAAAAAGAAGACAAGGGAAAGAGTGCAAAACCAAGTTTTAGGAGAGAAAAAAAAAAACAATGCCAGAAAGGAGTAAATGCAGGGGAATGAGAGCAAGAGGAGTAAATCAATTCAAAATGTCAAAGCCGGGAAATAAAAGGAAAAGCAGCTCTGTTGAATATAATCCAGACCTATACGTGTGTTATAGGAAGGAGGAAAAGATAAACCCCTCAATCAAGCTCAAATCATGCTCTAACCCTGGCCAGATCCTCTGGTGGGCTGATGTGTTTATAAGAAATGTACAAGTCTCCGTTAGTTCCTAATTAAGTTAGGATGACTGCCAAAGAAAGTAGTAGTATTTTTAAATGAAAGGTTATGGTTACAAATGGATATCAAAAGCCTTGACACTTAAGTGGCCATGACAATAGCTGCCAACTGAAGCTACGTAATTGGTCCCCCAAGGTTGAACCCGCAACTCATGTTTCATTTCCATGAGGGCCGTCCCTGAAAGAATCCAGGAAATGGTACAATGTCGACTCATTCAATTCATTGACTCTATTCACTTGGGTTGGGATGAAGGCAAAAAAAAAAAAAAAAAAAAGTTTTTAAAGAATTGTGGATTTTATTATGCTGTTTTCCTCTAGCACTCACCTGGTAAGATGAGGTCCTTGGATAGTGGTTTCTTTACAAATCCCTGAAGTGTATTCAGGAAGAAAAAAATTAACTGCCTCTGTCCAAAATGTGGACCACGCTGTTCCACGCAAGCCATTCTAGGAAATAAAATAATTGACTGAGGTCTCCAAATCAAACAGTCCTTTCAGTTTAATTTGCTATTTTTAAGCAAGTAAATAAATAATACGAATAGACTGTTTGGAATCATCATCAGTGGCACTGTCCCTAGTGAATGTGCAGATGGAATTCTTGCAGGTCACAAATCTAAACGCAATATGTCTTATATTCCAACAAAATGTCAACAAGAGGCTCAAAGAATCCCTTTCCATTTTACACTGCATTGCCAAGGAGAAAATGGGCAAAGCTCAAAGTGTCCAGAGAGCGGAGAAGTCCTTTTGAACCACCCTTGCCAATTAGAACATTTATTTTATATGAATAAAACTTTTCTGCCATTTATTTTCCCTAGTTCAATTTTTTTTGTCTTCAGTGAGCCCTAAGAATACTTATTGAAAATGGTATTTATTGTTAACGAGAATTCCTTCTTTCCTCCAGAACTCAATGCTGGATTGAAAGTAGCAAGTGAAAGAGCATGCAAATACAATGCGCCATTATTCTCTACTCCAGAATTACACAGGAGAGCCCACTGGAGTGTTGCACTGAAATGCATAAGAAAGCATTTGTCTCGGTTCTAAAGAACACACCTACTTAAATGTTATAGGCATCCACTCAATCAAAGCCAATGGGATTCCTTTAAACTCAATTTCATAGCTTTCAGGAAAGACAAGGGGAACCAAGTGACCCTAGGGCTGAAGAAAGTGATTTAGGATTATTCTTGGCCTACTGGGGGTTATTTGTCCCCAGGGGACTTTGGCAATGTCTGAGAACAGTTTTGGTTGGAACTGAGAGGAGAGGGGGTGTAACTGGCATCTAGGGGGTAGAGACCAGGAATGCTGCTGACCATTCTACAATGCACAGCACAGCACCACATCCCACCAAATGGGACAAAAAGAACAAAACAAAAATTATCTGGTCCAATATATTAATAGTTCAGAGCACAACATCCTTGAGACATTTTTTTTAGAAATATTCTAAAGCTACTATAGTGCAATTATGGGAACCCAGTGGTTTCACTTCAATTTTTGCCAGCTTCACCATCCAAAGCCTCAAAGAATTATCTTAACATCAACAACAAAATAACTCACATTTATTGTGCAATTTCCCTCTACAGTGTGCTATCTTAAGCATTTTCACATACTGTTTAATTCTCCCAGCAGCCCAAAGAGGAATAAACTGTTGATTGTCACCATTCTACAGTAAAGAAATTTGAGGCAAAGGGAGGTCATGACCCACCCAGGTCACATAACTACCGAGGAATGGGATACAAACCCAGTTGCTTTTGACTCCAAAAGCAAACCCTTAACCCCTGGCATCCTCCACAATAGCAAGGAATTAGAAACCAGAGGAGGATATTTAAAGGCAATTCCCCAAAAAGGTAAGAATAAGACTTAATAAGTTACTGTATGAGACTCAATTGTACGTAATCAGCTCTCACCTCCCAGTACCATGCTCAATCCTGAGGAGCCCAGCCTCTTTTTTTTTTGTTTTGTTTTGTTTTTTAACAAGTGAGAATGACTAAAATGACCCAAGTTTACATACTTAAGAATTAGCCCAATTTTCATCTGGTGGTTCTCCAAATTTCCCTACCCTCATTTTATGGTTTAAAAAAAAAAAAGAAAAATCAGTTTCTAAACTTGTATATATAAAAATAACTAATATTTTCCATGAAAACGTGAAGCCAAGTCCTTGGACTAAACGATGTTAAGTGGGTGAGGAGCAGCAGGCTAACTGTTCTTCCAACGATTTTGCCTTGTGTGGGAGACCTGATGAGAACTCCTCTAAACTAGCTTTGGCATTGTACCCAACTTAAGCTAAACAAGACTGTAGGGTGGGACCCTAGAGCCACTTGCATTAAAGAATACACACACGAACACACTGTAATTTGAAATGGAAACACAGCTAATTGTTGCCATCTGTGACTAAATGAAGTCTTAATCATGGGTATGAGGTGGAACTTGGGAGGTGGGGGGAGCATAAATAAGTTACGTAAAAGGAAAAGGATAAAAAAATTTTTTTACAGGAGGGCAGTAAGTGATTGTTCTATCTAGCTGGTAAGAGCACCCAATCCAGATAAAGAATAGAGTTAACAGGACCATAGCTGGGCCTTCAACTTAATGGTCAACCAAAACCCAGTAGTGGTAGTTTATTTTTTAATTAGAGTATAGCTGACACACAATGTTACATTTGTTTCAGGTGTACAGCATAGCAATTCAATGACTTTATAAATTATGCTATGGTCATCACAAACGTTGCTCCCATCTGTCACAATACTACAGGATTTTAATACCACTGACTATACTCTCTATGCTGTACTTTTGATTCCCATGACTTATTCTTTCCATAACTGGAAGCCCATATCTCCCAATCCCCTACTCCCGTCTTACCTCCCTCGGCTCCTCCCCAACCATCCTCAGTTTGGTCTCTATATTTATAAGCCTGATTCTGCTGTGTGTTTGTTTGTTTATTCATTTGCTTTGCTTTTTAGATTCCACATATAAGTGAAATCATAATGGTATTTGTCTTTCTCTGTCTGATTTATTTCATTTAGCATAACACCCTCCAGGTCAATTCATGTTGTGACAAATGGCAAGATTTCATCCTTTTTACAGCTACATAATATGCCATGGTGTCTATATTCCACATCTTCTTTACTCAACTATCTATCAATGGACACTTGGGCTCCTTCCATATCTTAGCTATTGTAAATAATGCTGCAATAAACATAGAGGTGCATATATATTTTCGAATTAATGTCTTTGTGTTCTTTGAGTATATACCCAGCAGTAGAACCCATGGAATAAGAGAAGATATTTGCAAATGATAGATGCAAAAGATAGTTAATATCAAAAATACATAAAGAACTTACACAACTCAACAACAAAAATCCAAATAATCCATTTTTATAAAGGCCAGAGGACCTAAATCGACATTTTTTCCAAAGAAAACATACAGGTGGCCAATAGACATATGAAAAGATGCTCAATATCAACTCATCATCAGGGAAATACAAACTAAACCACAATGAGATGTCACTTTATACCTGTCAGAATGGCTAAAATCAAAAAGACAATAAATAACAAGTGTTGGCAAAGATATGGAGAAAAAGGAACTCTCATGTACTGTTGGTGGGAATGTAAATTGGTGCAGCCACTGTGGAAGGCAGTAGGGAGGTTCCTCACAAAATTTAAAAAGAGAATTACCATATGATCCAATAACTCCACTACTGGTTATTACCCAAAGAAAAAGTAGTGGCAACATTTAAAGTGTTGCATAAGAGCGATAGAAAGAAAAAAAAAGAAAAATAAAAGAGAGCGATAGAAAGGGTTCATAAGATTAGAACTACATGAGAAAAGTGTTTCTAAGTTATGGAGGTCTACTCAGACCCCAGATGGATTTCCATCATTCTATGATTATTCTACCAAAGGCCTGATTTTACCCTTATCCCTCATTTATCCCTCCGCTACATCCCTCATCACATAGTATTGCGTTTGTCTACTAACTTGTTAATCTTCATTAGATTGTGAAACTCTTGAGACCAGGGTCTGGGCCATGTTCATACGTTTATCTCCAGGATGTAACATGACATTTGGCACATAATAGGTACCTAAGAGAATATCAACAAGTGAAATAATGTCATCCTTGGACAGTGGATCCATCCTTGGATCCTGAAGAGGATCCTTGGAAAACACAGCAAGCCTGTTATTGTGAAATACTTTTTATTAGTGACTTAGACAAGGGTATAGAAGGTGTGGCAATGTTTTAAATGGCACAGGGATGGAAGCATTAGCTAGATATATTGAATGGTAGAAGTAGAATTTTAAAATATTTCCATGGGCATGACAATTGGGCCAGAACTAACAAGATGTAATTTAACAGAGATCGATGTAAAATCCTGAACTTAGGTTCAAACACTCAACTGCACAAATACAAACCAAATTTGTTTTAGTTTAGTAGTGTTTTATGTGACAAAGAACTGCAGGGATTTCACTGACAGAAGTTGTAATATGAGCCAAGCGCGTGATTTGGCGGCTAGAAAAGCTCGTGTGATCTTAGGCTGCCTTAGCAGAAGTGAGTTATTTACGATATCCATATAACCTATTTAATTAAGAAGCAGTTTGGTGTGGCCATTGGTGGTGAATTCACACATAGAACAAGAGAGGTGGAGGACCTGCAGTGCTCAGTAGGGTGGTGCCACCTCAAAACCCTGTATTCAGTTCTGAGGACCCCATTTTTTAAGAGGGATATCGACAAACCCAAGTGTCTAAAGATGCCTGCCAAAAATGCAGGATTCTCAGAATCCAGTAGGTCCAGGTTGCAGTCCAAGTATCAGCATTTCTGACAAATGCATCCCTCACAACTCTTGATTCCAGTGCAGGTGTATGTGAGTCACACTTTTTAAAGCACTCTTTGAAGGAAAGTAACCCATATTTACTGAAAACCCACTCTATGTTGAGGGCTTTATACATACATTTTTTCCTTTTTTTCCTTAATTCAACCTCAGCACAGTTCTGTGGGAGCTGTGATATAATCATTAAGAACTTGGACTCCAAAATCAGACTGCTAAGTTTCAAACCCTGGCTTCCTCACCTCCTACACTTTTCCATGTGTCAGTTTCCTTTTCTGCAAAATGGGGTTCATATTCACAACCTCACGGGGTCGTTATGAGGATTAAATCATTCAGTTCATATAAAGTGCTTAGAACAGTGCCTGGCACACAATAAACACTCAAGACTATGATTAATATGAGGTAGTCCTATCACTCCCCTATTTCTACATAAAGAAATTGAGTCTCAAGGCAAAGAAGTCAGTTTGCCTCAGATCCTTTAACTAGTAATAACTCCAGTCTATCTGTCTTCAGAGATTATACATTGTATAGGCTCCCGGGTGGCTCCGTCAACTAAGGGTCTGACTCTTGATTTCAGCTCAGGTCATGATCTCAGGGTCATGAGATCGAGCCCCACTTTAGGCTCTGCCCTCAGCACCAAGTCCGCTTGAGATTCTCACTCTCTCTCCCTCTGTTCTTCCTCTCTCTCTCTCTTTCTCTGTCTTAAATAAATAAATAAATCTTTAAAAAAAAAAAAGATATATTGTACTACTCATCCCAACTCTCAGATTCTATGGTCCTACCAGCCCAACATCACTATTGACAGGACTAAGTGGGAAATGAAATCTAAAGATGGCCCTATGCAATAAATCTAAAAAAAATAATAATAAAAAAATAATAAAAAAAAATAAAGATGGCCCTATGCATAAAGGGAAGTCAAATTCCACCATGAATAGTTTCACAAATGAAGAAACTGAGACTCGGAAAATGAAGTAATATTGACAAGGGCTCCCACCAAGAAAAAAATGTAAATTTGAACCCATGTGTCTTCTGCTACCTACCCTGTGGCTTTAACCTAGAGTGAGTCACAACTGCCTGGAAAATTCCTCTCATTCAAGTAAACACAAATGTTTTAGAAACAAAGGTAGGGAAAAAAGTGGAATTCAGGGTGAGCTAGTTCTTGTGTAAAGTCACTGCCACCCACAAACATGGAAACAGCATATTTACCAGAAAATATTTATTTTCTATTGCTTAGCCACAGCCCGAGAGACTTAGCTAACAATTAACATCTCAAGAGTAACCAAAAGACAGCCCTGTGTGGACACAATTTGAGTCTCAAGAACAGGCCAACTTAGTAAACTGTCATTAAAAGGATTAGCTTTGGAAACAAGCAACTTTATGTTTGAGGCATCGCCTCTGCCACTGTTTGAGGCGGTTTATTTGGCTTTTCTGAAATTCTGTTTTCTCATTTACAAAAACGAGGATGATCATGTCTACCTTGCAAAGTGTGAGGTCTCTGTGACGTTATTTCAAGTCAAGCTCCTAGCTTCATACTTGCTACATGGAAAAAGCTCAGTAATCGTGGTTGCTCATCTGGGCCTCTAAAACTGTCCCGATAGGGAAGCACAGTGCTTATCTCCAGAGAGCAGGAACTCGTGTAGCCCTGCGGGCAGGGAAAAGGAAGTTCCAGATGCTGGCGTGGAGGATATAAGGAAAAGTTCATAATCTGCATGATTTGCTCCAAATCTTGGGAAAGAATTTGGAAGACCCAAAATTACTACGGTCCTCTTGGGAAAGAATTTGGAAGACCCAAAATTACTACGGTCCTCTGCCCAGTAAGGCATTTATTTGTGGAAATTCTTAGTACAACTGTCTTATTAATGTGCCATCATTATAATGTCTAGGACAAAAGAACCTGTCCTACATTTCTCTCTATTCCTAATGCTGGTTCAGGGTCAATATTCAAGATAGCTTTTACTGAGTGAAAGAATAAAAGGTTGAATAAGTGAATTACTGAACATTGTTCAGCTTGCCCACAAAAGAAACATTGCATATAAACTCCACACAGCATATATATTCAGGGACTTTCTAATCCAACGGTCAGCAAACTTTTTCTGTAAAGAGCCATACAGTAAACATTTTAATAAAATATAAAATAAAATAAAATAAAATAAAATAAAATAAAATAAAATAAAATAATAAAATAAAATAAAAATTCTGTTTTTTTCAACCATTTAAAAATGTGAAGATCGCTCTTAGTTCATGGACCATAGAAAAACAAGTGAGCTGTCCTAGACTCTAGTCCAGGCAACAAGCGTCAGTGAATGTTTCCATGCAAAGCTGTTTCTAATTATTTCTAGTAGGAATGAGTAAAGTGATTTCTTCTAAGCTCCTAAATATTTTTTTTACATGG
Organism: Canis lupus familiaris; assembly: GCF_011100685.1. Classification (NCBI taxonomy): domain Eukaryota; kingdom Metazoa; phylum Chordata; class Mammalia; order Carnivora; family Canidae; genus Canis; species Canis lupus. Next base: position 13,285,138 of record NC_049231.1, read on the forward strand.
GCCCAAACTCAAAATACATACAAATGGTAAATTTATTCTAGTTTTCAACCCTTAGTGGATGGATGACCTATTATCCCTACATTATGACATAGACACATGAAGGTCTTGATTGTGAACATAAGTAGAAAAATATATTATGTTAAGAGAAATATTCCCTCATATATACACATTTCTTCTTCCAAATGATCACTTATTGGAAAAAATCAATGGTTATTCTGTGACTAGAAGAGTAATCAGGTACCCATCAAGACCTTCCCGAGGGAGCCTAAACTTCATGATATATTTGTGTGTGTGTGCATTTTAAACGCATGTACAGAATCTAAATGAATTAACTATATATGTTTACAGAGTTCAGATAAGCATCCACATTGTTATTTATACTACATTTCTGTTATCTCTGGGTCTGTCTCCTGTAAAATGTCAACGCAGGAAAAAACAGGAACAGGATATCTGTGAGATTTAAATCTCTGCTAATCTAGTCGGTTTATACATTGGCTGTAGAAAGCAAACTGAAAACCAAAACTATGAATAATAAGACAGTCTTTAGATATTTAAAAAAAATCAAACAACAAGTACAGTCGTATCACATGTGTTCATTTCTATTTTAAACGGCATTATTTATGGTTTGCTGGGGGAAAAGGTATTATCTTACAAGACCTAACCTTAGTGCCTAAAATTTAGAAGGACGGGAGGATTCTATTTTAAAATGATTGTCAAAAAAAAAAAAAAAGAAAAAGAAAAAAAGATTGTCCAGAGTCCATCTCAATTTCACCACTGACTCACCTGAACTTTGGCAAGCTAGGAACTCTGAGTCACAAATTTCCTATTGTTAACTTCTCGTAATAATTATTTTGGTCAAGTTCTGGTGATTCAGAGAATACTTTAATGCCACATCTGTATACAGACAGCAACGCTGGATGAGAATCAAGAGAACCAGAGGTTGTGTTTTTGACGTAAGAGTCAGTACTGATAATTCCAGATCCCTAGCATTAGATAAATCTCAAAGAGTCAGTCTTCAAGGTTCTTGTTTGCCTGTTGCTTGCTTGTTTTTTTTTAATATTAATTCAAGTTGGCCATGAATATATAGATGTAGAATATAATAACTAACATCTGGTCGCACTAGTTATCGTGTTGCAATAATTTTAGAGCTATGGTTTACAGGAACTCCAAAAATTCATAGGATTTTTATTATCTCTCTTCCTTCCCTTAGTCCCCTTGGTTTTCTGTGCCTGTTTGGTTTATGGCATTTATTCTTTTCCTTAGAATTCCTAACGTTCTAAGAGGTTTAATATCTCAAAATGCTTTACATGATCTATTTGTCTATGAGTCAATATCTATTTTGTTTTTTTACTATCATAATTTGAAATTTTTTACTATCATAAGTTTGAAATAGTATGGGCTCATTGTAAAAATTAAACTATAGAAATAAAAGTTAATTATCCCCTCTAATCTTCAACTGATCCCATCTCAAGGAATTGCCAGTGTAACCTGTGTGATATCCCTAAGCTGTTTCTATATTCATCAAGGTATATACCAACATATATATATACCCATATATTGATTTTTGCTCACTTAATCTTTTAAAAAATTCAGATTATTCATTATACATTACTCACAACTTGTTTTATTTCACTTAAAAATATATCTTGGAAATGCTTGTAGGTGAATATATAGATATATGAATTTATCTTATTCTGTTTTGATACCTGCATAGTATTTCACAGGTTTATCAAATAAACATTTTCAATACTTCTCGAAATTGATGGGCATTCAGATTTTTTTCCAGCTGTTTCCACTACAAACATCCATATACATATTTTCTTATACATTCGTGCAAGTATTTATCTAGGACATAGTTCCAAAAGAGGTATTTGCTATCAAATAGCTTTCCCAGAGAGTTAAATGATTTAACAAATGAGTGTTGATGTTACAAAGCTCTTCAATGTTTTCCATATTACGGGTGAAAAATTATATTTTATTATTGCTTTATTACATATTTCCTTGAGTACTAGTGAAGTTGATCATACTTTCAAGTACTTATTGGACACTTAAAATTTACTCTTCTTTTTCTATTAGGTTTTGTCTTTTTGTTAATCAAAGCTCAGCAATACTTTAAATGTTTGCAATAATAACCCTTTGTCATTAGTATCAAAAAAATTTTCTCTGAATTTGTCATTTGACTTCTTTTGCCATATAGCTCAACACATAGAGAAATGTGATTGTTTTCTGTATTCTATTTCATTAAGGCCTCTGGTGTTCCTTCTTTCTTTTCTTTTTCCTTTTCTTTGTTCACTTATTTATAGCTTAAACCTTTAATATATCTAAAAATGTTTGTATATGACATCACATGAGAATCTAGATTTCTGTTTCCCAACAAGATTTTCAATTCTGCCAACACCATTTATTAAATATACAAGCTTTTCCCACCAAACTGAAATGTCATCTTCATTTTATATTAGACTCTGCTATATACATGGACTCTTTGTTGGGTCCTCTTGTGCTCATCTATGTCTGTGCCAAACAGTAGAGGTTTGATTATAGCAACTTTATGGTAAGGTTTGATATCCTGTAATGCAAGAATCCAGTCACTATCATTGTTGCTAGAATTGCTGGTAATTCTACAATATATAGCCTTCCAGATAAACTTCAAAATTGTTATATCTAACTTTAAAAAGCACACATAGAAATTCGTATTGGATATATCTAAATTGGTTTTATATATTCATTTTTGAGTGACTGATATTTCCATAACACTAACTCTTTCAAAACAAGAATGGAGCATGTCTCTTCATTTATTTAGAAACTTCAATAACATTTTGTCCACACACAGTATGAAAATTTCTTTTAAATGCATTCCTTTATTCTGATGACCAATATAAAGAAGAGCAATTGATCTGTTTTTATGCTGCTCATATATCCAGCTACTCTACCAAATCCTAATACCTTTAGTAGAATCATTTGGATTATAGGCAAATAAAAATATGTCTCTTTTTATATATATGCCATTTATTTGTTTTCTAGTCTCGTGGCTTTCTCTAGAACCTCCAAAATAGCATTTAATAATGAGAAAGCTGTGAGTATTCCAGTGTTAGTCTTACTTTTAATGGAAATAACTAATATTTTTACTAAGAAGCATGCTATTGAACTTTTTGATAAGGGGTCTTTATTGTGTTGTGATAGTTTTCTCTGTCACTATTTTTCTTAGCATTTTTATTAGGAATGTAGCTAACTTTAAGTTTGATTCAATTTTCTCTTTTTAGATAGAATTGATAGACTGATAATGCTTTTTTCTTCTTTCATTTGATAATGAAATGAATTATGTTGCTGGCTTTTTTTGTTGAACTATCCTTGCATTCCTGGAACAAAACTTACTTCATTCTTTTAATACACTGATAAATTTGATTTGCCTATATAGGTCTAGGTCTATAACTTTTATACTTTCAGTATTGAGTTTGATATTAAGGTTATGCTAGTTTTGTAAATGGTGTGTACACTTTTCCCATAATCTTGAATAATTTTATTAATATGTGAATTATCTCTTTTTGACTGATACCTCAAAAGACTCTAAATGTCACCCAGAATACAGATGTAAAACCATCTGATTTTCATGAGTTTAAAAATACTGAGTGTTCTGCAGCAACCTTTTATAACAACATTTCTAATTTCTTCTACAGCAATTGATCTATTTAGGTTTTCTATCTTTTCTGGGGAAAATTCTGGTATTTTATTTTGCTTGATAAATTATCTAACAAATTATATAATACAATTTCTAATTTAAGCATAGCATAATGTATAGAGTTCCTGAATCACTATGTTGTATACTTGAAACTAACGTAACATTGTGCATCAACTATACCCAAATTTTAAAATTTTCTACTTTATAACCAGTTTATCATACCTAATATTATATAATTTTTCTCTTTGTTCTTAAATCAAAATAGACTAGAATATAATAGGCTAGTATATCTATTTGGTCTATATGGTATTTTTAATAAACGTATAGCAAATAATGACAGAGAAAATAGATAATAACTTTCCTGATAAGGACTCCATCAATAGCAGCTAGGCAACTTGGTGTAGTCACCAAAAATATTTGTTTCCTCATTCTCTCAGTAACAAGTAAGCCCAGACAAGGTGGACACAATAAGCCAATTTGATTCCTTGACTCAATATAATAGCTCTGGATTTTATTTATTAATGAGCATGATTGATTTATTTACTTATTTATTTTGGTCAATGGGGGGATTCTAAACCATTGTTTCTACCTCCTGTTATACCTGGATTAATGCTACAGATGAGATGGAAAAATCTACATCTAAGCTAAAAGAAAAGATACACTGGGATGCCTGAGTGGCTCAGTGGTTCAGCATCTGTCGCCGCTCAGGGCGTGATCCTAGGTCCTGGGATCGAGTCCCACATCAGGCTCCCTGCATGGAGCATGTTTCTCCCTCTGTCTATGTCTCTGCCTTTCTCTGTGTGTCTCTCATGAATAAATAAATAAATAAAATCAAAGAAGAGAAAGAAAGAAAGAAAGAAAGAAAGAAAGAAAGAAAGAAAGAAAGAAAGAAAGAAAGAAAATAAAGAAAAAAGAAAAGGTATACTGACTTCCTAAATTAGACTCAGGAAATTAGTCTTCCTGACTAAGAAATTATATGTATAGGTTCCATGGTGTCTTCTAGGCCTTTTTTATAACACTTCTGATACTAGTTTGTGTCACAGTTATTCAATATTTGTTGTCCATTGTCTTGAATGATTCTGCACTGCCACTATCCAAACAGATGATTTAACAAATGATTCAAAAATGAAAACATGCTGATCAAAGATGAAATCTCATCTTCATGAGAATAAACAACAGTAGCAAGTTTCTTGGCAAACTTCCTACAGCTTTATCTGGATAAGGACCAAAATGTGGGAGTGCAAATGAAAACATTCACACGATCTTAGGGAAAAGAATGATTGTTCTTTAGCCATAGTAGCAAGTAGCCATCAGAACCACTTTTAAGTCTACTTAATTGATCACTGACAATTTTGCCTCAATTAGCATGCTTTCACAAGCTAACCAATCAATAACAGTTCCTCACTACTGAAAGGCAGCCAGTGAGAAACAGATTTGCTCCAAGAAACATGCCTCTGAATGTCAACCAATCAACAACCATCGCACCTGAGTAATCATGCTGAAACAGGTATGTCAACTCATTTATGCCTCTCACAGTATGCCAATTCCTGAACCCCATGATGTTCAAAAGCCCTACATAAGATCAGCAGTCTACTCTTCTCAAAGGGACTATGTGCAATTGGTATAGACCTCCATTATTATAAGAAATAAATTCAGTATTGTGTTTTAATTTCAGATATTAAGTAGTGATCTCACCACCCTTTGACACTCAATAAATATTTATTTCATGCTAACTACTAGTTTAAAATAGTAAGGCAAGTTTGCTGCTCATTTGTGAATTTCAGAGTAAAATGCACACTATTTGCAAATGTGTTTAACGTCCCTAAATATCCTGAAGAACAATGTAGATAAGCATAAATATATAAATGGGTAGAAAAAATTCTTGACTTGATGCATAGCCCCATGAAATAATTCTGATTTATTATCTGTACTAATTATTCTTCATATTTCTTATGATTCTAATAATGTTTTTAGTACACCTTTAAATCCATTTTGGGAATAGACAGATGAGGAAGAAAAGGAAGTGAAGAGGACCTGAAAGATAAAAATCAGAAAAAGGAGGAAGAATAAAAGGAAGAGAAAGTAAGTTCTGGCAAATTATTTATGGGAAAGACAAAGCCTCAGTGAATTTATAAACTGAAGAGAGTGTTTTGGGACTCTCTTTTCCTTTTCATTTTCCTCACTCCTAGCCTCTGAAGTACTCTCTATATGCAATCCTTCTCTCTCTCTTTTTTTTAAAAGATTTTTTATTTATTCATGAGAGACCCAAAGAGAGAGGCAGAGACATAGGTACAGGGAGAGGCAGGCTCCATGCAGGGAGCCCAGTGCAGGACTCGATCCCAGGACCCCGGGATCATGCCCTGAGCCAAAGGCAGACACTCAACCACTGAGCCACCAAGGCATCCCTGCTCTCCTGTCTTAACTGAGGACCTAATTTAACCTCACTTGGCTGTCAACTAATCCCCATGAGAAAGTAATGAAGTTTCCATTTGAAATCATTTAGTGAACACTCATTATGTGTCAGACTGGGTGTTATCACTCCCAGAGAGATTCTCAATGACCCAAAGACATTTTAAAACCCAAAGTGAAAAATCCGTTGTGAAATTTTAAGCACTCGGGTATCTGGTAGGGCATGCATTTGGGGTAAGGGAATCACAAAAATAGTCACAATAGTATTTTGAACTTTGGAAAATCCCATAAGCCTTATTAAATTTCAACTTCCTTCTACTTTTTCCCAGAACAAGTTTTCAGGATAAGGCAAATTATCCCTTTTACACTTACCTATCTACATCTGTATATAGAAGGAGGGGTTAAGGAAGTGGTGGGGAGTGGGGGCTTTCATTTAAAAGTTTACCATAAAAAAAAATAAAATAGAATAAAAATAAAAGTTTACCATAGCCACTGCATAAAACAATGGACTTTGCAAATATATCTCTTGGCCACTAGCGGAAATAGAAACATAGGCTGAGTGCATCTCCATGATCTCATATTATTTTTTGTTTTATGACTGTCATTATTCTCTATGCATAAAAAGAGTTATAGCAATTATATCATATCCATTTTGACTTCAACTTTCTTTTCATAAAGATCCAAAACGTCATGATTTTGTTAATACAGGCATAGTTTTCTAACTCTAGTTGTTAGGTTATTGCTGAATTTAATACCCATTTGATGGTGAAGTTTTCTTCACCATGAAAATGTCAGTTGCCATTATGTTTAGTACTATACCAACTGTAATGTTTGTTTATATTTTAAACTGGAAAGGGAAGTAATTCAAAATTGTATGGGCCAGAATTAAATTTGTTTTAATGTATTTACTGCCTCCTGAGTAGTTAAAATTGATCTCCTTATTAAAAACATTTGCTTTTTTAAATGATATTTATTAAGTAAATGAATTCTCAAAGTTTCCCCCATAATTTTTCAACAAAATAAAATGTTCGATTTTTTTAAAAATAAAGTCACTCTGGATCTTAAATCTTTCAGCAGTTCTGATCCTACTTCTGAGGTCATCATAAGCTGGAAAGTAAGGTCCAAAAAGAAGGCATTGACTGGCATCCTCTTTTCCTCTTTTCCTTTAATTTTCTTTCTTTCTTCATTTCTGAAGCATTGGCAAAACTGGTCTAATTCAAAACTGAATCACAGAGAACACTGTATGTGTGTGTGTGTGTTGTTGTTGTTGTTGTTATTTTTTTTTTATTTATTATTTATGATAGTCACAGAGAGAGAGAGAGAGGCAGACACACAGGCAGAGGAAGAAGCAGGCTCCATGCACCGGGAGCCCGACGTGGGACTCGATCCTTGATCTCCAGGATCGCGCCCTGGGCCAAAGGCAGGCGCTAAACCCGCTGCGCCACCCAGGGTTCCCTTGTTGTTGTTATTGATCTATATATTTTTATTATTTTTTTAATGGAGGTAGTTCCATTATCATCGTAATCTAAACTAGAAATTCCAATCCCACCAAGTAAATAAGTTGTTTGCATAACCACGTTGTTTCAGGAGGAACCAAATCAGTATTTTTTGACAATTCATTGTTCTGTGCTCTCACCGGTTATCTGGCTCTAGACTATCACTGACTTTTCACTTTCTCCATCTGTAAAAAGCATAATAATTCCTCTACGCAAAATGTAATTGTTAGGAATAAATGGGGTCAAACACAGCAATGTATACAAAAGAACAATGTAAACTTTTTTTTAACACCAATACTTTTTTTCCAGCATACATATGGCAAGTATTGGCACAGGGAGTGTAGAGAAGAGGAATTAAAATTAAAATTTAAATAAGACTAATTAAATGCATAACAGCTTTTCTCCTAGGTAGTCTAGACAATTAGTTTTCCAGCTACTATTTTATTAACAATAGGAAGGATTCAGACAGGAGGTCCAAGAATCCAAAGATAGTTTGCATTAGGTCAATTAGTTACTCCAGACAGACATGCACTGAGCATTTCAGGAAATATACACCATTTATTCCTGAGTTTCTGATTAAGAGACATTTTCATTCATTTTATACATTCTTCCCACCAACAATCACTAGTTTCTTATTTTTAACTACATCTTGCTACTGCTTTGAATTTATTATTATACCAAATACACCTTTATCAAATTTTTCCTACAAAAATTCTGTGATATATATTTCAGCTTCCACTGCATGTTTTTATAGTTAAATCTGTTTCTACGTCAGTACTTGTATTATACATTTGTTTTTTAGGAGTTTAAAACTCATCCATAAAAATTAACTAAGGCTGAAACTTGGCAGACAGCTTAGAAGCACATTTTGTTTTTACCAACCTTCAAGAGAATCCATATGGCTGTTTCTAAATTCCTGTGTATCAGGCTTAAATAAAATAAATCCTGGCCAACATGAGACACTTATTTAGGCTAATTCACTTCAAAACAGGGTTGTTGTTTTTTTTTTTTTAAATACAATTATTCCACGACTGGCTCTCATTTCTCCTCCAAGTGGCTCACACCCCTTACCCGCCCCTCCCCATATGGATGCCTGGTCACCCTGGTAGCCTGGCGAACACCTGCAGCCCAACACTTCTAACCATGAGATGCGTAGCTAATGTTTCATGTTGTCACAGGACTGCACAGGTTTCTAGAAGCTGCCAATGAATTGTCACATCAGAGATTTCCTTGGCTCAGCCCTGGTCCTCCTCTATCCTTCCCGAAGACTTGCCCTTTTTAGTATTGTGGTCACATCCATAAGCCCCAGAAGGCAGCATGTGAAAAAAATTACTTCTCACTCTTGTAGGCAGAGCTGTCTCTACTCTGACAAATCAAGCCATTGCTTTGAACTGTTGGAAAAGTATTTTCCACGGACCTCTCTTGTTTCTGCCTGTCTTGCAAATGAGGTGCTGGCGGCTCTCAGTTCCAGGCCACCTTCTCCAGGATGCTTGTATAATGAACAGTCTTGAAAGTCAGAGGTAGGGTCTCCCTCCGCAGGAAAGGGCTGGGGTGTTTACTGCCCAGCGTAATGAAAATGAGATCTCTCTCCAAAACAAAGGGCCAGCAGGCCTGCTGCCCATTATTATGGATTTTATCCATTATTTGGATAAAATTATTTGCCCATTATTATCCCATTATTGTGGATCCAGGCTCCTCACCTCCGAAACAGGAGCATTCCTCTTCTGCCTCGGCAGGTGCCATCTGACTCTCCTCACAGCCACCCTGTGAGAATTGGGGCTCGGAGAACTTGCTCATAAATGCTGACTCTCTGGCTACTGTCATTATCACTGTGAGTAATAAACGGTCCTGCGTCTCCAACCCGGGTGTCTCACCTCTTCCAGCAACATTTGTGAAACTGCGGCACGTCGGGTAACACTCAGAACACCCAGACTGTCTCTTCCACTCGTACAGACTCTCCTTACAAGCTGCCATCAGAGCTGCTCTATTTATCACTGTCTCCCCAGCACTTGGACCAGTAGCTGGTGAGGAAATGGTGCTCAGTAAATATTTTTTGAGTGTGAGGTAGAGTTCTAAGTTCAAAAAAGGAGGGGTGGCGATCCCTGGGGCTCCCTGGTGACAAAAGTTTCAAGAAAAGAAGTGAGATTTAAGGTGAACTTCGATTGCTCCCCTCATCCAGTCTCCCCTCTACTTTGATATGAGAATTTGAAAAGATCATTTAGAGACCAAGCATCTCCAAAAGTGCTTTGTCTTTGAGATTTTCAGTAGAAACACGCCTTCAATCTTTACTTTTTTGCTCCTAGGGGATCATAGAATGGAGCCTCGGAGAGTCTGTATTCTTTAAGTTAGAATGTGTGTGTGTGTGTGTGTGTGTGTGTGTGTGTGTGTGTGTGTTTTCATCTTTAATCTTGGTTTCTTAAATATTTTCACCCTCTCTTCCAAATGGCAGGATTGGAGCAGCACAGTGAACGACAGGTCATTTGCACCTCACCTTAAAAACCTGTCTGTCGGGAAGCCTGGGTGGCTCAGCGGTTTAGCGCCGCCTTCAGCCCAGAGCCTGATCCCAGGATCGAGTCCCACATTGGGCTTCCTGCATGGAGCCTGCTTCTCCCTCTGACTGTGTCTTTGCCTCTGTGTGTCTGTGTGTGTCTCTCATGAATAAATAAATAAAAAATCTTAAAAAAAAAACCCGTCTGTCAAGGACAATCAGGGCTTATTACTTTAAAATGCTGAAATTAATTTTTTCCAAGATTTAAAAAGATTTTTATCATCCCTGGCTCTCTGCTCTGACTTCATGACAATGTATAATTTACTACATCATTTTCAGAAAAAGATTCTAAATTCCTGTAAAGCATTTGGAGGTTTGAGGCTAATTTGGAGGCCCTCTTAAAACTGAAAGGCCAGGGATGCCTGGGGGCTCCGTCATTGAGCACTTGCCCTCGGCCCAGGGGTGACCTCGGGATCCTGGGATCGAGTCCCGAGTCGGGCTCCTTGCATGGAGCCTGCTTCTCCCTCTGCCTGTGTCTCTGCCTCTCTGTGTGTCTCTCATGAATAAATAAATAAAATCTTTAAAAAAAGAACTGAAAGGGCCAGTGTGGTCATGCTGGGGAGCAGGAGCCAAGTTGGGCAGAGGCAAGAAGGGATGGTGTAGCTACTGGTGGCCACAGGAGGACAGAAAGTGAAGGCCTGTTTGGGCTTGAGAGGGGCTCCGACACGGAGCAGCAGAAAAGCCCATTCAGGAACTTTCTCCTCAAATCTAAAACTTTCCTAGATTAATACTGTTATTGGATCAAGAAGCTCCTTAGGATTCATGATACAGAAAGGACAGACTTTGTCACTATCTCTCCATCCTGTAGACCTGATAACCCCTGTTTTCCCTTCAAGCAAACCACTTATCCTTTTCCCAATGTTTTTAAAGTCTCAGATGGAAAACCTTCAACAACACCCACGCCTTACTTCCAGTCCACATTTAAAAAAAAAAAGAAAAGAAAAGAAAAGAAAAGGAAAAAAGAAAAAAAAATTACAGTAACACACCGGGGAGTCCATGAATACCCTGGTGAGATGAAAACAAATGTTTTCAAAAACAGAACCTTGTCCGTCCCAGTCGATAGTTTTATCAGTCAGTTCTTACCAATCCATCTCATATTTGAAACCCTCACCGATTCCAGCTTCAGAAGAGCCGGCACCTAATGAATTAGTTTTAAGATAAAACAGAAGTTTGACATGGACGTAATGTTCATGACAGAGAAGAATTAATAGCACTTGGCCTGAGGAAAGCTCAAGCCCAGGCAGGTGGCAGGCAAAATTCCCTTCAGAAGAGCCAGCACACCTCGCCAAGCCCTGTTTACCCAACCCCTGGCTTCCTCCTCAGCAGACCCTGCCAGCTGGAGTGAGCACAGCCACATGGTGTGGTGGTTTTCTAATGAAGCTGAGCAGGGAGAGAATGAACCCAGTAAACGTTTTCTTGTGGCCAAAGCAAGGCTAAGTTATGGACTCAGACCTCCAGAAGTGAGAGCCTTATGTCCGCACCAGCTGCTGCTCCGTGCCCTTCACACGAAGCCTGGTGGGACGGCCAGGCACCAAGCACTCTTGAAAGTGATGCCAGGAGTTCCCTTGAAAATGGCTTTTCATTCTGGGCAGTGAAGCAATCTCTGGGTGTGAAGTCACGTCTGAGGTTTACAAGCTATTGCTGACATCAATAAAATGCAGCATTTGTTATTCTCCCTGCAGTGTCCTGTAGGCTTTCTGGCACTCACTAAATGCTTCCTAAAAATATCATTTGGCAAATATTCATATTTTGTTCATAAAGGCTCATGTACATCCTTGAGAGGGTCATTTCAGAAGGCTGTTAGGAAAATGTAACACAGGCGTCCGTCCACTGAATCAAGTTGTTCCTTCCCTGTGCCTCTAGGCGACTCCACAACTCTCTCTAACGGAGCCAAGGTTCAAAGTCTATGGGTCAGGTTTCCTCAGATAATGTTTGAAATATAAAAAGCAGACCATTTAAGGGTTTCGCCAAGTAATCTGTCAGCTAGATGTGGCTGCCTGCATTCCCCTCTGGGTGTCATGAGCCCTCAAAGCTGTCTTCTCTAGCTATTCGTAGAGAATGAGAATGGACCAGGCTAAAAGATAACTTGATGACCACCTCATTTAACCGGGGCCAAAAGTCTTCTAATGAACATTGGTCATACCACCCTAGAGCTCCATGAGAGAGGACATCATTGCTGAGCCCCCACAGCCCTATCCCCATCCAGGCAGCAGACAAAGAGACAGCAGAAATAAGAATAAACACAGAGAATAAGAAGAAAGAAAGAAAACAGAGCAATTGGTTGGAGATCTGCCGGCCGAATACTTGGATTGGTTGACTTTCCCATTCCTTCACGTGCTGGAAGGCCATACACACCTAAACTGAAGCAGGAAATAATGCTGTGAAAAATGTGCACTACCTGCCTTGGAGGAATTAGGGCTTCCGAGACTAGAGCTGCATCGCAGGGCCCTCATTGCTTTGGCAAGTCTTGTGTGAGGCTAGAGGGGGGAACAATTCTGCTTTCCTGTCCAAGCCTATACGACCTAGGGTGAGAAACAGCAGCCAGTAAGCTACCCAGGCCACACAGAACCCGGCCAACATTCAGGACTCAGGCTGGTAAAGGAACGACAAAGCATGTATGTATATGAATCAGCCTCATTCTTCATTCACAAATATGTATAGTAAACCAAGGTCATCAGACACTTGAAGACTGGCAACATCGAAGAGAAGGATCAAGCTGAACAAACAGAACTATCCCCAGAAGAACCACAAATAATTCTGATCCAAGAGAAATTTTAATTAATACCATCAAAGATACTCAGAAAGATTTTCATAATACATAAAGAAAATCTTAAAAGAGGAATAAGGACAAAGAAAGAGCTCTTGGAAAATATACAATCCAAAAGCCAAAATACATTTTCAGTAGAAAGTTGGAAGGAAAAGTTAACATAATGTACAAGTTAAGGAAAAAGGTAGAATGTTTAAAATATGAGAGAAAACTGACAAAAAATAAGAAACAATCAAGAATATCCAATTTCCTGTTACAAGTTCCAGAAACAGAGAAAAAGTAAAAATTGAGAGAAGGGAAATAATAATAATAATTATTATTATTATAAAAACAGAAAAATATTTATCAGAACTGAAAACAGAAGCCTTCAAATTAAAACACCAAAGTAAGATCAACAAAATCACAGTCACATCTGAGCACACACTCACAAAACTTTCGAATGGAAGACAAAGAAAACGAACAGAAAGTATCCACAGCAACAAAGAAGTTACACAAATAAGAAAAATCAGACTAGTAGCACATTTCTCACCAGCCACACTGAATGTTGGATACTAGTGAAACAACATCTTCATAGGTAGCACAGGAGATTATTTTGACTCAGAATTCTGCACCTAGCCAAATTTTCTATCAAAATGTGAAGAGATTATAAAGACATTTTTGTGAATACAGATAATCAGTATGTTTATCTCCTTTTCTGTAAAAATAATGACAATAATAATTACTTGAAGATTTAAAAATAACAATAATAATAATTACTTGAAGATGCACTGCAGCTAAATTTAAAAGGAAACAACAAAAAGAAAGACATAAGATCCCAGAGAACCCAGAATTAGGCCTCTGCAGCAGGCCTAGGTTACATACTGGTGCATCTGGCAAGTAGCATAATTGTGAAGCTTAGGGATATAATTTTTTGTTGTTTATTTTTTTAAGGCACACAAGTTCTTTCTGCAGAAAAAAAGACCCACAAAAGATAATTAGAAACTCTAAGAAGAATTAAAAAAACTATACAAGAAATATATGGTCCAAATAAGAAGCATATTACAATGTCATTGTTTGGGGCAATAGGCATCTGAGAAAAAGAACTTATTTGACTTTATGCTGAAACATCGTCTTCTAAACATTACATATTTAGAGATGTAAGATTCTATTTCTTTTCATATGGATTTTTACACGTAGAAATATTTACACAATTATCACATTTTACTTTCCATTTTAAATCCCATTTACAGAAATGGAAAGCCTTCGTCTGCAGCATGGAAGCTCTATTTATAGCAATGGCAAAGAATCCAGCGCAGGCAAACCTAATGATATAAAACATTGATACAGTTTGCAGGTTTTAAAAAGAGATAAAGGAGAAGAAGCGAGGGAGGTGAAGTCCATGGAAGCGCACCAAAGTGCACCATTCATGTAGCTAGAAGGAAAGAGGAGTGCCCAGCTTTATTAGGAGGCAACTTAAGGAGCAGGGAGCGATTAAATAGAAATTTAAGCAGAAAGTAAGCAAGAAGCATAAGCATGATACTGTGGTTATAATTATCAGAAAAGACAAACCCAGAAATGATCCAAAATTATTTTGTCTGAGGCAACGATGCTCCAAATATGTCCCAGGACCCGGGTGAGTCCACACTTTTTGAGAGCCACAAGGTCAAAACTCTTTTCATAATAATACCAAAATGTTATTGACCTTTTCCAGTCTCACTTTGTCATCACTGTACACTGAGGTTTTCTGGCGGCTACATGATGTGTACTACTGCAACAGTTTGAACACAGAATGAGTGATGAGAATCCTCTCGTGTATCAATCCCGGCATTAAAGAGATTTACAAAAAAAAAAAAAAAAAAAAAACAGAACAACGCCACTCTTCTCACTACCATGAAAAATTTCTTTTGACATTTTTCATGAAATGGCATTTTAAAAAATATTTTAAGTGTTTATCCATTGGTTTCCTTCCACTAGGAGAGGAGGAGTGGAATAGTAGTGTCAGTTTTATCCAGTTGGGGACCTCCAGGGCTTGGCACCATGCCCCATGTACGAAGTACATTATGCATATTTGCTGAAAGAATATTAGCTTTTCACAATTAGTATTCATATTTTTAGTCTGAAGGCTGCTTAACTGGATGAGACTAATGAGGGCCTGGATAGAGACCAGAGGAGTTACAGCTATGCGTTGAAGGAAAAATCAAGATGTGGGAAGACACAGTCCACCTGACAGTCATTTGAAATATGCTCTTCTTGGGCTGAGCTGTGTTTGATTACCTTTTCAGGCTTTGGAATAAAAGCTTCAAGGTCATACGTTTATGGTCAAGAATTATTGAATTATCACTATGTTGTAGGCACAGTGCTAGGCTCTAGGGACACATCTGCTGGTAAATGGCATTTTTAAAAATGTGGGTATGCAATCGGCTTATTATTGCTGTTTTTAATGAACTGAAAAATGAATATTTTATCATTTTCTTAGTTTAAGTTTCTAATATGATAAATATTGACAGACTAACAAATACTCTTTGGGCTCTTCAACAACTTTCAAGAGTCTAAACGGGTCCTAAAGACCAAAAAGCTTTCTCTGAGAGGTACGATGAGCATGAGAAAAGGAAACACTCCTTTTTCTCATGTGCACATCTCCATACTGTTTTAAATATTCACATTTGTGTACGTCACTTTTTATTGAGATATGATTGACATATTACATTAGTTTTGGGTGTACAACATGATGATTCAATATTTATATATATTGTGAAGTGATCACCACAATAAATGGTATAATTTTAGTTACTTTTTAGTAACAATTGTTAAGTGCATCCATAAATAAGACAGTGGTGCTCTGATGAAAGAAGTACAAAGATAGCAGCTAGGCCCAAATGATGACTTAAAGAGAGCTAGACTTTTCACGAAATGGAAGCAATTTTCCCAGCAAAGTCTACTATACGTTGAAATCAGCCAATGGGCTTTACCTGTGGAAAGCTTTTAAATAAAACAAGCTAAGCAACCTCCTCATAGGCCTTAGGTGCATTTCCACGCAGAGGGGAGGACCTGGCTAGGCAACCCTGTTAGTTCCTTAGAAACTCCAGGATACAGTGTTCTCAGCATGTTCACCTGACACCATTTAATGTTCAATAACACCCATTTAATGTCTCTGTCTAATTTTTTTACAGCATATTGATAGATGCCACATAAACACATATGCAGATAATAACACTGTGCTTGTCATGCCAGTTTTCTTTCATGAAGCTTAAATTGCCTCACAAACATCACCTCAATCTCCAAATTCTTATCCAAAAATCATACTTGTCCTAAACCAAAATATATACTTCTCTCATTATTCTCTCTTTCTCTCTCTCTCTCTCTCTCTCTCTCTCTCTCTCTTGCCCTTTCCCAGGTTTAAATATTTTTCTTTAAGGGACTGCTAAAAAAAAACAAATCATGATTCTTCCGAAAATGTCAAAATTTCCTAAGTAAAATCTATCAGACTATTTATTGCCAAAGTCAGGGAAGCCAATTAAACTGTGATTTTACTTTTGGCTTTAAGATGCCAGAAACTGTAGCCAAGGTTATATTTCAGCCATCTAGATTAATTTAGCTTTAAATGGTTGTTCAAAACGAAAGTGAAGAGGACAATATTGATGACTTTAGTGTGTTATCTTTGTAACCCACATCGGGTTATAATTGTTTTGTTTTCATATCATTAACAAGCATTGTTTGTGCCATGATCAATGTTTATATGTATCGTCTCGCTTTTTCAAAAGATGGAAGGAAAGGCAAGAGTGACAATAGGCATATTGAGGAATTACATAACCAAAGACTTTATATCATAAGACATGTCTAATCTGTTTCCAAAGACATAAAGGAGTTACATGGAAAGCTTGCTCCCCAGATAATATTTAAAATGAAGAGATCTTAGGACTGGACATGACTACTTAGAGGCTTGGAATAACAACAACAATAAGTAGCTTTTACCTAAAACCTTCTATGTACGAGACATTGTGCTAAGCACTTTACATTCATAATACCTCAATCCTCATAGCCACCTTATGTTAGATAAAGAATATTATGCCCAATTTATATGCAAATACGTTGAGGCTTAGATAAGGTTAGTAATTTATCTAACCTTCATAACTAGGACCCTAACCTGTATCTGCTAAATTCCATACCCCATGTCTTAACCACTTTGTTAAATATAAAGAGCTTATAAATAACATCTTACAAACATGAGAATGGTGAGTCTTCCATTGTTCATTATGTATCACTTAGAATAGGCACTTTACTCTCAACCTGAGACATGCAACATATACCACTTAAAAATATTTATTGAGTGTCTGCTATAGTCAAGACTCTACACTAGGAGATGCTAAGGAGGGCTATAAAGAGAGACACATAAGGCAGCTGATCTCAATGGGTTTATAGTCTAGAAAGAGAGGAAGAATGAAATAAATGGAGAAAGAAGCATGGCTCTCAAAGGGCAGAGAGAAGCTTCATAGGAAATTTTTAAGTGGGGTTTTGAAAAGTGAATGGGATTTCTTAAGGTGAAGAATCGAAGGAAAGGAACACAGACTGACAGCAGGGCACGATTAAAGGCATGGAGGAAATAGACATGGGGAGAATCCAATGGACCCAAACCATCCAATGGGGCTGGGTACATGGAGACTGTAGAGGCAAATGAGGCTAGAAAGATATCTTGCGGCCAGATTTGGGAGTATTTCTATGTCTTTATAAAGAAATTGGACATTCCTTCTGGGGGGGAGTTTTACAGAAGGACATGAATTGATGGCATCAGAGACACGATGAGAGAAGTCACACTAGTTACTGCACTACCCAGTGTGGGAAATGATGAAAGTCTGAACTGAGCAGTGACTGAGGAAAAAGGTAGGAGGAAAATAACAAGAAGACAGCTAGCGAGATGGGAGATAAGACAGCTCCTTAGAGGACTAGAAACTAAAATAAGAAAAGCAGGAGGAAAAAATGATATAACAGATTTGGGGTGAAACATGCTAATTTTGAGGTGCCTAAAGGAAAGAAAATCCACACAAAGATGTCTTGTAACTGTGGGGTATTTGGGCCTGGGACTTGAAAGAAAGGCCAATGTTACAAGCATTATGTTAAGGAATCAACAGCAGCATCATGCGTAGCCTCCCCTAGGTAGATGTTGAATGAAAAGAGGACAAAGGCTAGAATTCTAGGGAACATCCATTTTTACAGAGAAGACAAAGGAAGAGGAGCTAGTTTAAAAAAGAGGTCAGTAGACAAATGATGGAAAACTTCAGTATTTTAAGAAAAGTCAAGAGGGAGGAGTATTTTCAAGAGGTAATGAGTGATAAGTGCCATATGCTTTTAGGAGATTAACTAAAATTAGACTGAGAAGAGATGTAGAGCCAAGATGTCCCCATAATCTTTATGAAATTTCTCATGTTCATTTTCATGTCCAGGTACCACCTGTTGAGAGGTACACTTTGTTCAATAAGCATGTGTTCATGTGGTGATGATAATGATGTTGACTGCCTGCCTAAGAAGCATCAGGTAGGTCCAGGGTATGCTTCTGATTTAGATTTTAGGAACTTAGGAAGAGATTCATTTTTTTCCCCAGTTGGGCCTTTATTCCAATACAACTCACCACAAGGTGTCTATTATAAACAATTTGCACTGCTCACCTGATCTTAGTATATGGTAAAGCCAGAAGTAGATTCTTTGTGCTTCTAAATTGAAAAATAAATATCTCCTTCTCATAATAAAACAGCTATATGACATTTTTGGCTTTACCCTAAATCCAATCACTCTTTCCCCAACAAGCATTTATCAAGCACCTCATGTAGAAAAAGCTGGGTGTGTGGCCATAGCTGGACAAAGGCCCTGCCTATATGGAACGCACATTCTAGTGCCAGAGACAAATAATGAATTATTATGCAACCTCAGACCCTAGTCTCTGGAGTCTCTAATGCTCTAGTGAACACATTAAAGCAGTGTGACCTGCTAGGCAAGGCCTCTTTGAGAAGGCATTTGAGCTGAGACTGGAATGAAGACCCAATCTGGGATTTGGGGAAAGAGCATTCCTGGCAGAAAGAACAGCAAATGCAAAGTCCTGGAAGCTTAGTGTAGGATCTTGGCACATTCAAAGAATAGCAAGTTCATTTCCTGTGGATATATACCCAGAAATGGAATTGCTGGATCATATGGCATTTCTATTTTTAATATTTTGAGGAACCCCCGTATTGTTTTCCATAGCAGCTACACCAATTTACATTGCCACCAACAGTGTATAAGAGTTTCCATTTCTCCACATCCTCATCAACACTTGCTATTTCTGCTCTTTTTGATAATAGCCATCTTAAAGGGTGTGAGATGTGGGTTTGATTTGCATTTCCCTGATGACTTAGTGATGTTGAGTAGCTTTTCTTATACTTATAGGCCATTTGTATGTCTTCTTTGGAAAAATATCTATTCCAAAAATGGTCCTTTGACCATTTTTAATTGGGTTATTAAGAGGTTTTTCACTATCAAGTTGTATGAGTTCCTTATATATTTTGTCAGATATATGTTTTACAAATGTTCTCTCTCATTCTATAGGTCTTTAATAACACCATTTGGTATGCCTGAAATTTGCTGAGAGTAGATCTTAAGTATTCTTGCCACATACACATTCGAAAGGGAAAGAAAAGAAAGAAAGAAAGGAAGGAAGAAAAAAGAAAGAAAGAAAGAAAGAAAGAAAGAAAGAAAGAAAGAAAGAAAGAAAGAAAAGAAAGAAAGAAAGAAGAGAGAGAAAGGAAGGAAGGAAGGAAGGAAGGAAGGAAGGAAGGAAGGAAGGAAGGAAGGAAGGAAGGAAAGGTAACTATGTGAGGTAATAGATGTGTTCATTAACTTGATTGTGGCAACCATTTCATGATGTACACATAAATTAAATCTTCACATTGTACACCTTCTGAAAAATCATTTTGTGCAACCTAAATATATCCAGCTTTTATTTGTCATTTATACCCCAATAAAGCTGGGGTGAGGGTGCTGAAGTACCGCAAATCCTTCCACAGCCTCAAAGACAAGTTAAGAAGAGATTTGAAGGGCTGAGAATGTATTCCATCACAGAGCCCACTATCTGTACTGCCCCCCCGCAGCTTTGCTTTTGTGTGCTTTGCTAGTTTTCCTTTCACAAATATCAAACTCCTCAGATTTTCTTCAGCAGAAATTATGAACAATGTGAACTCTTAGAGGACTTTCATGTCTAATTCATTGCTCTGAATTATTTTAGGTGGAAAGATTCAGAATCCTTTTCTTTGGACTGTACAAGTAAAAGATGGTTCATTTGCTTTGGTATTAAAGTCTTATCCTCACTCTTCAAACCCTTCTTTTGAAATGGTATGCTGGAAAAAAAGATGTCCTCTGAAGGACAGGCAATGTTTATTTATTGTCTTTTTAGAACCTCAGCCTACTTCTGCACCCCTGACACCTAATTTCTTCTGGCACTGTGCATTTGGTCATGAACACTTAGGTCCACACACTAGACATTCATGACTGTCCAGAGAACAGCTAACCATGGACCACTTCAGGGTTCCTTCATAGTTCCATTTGCAAACCTGCTGATGGGTGGGAATGAATAATTTAGCGCATATGGTTAAGGCATGATTCACTATAGAGAGAAAAATCCCAAAGATGTTTTAATTCTGAATAAACATAATGTGTGATTTCCATTTCTTAGGGTGTACATGACTTGCTGTGCATTGTTGAGGGTGGTAGGGAAGACCATCAACCAATGAAAAAAAATGGCCTAGAAGTGAAATCTTAAGGATGGTCATTAGGGACGAAAATTCACATTCCTAGATTTTCTGATTACCATTCAAAGAGAAAAAGAAATTTAGTCTTCAAAAGTCAAACAAATAGCATTTCTTATGCAGCTATCAGGTATGGGTCTTGGATAGATAACTGAATCATTTTGAGTACAGAAAGACAGTAGGCAATACTGCTAAGAGTTAGTACCCAGCTTTCCTGCCTCATAGAAGATTATCTGTGTATCTAGCTATGTATCTATGTATCTATCTATATCTCATACTCAAGGAATAGCTGTATAGCCAGAAGATCTGTAAATATAGACTAATACCATGAAAAGCTATTTGTGATATAATTAAAATGTGTCTTTTCCCAATGGAAAAAAACGTATAAATATAATATGAAATGTTAAAAATACTAAATATACTAAATATTAAAAATACTAAAATATTTTAAAATAATCAAATAATAATTAAATAATAATTATTTAAAAATTAAATACAGATAGATATTACCAAAGACCTACAAAGAAATGGTAATCGTTCCTCCTGGAAGCAGGATTCACCTCATACTAGGCATGACATGCAGTTTAACTCCTGGCCCTTTTTTTATAAAAGAGTCTGTTCACTGTTGAAGAATGAAGACGAGTAGAAGACCATAGACAGCATCTGAGGCCCTGATAATGTGCAATATGGCAAAACAGTCCATGAAGTAAACCAAGAAAGGAAAAATACGTACAACAAATTCTATCACTTAATATGGCTACCTATTGGCATTCCTGCCGTGTAACATTAGAACATCCATTTCCAAAAGTTCCCAGACAGTGGGATCAAACTGATCTTCTCTTTCCTCTCACTTCCTTCAAAAATGAAATGGGCATTCAACACATTTGTCATTCTATGCTCCATCAGCAGGAGTAAATAAACTAGGTAGGTATGTCTACGATGCATCTATTAGCTACCACCAGAGTGAATTAATGTGCTTTTGTTGCCTTGTTCAATATTATGACCCATTTTACTCTTCTAGAATAAAACTGACTCTTTGCAACTCTGAAAGAGAGCCCTTCTGATTAAAGTTTAAGAGAGGATACTTTGGGGGGCACCTGGGTGGCTCGGTCAGTTACAACATCCAATTCTTGCTTTTGGCTCAGGTCATGATCTCAGAGTTGTGGGATCAAGCCCAGCATCTGGCTCCACACACTCCACATGGAGTCTGCTTGTCTCTCCCTCTCTGCTCCTCACCCCTGCTGTCCCTCATTTTCTCTCTCTCTCTCTCTCTCTCTCTCTCAGATAAATAAGTAAATAAATAAATAAAATCTTAGAAAAAAAAAGAGAGAGGTTTTCTACGATTGTTCCTTCAAGCTCAAATTCTCCAAAAATCTAGTAGATAGTCTTTGTCCTGTAATGCTTTGTCTCACTAGAACAAATCCTAAAATACCTAATATTTGGGATAGTTTGAGCTCTTTGGAGCTTTGGATTACATTTCATGAAAAGGAGCGAAGTCATCTTATAGGAAAAAGCCAACTCACATCAGGTTTGCTTTACAAATCAGAGCTCTGAGAAAATAAAAGGAAGTAAAGAGTGTTGACAAGATATTTATTTTGCAAACATGTAAAACTTGATTGTCTGATTTTCAGCAAAAACAATACATGGGGAACTTTGTAATTATTCTGCTCAAATTCACAGAGAAGTGGAAATATGTTTAACGACCTCCAAAAGTAAATATCTCAGCAAAAAATAAATAAGCAACAGGAAAATAAACTATTAAAAAATAATTCTTAACGAAGTTTTTGTAATTTCCTATATCTTATTAAATTAAAACTAGGAAAGAATATAGGAAAGTCACAAAAAATTCTGTATTTTGAACATAATAAAATCAATCTAAAAACAAAAATAAATTATATTATCTAAAAGTCAGAAACATCCAATGATCTCTTTTTGTTAAAATGATCAGTAATCAAGTATACAACGTTTCAAAGAATGAGTTCAATGCCAATGCAAGTCCTAGAAAAATGACCCATTGGGGTTTTATATATTTCACAATTAATGTTGTACTGTTGGGTTAGGTATTTTTATATAATGTTGTATGTTTATGTTATTAAGGCACTGGGACGGCTAACTGTTCCAGTCTGCAGAGAGCTGTGCTGTGTCCCAGAAAACTCCTCAGTCCTGGGCAAACAAGGATGGTTGTTTACCTACAGCTAAAACCTGTATCACAGACTTTATATGATCTCAACCACAACTTTCATAAGGCTCCATCAGAAAACTGGGTTAACTAAATATTTAGGGCCTACATCTCCCTCCTGGTAAACACGTAGACTATCTGAATTGGATAACCAAACTAATTTAGGGTGACAGGAGTTTAAGGTGAACTTGAAGAGGAATAAGGTAGATAATGCAGACTAAAGGAAACAAATGAATTTCCACAGTCACATTCTTTCCATCCGTATTCATAAACTATACTTTAAACTGAGAAAATGTTAGTCCCAGATTCTTTAGCATAGGAATCACTAGTCTTAATAATGAGGAGGGGAAAAAGCAATGAAAGCATGGAAATTTCCATAGGAATATCAAATTTTCTTCAATCATATTGATTTATTGAAACACTTCACAATGGACTTCTAAAATATATTCTTACCACAGGCGATTCCCTGAAGGGGATTATTCAGAGATCAAGGTTATCCATTTTAAGTGAATTTGACAATAATAAACTGTTTAGTAGTTTTATGGTTAACATAGACAATAATTTCCAGAAAATTTTTGGACCCCCAGCTAACAAGCATAGCCAATTTTTTGAGAAGTCTAAATAATGTGCAATTCCTTCAGTACCTGATGCCAGTGAATCTATTATTTCTCAGTTAAAGCCTTTGTTGTATCTGCTTTTCATTTAGGCTCAGGAGAAAACATTTTGTTTCTGGAATTGTTTCTTGGAAAAGGGAGTAAGCCATTCAGTACATTACTAAAATCTAAGGGCTTTATTTCCTTCCCTTGCTGCTGTACCATATATCGCTGCTTGAAAATACTCCACACATGTGGCCCTGTCACTTGGCAATAAAAATATCTGATCCAACGGTGACGAAAGATCAATGTTTGAAAGAAAGCAATCTGAGATAATTTCACTGCTAACACTTCAAGAGGATCCAAATAAACCCGACAACACATCCAATATACGAAGTACATTAACAGGGAGAAAACTCAGGACCACAGGACACATTTCATCCAAGTACTTTTCAAAATGAGAAGTTTCTGCCAGTGAAAGTAATGAACCCTTTCTTACATAGAAGCACAGGGAAATCGGGGGTTGACGCGAAGGACACTTGCTCCAACACTAATCTGTTTTTGATTATTAATGTGTTGCTCGTTCTAGGACAAACAGCCATAGCAAAATTCAAAGGAAGAACAAAGATTTCCAAACTTGAATTATTTTTCCCAGATAAATAATCTAAAAGATTACTCATTTCATGGTTTCTAGCTAACTTCTTTTTTTGGGGGGGGGGGTTCTTCTGGAGTTCTTTATATCCTTCTTTCAGATCCTTGCTGAATGCATTTCCATGTAACTACCTGGTGTGTCCCAAAGACAGAGCAAGGATGCGCACATAAGTTTTACTGATGTTCTATAAGGAAGAGACAGGGATCCCTGGGTGGCGCAGCGGTTTAGCGCCTGCCTTTGGCCCAGGGCGCGATCCTGGAGACCCGGGATCGAATCCCACGTCGGGCTCCTGGTGCATGGAGCCTGCTTCTCCCTCTGCCTGTGTCTCTGCCTCTCTCTCTCTCTCTGTGACTATCATAAATAAATAAATAAATAAATAAAAAATATAAGGAAGAGACATATGATTCCGTTTTACCAACTACATGTAATATAAAGTCTGTACCAAAGCCTAATAATTCTGGGAGAATATAGGTTTTAAATAAAGTCTACCAAGCACTAAGCATTTAATTCTAATGGTAGTACTAATATGTTGCATTAAAGTTTTACCAAGTACTCATACGTACATGACTCCATTTGATCATCACAGAATCCTTTTAAGCAAAAGGGGTAATATCATTACCCATATTTTATAAGTAAGGAAATTGAGGCTCACAGATCCCCTACTAAGGACACTTTTCAACACCTAATTCAACATTCATTGCACTATACCATGCCCCCTCCTTAACTACATTAGCATGTATTTTCCAAGTGCCTAAGCACGCATGAGGCGCTGTGCCAAGGAGCTGTGAGTACAGTGATGAACAAGAAAACTTCCGGCCCTGTCCTCAAAACAGTTTTAATAAAAATTATCACTTAATAACATACAAAATAAGTTATATGGTAATTAAGTCCTTCAAATGGATGCAAAATTTACTGACTAGACTGAAAAATATAACACCAGAAAATCATTAAAAATAATTTCTTTCTAAGTATAATTCAAAATGTATTTACCAGCTCCAGTAAGAATATGGCCCCATACAGAGTAACACATTTTTCCAGAGACATGATTCAATGTCATTAGAGGGAGTCTGACATACAGTCAGTGTCAGCGTCCAAAAAAAAGCACATGACACTTTTTAGAGATGCACAATGTATACTTGCATGGCTCCAAGAAGTCTTACATCACAAAATTTACTCTAAGTATTTTCCAAACTTCTTTCACCATGAAAACCTTTATCCAATATAATACCACTTAACTTTAAGAAATGCTAGTTAGGAAAACAGGTTTTGGAATTAGAATGACAAGGTTTGAGTCCCAGCTCTACCAATTCATTGGTTAAGGTAAGAGAATCTATTTTAACACATTAATCCCAAAATTTCAATGGCCTCACACAATTTAAGTTTACCGCTCACTCATGGAAAGTCAATCGGTAGATTAGAGAAAGAGGGGAAGGGAGCAGCTGTGCTTCACCTAGTCCTTCATGAATCAAATTGGCCGCCTTTTACAGGTGGCTCCCAAGGTTGCTCTGGACATGAATATCCAGTTAGCCAACTCAGAAAAGAAAAAAAGTGGAGAAAAACAAGTGGTTTCTGTGGTTCCAGCTATCCTTCTATAAGTGTGTCTCATGCCAAATGTAACTGCAAGGGAGGTTGAAAAATGTAGACCAACCGTGCACAGGATGAAAGAGAAGTTGATTCTAGGGCTGTCTGGGTGACTCAGTCAGTTAAGCATCTGCCTTCAGCTCAGGCCATGATGTCAGGGTCCTGGGATTGAGTCCTGCATCAGGCTCTTTCCTCAGTGGGAAGACTATTTCTCCCTCTCCTCCCCATCCTGCTCTCTCTATATATAACTGTTTCTCTCTCAAATAAAGTCAGAAAGAAAGAAAGAAAGAAAGAAAGAAAGAAAGAAAGAAAGAAAGAAAGAAAGAAAGAAAGAAAGAAAAGAGAAAAAAAGAGAGAGAGAAACTATTTCTCTCAACAATTAGCCATCACATGTCACTACCAACCCCTAGTTGGGTAACTCAGAAGAAGTTATTTAACCTCTATGGTTGCCTCTATAAACCAGAGATGTGTGACATCAAAATTCATGACATAGACTAATTAATACCTGCCTCCTTGGATTACTGGAAAATTTTAAAAAGCAAAGCTGTAAATAATAGGTCATGTTTCAGGGTCACCACAGGACTCTATCAGCCAACCAAAAAAACAGTCACATACCCACCAAAGGCATACAAAATCTACACAAAAACAAACTTCAGTTTGGAAATACAGAGAAGGTATTGAAACATCCTTGCAACTGTCACGCAGAATCAGGACAGGTTAAACCTTGAGTACCACCCACCCCTTTCCAATCTTTCCTACAACCATCACTCCCCTTTGAACAACCAAAGCTCAGGAGAGAGGAAAGGAAACTAGCAGACTGAAACAGAACAATTTCTCTTCTTGAAATGTTTGCTGCAGGAATGTTCCCTGACATTGATATGGATCTTTCAAGGTCCTAAATTTTTTTGAAGATTTTATGTATGTATGTATGTATGTATGTATGTATGTATGTATTTAACAGAGAGGGCACATGCAGAGGGAGGTGGCAGGCAGAGGCAGAAGGGAGAGGGAGGAGCGGGGTTCCCACTGAGCAGGGAGCCCAAGGCACAGCTCCATCCCAGGACCCTGGGATCATAACCCAAGCAGAAGGCAGACATTCGACCAACTGAGCCACCCAGGTGCCCCTCAAGGACGTAACTAAAATGGTGATGAAGACCTTTACTTGATTATGCAATGTGGATGGTGTTTATACCTCCAGAGAGAACAATGTAATGGCCCAGGAAGGTTGCCTGTCAAGTCAAAATATATGATCCCTCAAATTACCCAACTTCCCTAAACCTCTGCCAGCCTCATGCATGGAATGCGGGTAGTGGTGTTAAATAAGATATTCTGTGTGAAGTCCTTAGCATCTATAAATCCTTGGTTTATAGTAAGTACCTCATAAGCACAGCAGTTATTTGAACCTATGGTTCCTGCCCTACCCTCCTGTGTCTTGAGGCTTCTTGGTTGTGACTCATTACCCATCAGGATTCATACAGGCTAGCAAGGAGCCATAGAAAACTAAACCCTCACCATATTCTCCCCACCTTTTCTCTCTGAACCTAGCAACTAGAACAATAGTACTGCTTTCTCTGTGCTCCTGGGTCCACCATTACTTTACTCTGTAGCCTTTTCCCAGAACTGCTGGGAGAGAGATTCTATGTTCCTGTTTTTTGTTTCATTGGGATCCTAAAAAGCATGACAATACTGTCTCATTACTTAGACCAAAGTAAAATCCTTGAAAATAACCATCAAGTTATCAAAAAAAAAAAAAAAAAAAAGAAGAGAGAGAGAGAGAGAGAGAGAAGAAAAAAAGAAGAAAAAATCCCAGAAATTGCTGGCCAGTCACTAGCACTTTTGGTTTTTGTTTTCCATTTTATTGTTTGTTTTGTTTTGTTTTCCATTTTAAAACCATTACTGGGACGCCTGGGTGGCTCAGTGATTGAACATCTGCCTTTGGCTCAGGTCATGACCCCGAGGTCCTGGGCTCGAGTCCCACATCAGGGTCCCTGCAGGGAGTCTGCTTGTCCCTCTGCTTGTGCCTCTGACTCTCTCTCTAGGTCTCTCATGAATAAATAACTAATATCTTAAAAAAATAAAAAATAAAACCATTACTTTCTCCATTTATGAACCAAGAAGATAGATTTAGGTATGGATACTATAGACACAGACATGAACATAGAGATAGAATGTCACGTAAGGTCACCATATAGTTCTAAGTAGCCATTCAACCTAAAAAGAAAAAGCCATCCTCCAACTAAAACCAAGATCAAGTCTACAACATGCATATCCATGCACATTCTATACGTAGAGAGTAAAAATATATAACCGAGTGATCAGTAGCTCAAATGTCAAAGGAAGGAACCCACGGGAACGTACTTCTGCGGACCGGTATCGTTTAGGTGGATCAATAGCACAGAATTTTTTTTTAATTTATTTTTTATTGGTGTTCAATTTACTAACATACAGAATAACCCCCAGTGCCCATCACCCATTCACTCCATATGGTTTAGCAAGATTAGGTCGGGGTTTCCTGGGCATATAAATTACATCCCATAATGACATGAATTATAAGTAGTTTGCTGACTAGTTTATTGGTTCTTTCATTAGTAATTAGCCTCCCAATGAACTAGTCTGCCTTTCCATTCATCGAAGGTGTGAATTCTGCTGCAGGTAAAGGGAAATACCACCTAACAAGCAGGTGATCACCACTAAATCATATTCATTTTGATGGATCAGAGTTCGAGCTTACCTGGCACAACCAACAATGCTACAAATAGGCAATCATATCCCCTCAGGAACTATCTGGATATTTTTTTCTCCATAGGGCAAATTCACAAAATAGTTGCTGCCCGTACTTCATTACTAGTGAACCTACCACAGAAGAAGGATTTCTTCAAAACACAGTACTGTTCTATTACAAACATTCTATCTCAATTTTTCTGATGATTAAAGGGGATTTTAATTATACAATCAATGAGAAAATAGATAGAAACCATCTGGACATTCTTGTGTTTTCTGCCAAAGAATTTTTCTTTTGTTTTACATGTCAATGACTTAAGCTAACAAAGGAATTTCAGTGCCAGTCATTTGTCCTTGGCAGGGCTGGATCTTTTTTATGTTATGAAAGATCTTTTAAATTTACTGATTGAGAGTCAAATTATCCCACATGGTCAGCGAATTAACCTCAACATTTTCCTACACATAAAACTAAGAACAAAGGATATTTTTTAATTACTTGATCTTTAAAGCATACAAACTTTAAATCATTTTGTGCTTCAACATTTTTACTAATCAGGGTGGTCAAAATTCAGAAACTCTTTTTTTTTTTTTTGAGGAACTGATGGAAAATGCTTAACCAGTAAAGTGCTGAAAAAATACTATTGGCTTTAAATTACATAAAAGAACAGAGAAAGAGATGGTATCAAAGAAACAAAGAAAGATTTGCAGAAGTTCAATTGCTATAATGCCAGGCAGCCAGTCTGTATGAACTAAACCTTTAGGGAACCTTAGCCGAGAAGAATCTAAATGTGAGACAAGATTCCATCAAAATCCTAGAGGAGAACACAGGCAACACGCTTTTTGAACTCGGCCACAGTAACTTCTTGCAAGATACATCCACGAAGGCAAAAGAAACAAAAGCAAAAATGAACTATTGGGACATCATCAAGATAAGAAGCTTTTGCACAGCAAAGGATACAGTCAACAAAACTAAAAGACAACCTACAGAATGGGAGAAGATATTTCCAAATGACGTATCAGATAAAGGGCTAGTTTCCAAGATCTATAAAGAACTTCTTAAACTCAACACCAAAGAAACAAACAATCCAATCATGAAATGGGCAAAAGACATGAACAGAAATCTCACAGAGGAAGACATAGACATGGCCAACATGCACATGAGAATAATGCTCTGCATCACTTGCCATCAGGGAAATACAAATCAAAACCCCAATAAGATCCCACCTCACCCTAGTGAGAATGGGGAACATTAACAAGGCAGGAAACCACAAATGTTGGAGAGGATGTGGAGAAAAGGGAACCCTCCTGCACTGTTGGTGGGAATGTGAACTGGTGCAGCCACTCTGGAAAACTGTGTGGAGGTTCCTCAAAGAGTTAAAAATATACCTGCCCTACGACCCAGCAATTGCACTGTTGGGGATTTACCCCAAAGATTCAGATGCAATGAAACGCCGGGACACCTGCACCCCGATGTTTCTAGCAGCAATGTCCACAATAGCCAAACTGGAAGGAGCCTCGGTGTCCATCGAAAGATGATGGATAAAGAAGATGTGGTTTATGTATACAATGGAATATTACTCAGCCATTAGAAATGACAAATACTCACCATTTGCTTCGATGTAGATGGAACTGGAGGGTGTTATGCTGAGTGAAGTCAATCGGAGAAGGACAAACATTATATGTTCTCATTCATTTGGGGAATATAAATAATAGTGAAAGGGAATATAAGGGAAGGGAGAAGTGTGTGAGAAATATCAGAAAGGGAGACAGAACATAAAGACTCCTAACTCTGGGAAATGAACTAGGGGTGGTGGAAGGGGAGGAGGGCGGGGGGTGGGGGTGAATGGGTGACAGGCACTGAGGGGGGCACTTGACGGGATGAGCACTGGGTGTTATTCTGTAAGTTGGCAAATTGAACACCAATAAAAAATAAATCTATTATAAAAAAAAAAGAAAGGTGACATCTTGGCTGTGGGCTTTGCAGAAGGATTTCGTCAAATTTCTATGTTGAGCACCATGACTTTGACTTTGAAAACTTGTGTTTTGTTTCTTAAATCAAGAAAATAGCTTCCTCTTTGAAGGTAAAGAAACAGTAAGATCTTTTCAACATCCTATGGAGGCATCTCTATAACAAGCAGGATTTGTTGATGCAGTGGATGGGTGTAGAGAATCAGTAGCTTCTGGGACTTGGAAATTTAGTGGCCAGAGAACACTAAAGAATTACCTTACCTTTTAAGGTAGGGGGGGAAAAAGCTGCTGGTATGAAAATTGGATTCACAGAAATATATTTCAGATAATTTGTAGGACTAACACACAAAAGCTTTTCAAATATATCTTAAATATTTCAGTGAAAGTAAGGAAAAAAACAAAAATTGGTTTAAGATTCATTGAAGTGTCAGTAGTTCTGGAAGGAATAAATTTGACCAAGAAAACTTGTTCACTTCTAAAAGGGGGGAAAAATGCCTATGATATGTTTTAGGAACTACTGCAAAACTTCACAGGGAAAAGATATCAAGAAGAGAAAATTACCCTTTATCTGTTACTAAGTTGACATCACTTTACTATCCTCATTTTCAAGAAATAATAAACTTAAGAAAATTAGAGATAAAAAAGTAACAAACTGTCCAATTGACTATATAGTCCAACAAATTTCTTTAATTACATTACTGCTTTCCCAAGTCTCCACCGAAAATAAAGGACAGAATTTAGTGACTCCTGTCAGGTCTAAGAAACGAATTCCAATCTAAAGATACATTTAAAAAAATAAAAATAAAAATAAAATAAAATAAAATAAAGATACATTTTTAAAAAAATAAAATAAAAGTAAAGTTACATTTTTATCATACTGTAAGGATCTTTGATGGAAAATTTCAAAACAATAAATCAGTGAGCTCCTGATTAATATAATGAAATTATTCCGTCTTCACCTCGACGCGCACAGATCTTTGATGATTATTGGCTTTTGAACTGTATAACTCCTGGCAAATTAAATACAGGGTATTAAAAAGGAGGAGGATGCTGGTATTTTTAAATAAACTATACATGAAAAAAATAAACTATACACATTTCCAAAAAGTGATGTGGTAAGGCATATTTTTGAGACATCTGCTGAAGGGATACTAGAAATCCCAATGTTGAAAACTGTCGGTAAAGGGAGGGTGATGGGCAAGGAATAACAGCAATGTTACAGGAGGAGCATGGCCTTTGACCATAAAGTACTTCGCATCAGAAACCTGGCTCTGGCCACTTTGGCCAAGTTACTCCATAAACTTTAGTTTCCTCCTACTTCTTAGAATTGTTTTGGGGGATTTAATAGGATGATGTATGCGACATGCCTGCCAAGGTGCTGGACACACAAAGGGTGCTCAAGAGGGCCCCTTCCCAGAAGGCCAACAAGGTTGCCAGCCCCCAGCCCACAGCTGAGTCCCTTTCAGAGAACGGCCCCTGGCTGACGAGGGGTGTGTGCCCAAAGCCCTGCTCTGTTCCTGGAGGTAGCTGCCCTCATGACCGGAGATGGACATGGGTACAAAGGCTCCATTCAGAGCACTTCTGAAGCATCATCTCAGCTTTCGAGAGAGGAAAGGGATCAACAGAGACACGCTGCAGACGTATCACCGATGAACTTGTCCTCCTGCCCCATCCAGCTTCCCTCTTCCCTTGACAGGTGATGTTTCTGAGGTCACTTCCCAATAAATCTACATACAAATTTCCATTTCAGGGTCTATTTCCCTGGGACAAAAGGTAACTGAGGGGAGGAGGGTTAGTTTAATTGTGAGGAAGCAGGAGTTTTAGATCAATTATACTAGGCTGCTTGCAGTTTTTCTTTTCGATTACATGGGAGATTAGCCCATTCAACAGATTAAGAGAGGTTAAGTGATTTGCCTAATGCGACAGAGCCATCAACTGCCTAGCCGAGATTCCAGGCGGAGTGTATCCAGCCCTGACGTCTGGGCTTTTTCCATGACATCATGTTGTCTCCCCATCACGTCACTGTGAGTAAGAGGTGTGTCAGAGGTGGTAGGAAGAAGGATGGAAAGCACAGTGGCTCTGGCTGACTTCCCAATCACAAATCCCATTTTTGGTTAATATGGTTCAGTCTCCACTTTCAGTTTCTTGTGCCCTAAGCTTTAGGGTTTTTCTCTGAGGCTCTTTCTCAATCCCATAATCTCAGGTATTTAGCCTATGGATTTTCTCTGTGTGTTTGCTTCTTTCTGTCTGCACATGCTATTTTAAAGGAAGGCAGTGTTTTCTAATTAAAAAATAAAATACAAGTTTATGAACTGTAGAGCCTAAGAACTGAATTTGCATCCCAGCCCTACCATTTCCTTGCTCTCAGGTCTCAAGAGGACTGCCTAACCTCCCACGGCCTCTATTGAATCACCTGTGAACTGAAGGAATAATAACCACCTGGGACGCTCACTGAGATAACCTACCTCCAGCACACAGCACAGCAGGGCTTCCCGACATCTTCAACCATACATCTTCATCCATACGTCCTGGGTGTACCACTCACCCGCACTCCATCGTCAACACATCAAATTACAGTAAGTGAATAGAGCTTGCCTTCCCAGACTGTGTCATATCCCCTTTACGACATATCCATTCTGATTCACACTATATTCACAACATCCACTCCCTGCAATAGCCATCC
Source organism: Canis lupus familiaris (assembly GCF_011100685.1). Classification (NCBI taxonomy): domain Eukaryota; kingdom Metazoa; phylum Chordata; class Mammalia; order Carnivora; family Canidae; genus Canis; species Canis lupus. The sequence goes on from NC_049231.1 coordinate 13,318,159, forward strand.
CTAGCCTCTCCTGGTCTTTATCACCATGTCTGTTGCCTAGGTCCTAGGCATAATGTAAAACTACTGGATAGTTAGAACCTCTAAACGACTGTCTCCTTTCCGGAGAAGATGAGGCCTCTCTACTTCCTCTCTGCTCAGCCCTGACAAGACAAAGCCTATCCCATCACACTCAAGGGACCTGGGACTTCGAAAGAAATTATTCCTGCTCAGAAAAAAAGGCTGACTCTGGAAAACGGTGTGGAGGTTCCTCAAAAAGTCAAAAATAGAGCTAACCTATGACCCCGCGATTGCATTACGAAGTAGTTACCCTAAAGATACAAACATAGTGACCCAAAGGGGCACCTGCACCCCAGTGTTTACAGCAGCGATGTCCACAATAGCCAAACTATGGAAAGAACCCAAATGTCCATAGACAGATGAATGGATAAAGATGTGGTCACACACACACACACACACACACACACAAAGGAATATTATTCAGCCATCAGAAAATGAAATCTTACCATTTGTAATGATGTGGATGGGACTAGAGAGTATTATGCTGAGCGATACAAGTCAATCAGAGAAAAACAACTATCATATGATCTCCCTCATATGTGGAATTTAAGAAACAAAACAGAGGAACATAGGGGAAGGGAGGGAAAAATAAAATAAAATGAAATCAGAGAGGGAGACAAATCATAAAAGACTCAACTATAGGAAACAAATTGAGGGTCACTGGAGGGGAAGAGGGTGTGGGGTAACAAGGTGATGGGCATTAAGGAGGCCATATGATGTAATGAGTACTACGTGTTATATATAACTGAGGAATCACTAAACTCCACCTGTAAAACTAATAATACACTGTATGTTAATTAATTGAATTTAAATTAAAATAAAGTAAAATTTATACAAGAGGGGAAAAACTGAAAGAAAAAAAAGAAAGGATTCTCCTCAATTAAACATTTAGAATCCCATATTGAGATTTAAACCCACAAACTCTGACTTCTGGCAAAGGGCACATGCTTTCAATTTACAATCACTGCTTGGGTAGGGAAATATTTGCCATGCTTTATTCTGAACTTTGAATCATAATAATTAATATCTATTTAACACTTATTATATGCTAGACCCTTGGGTGTTTTACATGCATTGTGTTGTTTCCTCATGAGAAACCTAGTTATGCATTATAATAATCTAGACTTTATAAAAGAAGGGAAAGAGTGTCGGAGAAAATGTCCTTCCCCCAATCCCAGGAGGGATGGGAAGTTGGGGCAATGCTAGCTGTCCACCCAACCATCTTGGACAGAGAGTTGAAGGACCTAAGAACTAGAAAGAACCACCAATAAGAATAAGCTTATAAGAAGAGGGAGAAAACCTCTTTTTGTATTTATAACATCAGTATATATTTGCACTTCTCAACAACCATTTTATTATGGAGATATTTTTTCTAAGAAAAAAAAAAGGAATTTCCTAAAATCACAGTTCTTTTTTTAAGTAGAAGAAGAAAATGAACAGAGCTATATATTTAGTCAACTGAAAAGTTTGATTATGTTTTAAAAAATAAACTTTCAAAACAAAGCAAAGGCAAGAAACTCACTTACAGTGAAACAGCAATGAGCTCCTGATGCCCAGATTGAAGGCCAAAGTCTTGAAACCAGATAGTTTGCCTAATTCACAAAGCTTCATAATTTTAAGTAAATTTACTCTACTAAAATGGTATTTCTCTTCTCTAGTCCTCTTACTGGGACTTGACTCAACTTTTCCTGGATCAAGTGAAGTCATTTGCTTGAATTGGTCACCCCTATTTGTTGAAAACCAGACAATTTATATGATTCAACAAGCTTGATATTATAAATCAAAACATGAACAAGTAACACTAATTTAATTTTTAAAAAGAGGAGCACCTGGGTGGTTCAGTGGTTGAGCATCTGCCTCGACTCAGGTCGTGATCCCGGAGTCCAGGTGTCGAGTGCTGCATCAGATTCCCCACAGGGAACCTGCTTCCCCCTCTATCTGTGTCTCTGCCTCTCTCTCTGTCTCCCTCTGTGTCTGTCATGAATAAATAGGTAAATAAAATCTTTTTTAAAGATTAAATAAATAAAAATAAAAAAGAATTTGCATTATTTGATGATTCACTGAAATTAAGCGTTGTCCGTTTTATCACTTGGGGGCAATACTGGAGATAATCTAGCAGTTCAGTGGCACGGCGGTGGCACTATGCCCCATCCCTTAGTTTTATCTGACAAGATGAGACTCTTGACTTTTTTGGACTAAAACATCTCCCAAGTGGATAGTGATCTGGTTGTGACATCAGCCACTCCCACTGAACAGAAAGACTCAAGGTGCTGCCATTTTGGTTGCTGTCTCTTTCCCATCTCCCATTCCTCCTCCCTAACACTTCTTTCTAAGCTTAACACACAAAAGTACTATGAGCCCATCACCAAAAAGGGATATGCTTCAAGTTATTTTGCCATGTTAAAAGAATTTTGCATTGATTAAATCACACGTTTTCAACCTGTTACCCTTCTAACCAACACCATGATTTTGCCATGGGCATCGATATTTTAGCCTAGACACTAGATTGTAATAACTAAAGGGAAAATCATCTCTCATGTGAGGTTCGAGTACATGGTCTTGGGTTGTTAATGTGGTGTCATAACCGTTTGAGCCAGTCAACAAAAGATATTTTCTATCCAGTTAAAAGATTTTTCAGTATCCATTATATGTATAAAATTGTGTTTGGGTTTGTTTTTGTTTTTTTTGTAATATATGGAATTGACGTATTTGTGTTTTTACCTTCTCTGTCTTAGATTTACTGCTTCCGAAAGAACCTAGGCCAGGGTGAGCAATCTTTTTTCTGTAAAAGGTCAGAAAGCATTTTGGGCAAAAGCCATTCAGTCTGTTACTACTGCTCACTCTGTCGTTGTAACTGTGAAAGCAACCCTGATCAATATGTAAACAAATGAACTGTGGCTGTCTCCCAATAAAACTTTATTTACAAAACAGGTCACAGGTCAGATTTCGCCATGAGTTTATCTAAACCAAAAGGTTGATGAGGGCAAGGAACTAGCTCTTCCCGTATCCCCAGCACACACTGGGTATTCAAATCTGTCGACTAAATGAATAAAAATTAATTTCAAAGGACCACGAAACTATTCTGGATCATTCGTAATAGCAAATACATAGCGTTTCACACCTCCTGGTGTGGTACAGAGTAACGTGCCAGTAGAGAAGCATTTGCTGAATAAGTAAAACTTAACTTTATTTCATACTCAACATCAATCTCTATCTTTTATTCTTGACTTACCCACTGAATTGTCTTCTGGGAATTTATTCTTGGTTCAAAATATCATCAAAAGATGCATGAAACCTAGGCTGTGACCCTGGAGATATTTGCTCCTTTAAAAAGTGCTCCAAGTAGAAACAGGCATATTGAAGAACTAGGGCTTTTGAGTGTACTCCCAGTCAAATGCGTATTAACATTTCAGCTTTAAAAAAAATAAATAAATAAAAAAAAAAAAAAAAAAAAAAAACATTTCAGCTTTATCAGGACAGGTAGGTTGCCTTTTGGTTGCTTCTTGACTGTTCTCAGTGGTTGTAGCTAAACCTTGGGCAGTTGATTTTTTTTTTTTTTAACAAAGGCAGCCAATGTTTTGACAAAATCCAACCCATCATCAACCCATCGTCCCTAGAGAAATTCTTGAGTTTTTAGAACTTGTTTTCAGAATAACCATTCCCAGAAAGGATTCATATCTTCCTTTCTTTTTTAAGAACTCTCTCTTTTTGCAGTCAACTGTCACAGTTGATAACTTACTGGCTATAAGGGGAGCTTTTAACTTTCAATACAAAATAGACAACATGGCACTGCAAATAAGCCTTATGAAACAAAATGCAAAACAAAAGCATAATGTTTTTTTAAAGGTATTTTCACAATATCCCCTGTCATAAGATGCCCAGATGGCAAAATAAAGGAAGTAAGAATTATAATCATGCAAAATAAATGACTTTTTTCCTCTGGTTAAATAGAGAAATTCGGTTTTAAAAGTTTATAATCAAAACTTGTCATAAGCAGACATGATCTACATTATTTCCCTTATTTTTAGCTTAGCTTTTTTAAATGTTTTTACCATCTTTAGTGAGGTATGATTGACAAATAAAAATTTAATATAGGTATACATTGTCAAGCTAATTAACATATCCATCACCTCACATCATTACTCTTTGTGTGTATGTAGTAAGGACATTTAAAATCTACTGTCTTAGCAAAATTCAAGTAGATGTTATTAACTATAGCCACCATGTCATACATTAGATCTCCAGAACTTTCTCTTCTTATACCCAGAAGCTTGTATTCTTGACTAACATCTCCCTATTTCCCTAACTCTCAGACCATAGTGACCACCATTCCACACTTTGTTTCTGTGACCTTGACATTTTTATATTTCACAACAGAGGTCTATATAGTTTCTTAACAACCCCCAACCCTTTCCCCTAGAAAAGTCAGTTTCAGGGGAGAAAAAAAAATCCTTTTTCTTACATAGCTTTTGGGAAAAGTAATATTATAATGCCTTTTTTCTTAAAAAAAAAATTATCTGGAGACTTCAGAAAATTAGCACTGGGAAAACATCACTGTCCTGCAAAAAATAGGATATAGTTACTGATCCTACACTCAGGCCCAAATATGCCTGACTATTGAAATCACCTGGTCGGCTCTCAGAGCATGCAGATGACTGGGCCACACTCAAGGGTCAAGCTGAGGAATCTGTTGCTTTTATTGAGCACTCTCCAGGTAGGCTTCGTGACTTTGCAGATTTGGGAACCCCTGCACTACAGTAGAGGACTCTTTCCCAGCAAATCTACTTCTTCTGGTCAACACTTTAATGACAATTCAAAAGACCCCAGATTCCTTTTCTCAGCAGTGAGTAGATTTTCTTTCCATTCTTTTGATCTTCACCAAAAATCAGGTGCCAGCCACAAAATCCTATTTACTTTTACTGTAAGCCCAGCATCTGTCTTCACAACCACAGACCCTGTTTTCATTTTGTAGCTATTCCACTCTTTGAAAACAGAGGCTGATGTTCACACACAGAAGTGTACTTTTCAGAAAGCCACAAAATAAAGTGACTGTTTCTAGTCCTGATTGAAGAAAAACCATGTGTCAGTTTAAATATCTCCTGCCTTGATTGCACACATTGGTATGTGAAAATATTTACGGAACCTAAGTATGGCATTCAATGCAACAATGTGAAATCTACCACCCTTGTGAAATTCAAGCAGATAAGCACTAATGATTAAAATGAAGCAAAACAACAACAAATATTTGCTGAGTGTGTCTGTATGTGCCAGGCAGTGGAAAGATAAACAAAAACTTTTATTTTTTAAAAAATAGCATTTCAATGCCATGATTAATGAATTTGTTCATTAAATTTTCCAGCAAGTATTAAAGTTCCCCCACAGAAACAATATTTTAGCAAAGCAAATTATTTAGATACAGCCATGGTTGGTTTTTCTTTTCTGTACTGCTGAGATTTTAAGGATTTTTTCTTTTATTATTACTATAGCAGATTCAATAAAACTATTGACCTGGATCCTGTACTGTATATATAGCTGATTTTGTGTACTTTTGAGAATTCAATTGGGTTTCCAACAATGATAGATTTCTCTATGGAAAGTTCAGCATGTGCCCTTGTTTGCCCCAGGCTCCCCTGGTTTGGCTCATGAGAGAGTTGATATGTGAAGAGCAATCAGTTAGAAAGTTGATGCAACTTTTCCGAAGCAAGATGCTAAGGCTAAAGCTAAGACAGCAACAATGAGACGGGGGAGAGGAGACAATGGAGAAGAAAAAGAAGTATTAGAGATGTGTCCAAGATTTTTTCTGGTTGGGAGAAACCTGAGAGAGTTTTGATACTATATTTACCAAGATAGGAAACACATAAGGAATAGCTCTGGTGTGACTGAGAGGGAAGAAATGATGACTTCAATCATAAAAATCATGCAAAATACCTTTAGGACCAAATGCCTTTGGGTGAGATGTTGGAGTGGAGAGAGTAAGAGAAAATGATACCCCTGCTTGAAATCTCAAGAGTAAGGGAAAATGCAAGATATATGAAAAAGCCCTAGAGGATTATGTACCAGCTATCTATTTGCCACAATGATGCTGTGTAACAAACAATGATATCACTCAATGGCTTTAAATGATAAGCAGTTATTTAGTGCAGGATTCTGCTGGTGATTGGGTGGTTCTTCTGGTCACAGCTAGACTCACTCCTGCTCTTGTGGTCAGGTCTTAGGCTGTGACAGCTGGGCTGACCCAAGCACTGTTCTGTGTGATCTCTCATCCTTCAACAGGCTAATTCTCAAGTCAGTGGTAAGACTTAGTGAGGGAGAGTGAGAGCTCACAAGACCTAGTGAAACCTGGCTCAGAACTGTGGACGGCTTCACTTCTGCAAATTCTATCAGCCAAAGCAAATTATAAGATCAACAAAGGTTTAAAGAGTAGGACTCTACTTTCTGATGAGGAGAAATTCAAGGTCACATTTGGGTATGGACGCTGAAGAATTAGGGCCATTGCTGCAATCAGCGCATCATGAATCATAATCTATTTTTCTCTGATACAGCCTGTTTCTGTTTCCTCACCTTAGAGAAAGAGAAACAGAGATCCATAAAATTTTAGAGCTGAAAGTGAATTGAGTGGTGATGCTCCCAAATCCTTTCACTTACCAGTATGGAACCTGAAGCACAAGGGGGTTTACTGATTCACAATCAAACAGCTAAGCAGGGGATCCCTGAGTGGCTCAGCGGTTAAGTGCCTGCCTTAGGCCCAGGGCATGATTCTAGAGTTCCGGGATCGAGTCTCGCGTTGGGCTCCCTGCATGGAGCCTGCTTCTCCCTCTGCCTGTGTCTCTGCCTCTCTCTCTCAGTGTGTCTCTCATGAGTGAATAAATAAAATCTTTAAAAAATAATAAAAAATAAATAAGAAAAACAAAAGTCAAACAGCTAAGCAGTTACAAAACCAAGATAAAAAGGTTTTCCAAGTTCTAGGATCATGCCTTTTCAGCACACCATGCCACTGGCCCCACAGAGTGCTCAACCTCTTTAAATAATGTGTAGTAATAACTTTTCACTCAGGATAAATTTTTTTCAGAACAATATTTGGAAATGTGTAAGGTTTTTTTTTTTTATTCAAATAATGAAATCTTCATTTGCAGGAAATTCTGTGAATGCGAAGCAACTTTTTTCAAATGATTCTTTCTATCCATCATTATCCTTCATTATTTAGTGGAAACAAAAAGATAATAGGGACTAAATATGATGATATGCCTTTGAAAGAAAAGTTCAAAAATGCATTTGTTACTTTAACTCAGTGCCACTTCAGTTAATAATTTCCTTTTTTAAAAGATTTTATTTATTTATTTATTTATTTATTTATTTGAGAGAGAAAGAGCACAGAGAGAAGGAGAAGGAGAAACAGACTCCCCGCTGAGCAGAGAGGAGGCCATCCCAGGAATCCGAAATCAAGACCTGTGCCAAAAGGCAGACCCTTAACCCACTGAGTCACCAGGCACCCCTCAATAAATAATTTCTTAAAAGAATAAGGCATAAGCTCTTCTAATCGTTTTTTAAGAAGGTTCCTAGAAACACTTCCTGATCTGTAAAAGGTGCTTTCATGTTATTTGACTTTTCCAGTTTATTTTGCTTTACTAGTAATTAAGGCATTTACATTTAAGAGTAAAACGAAAGTTATATATGATGATAAATGTCAACCTGACTTCTCATACGTAGAAAGCTAACCTAAGAATATGGAATTTTAGTCTTTTCTACTTGAAATGCACTTCACAATATTTCATGATCAGCTTTTATAAACAGAGCCTGAGGAGAATGATATCTCTTTAGAATAGCTTTTTTTTTTCTAACTGAAAATGTGCAAATAACTAAATAACTAAACTAATCTCAGGGAAAGAGTTAAATGAACTCTGGATCTTCCATACAAAGGAATATCAAATCAATGACAAAGAAACATGCTCTAAAGATAATTTTAGAAATGTGTGGGAAATATCAGAAAGGGAGACAGAACATAAAGACTCCTAACTCTGGGAAACGAACTAGGGGTGGTGGAAGGGGAGGAGGGCAGGGGGTGGGGGTGAATGGGTGACGGGCACTGAGGAGGGCACTTGACGGGATGAGCACTGGGTGTTATTCTGTATGTTAGTAAATTGAACACCAATAAAAAATAAATTTATTATAAAAAAAGATAATGTTAAAATCAAAAAGAAAGAAGGAAATAAAAGGAATATATTTATATGCAGAACAATTGAATATATATAATCAAAATACTGAAAGAATCTATAACCAGATATGAATAGAGGTTTCTTTCTTTTGGTGAAGGACTATAGTAATTTAAGCTTTTTTCTTATTTTTTATATATATTTAAATCAGATCAAAGTAAGTAATTTTAAGTCAAAATAAGTAAAATAAATTACATTATTTAAAAAGTAATTAAAAAACAAGAAAGTAAGACACAAGATTAATGTGATTACAAATACTTAAAATATCATAAATCTCTCAAAAAATATATTCAAGTAAAATAATTCCTAGGCAAAACATTTTAAGTGAACATCATATTCTTTAACCATCCTGCATTCAAAATAAGTAATTAAACCGTGAAATTAGAACGTCTGATCCAACATTCCATTTCACAGATAAGAAAGTTTCATGCTCAGAAAAGTTAAATGACCAGTAACTTACCCAGTAATATATAGGCAATCCATTTTAGAATAAAGACTCACAATCTATTTTATCATGCTTCCTCTCTAAAAATACTAAGAGAAAATAAAATATTGGGAGTTAACATACAGTGTAATACCAGTTTTTTTCAAATATATGAGTGTCCTTCTTACCTTCTCTCATTTATGAATCCATCTCTCGAAACAGTAGCAGCCATTGTGTTTTAAAATATGATTCTTTTCAGATTTGCATATGGGCAAGATTTTGACATAATTTTACTTTTATTATTTTATTATCATGATCTCATTTCAGACATTTTTCCTCTTGATACAATTCACCATCTGCTTTAGCCATCTTCGTTTAGGGAGAGAAGGTAACACACACAGCTAACAATTGAAACATCCATTCCTCACTCAGTAGTAAGTGAAAGATAGCACCTTCAGAGCAGAAGTCAAGTCTTGTCCCTGCTAAATTTCTAGACTGCTGAGATAAAAAAGATGCATTTGCCATGGTGCCTATTTCAGAGAGTTTATGGTAGAGAGAGACAGATATACAAGCAACTTAGAGCAATACCAGGTTGCAGTTACTATAGAAAATGTCTTTATAAGCGTAAAAGAGGGGCTGGTCATTTTTGCCTTGGGGAATATGAGGTAAAACTGTCAGGAAACTTTGTAAAGTCAAAGCTTGCCCTGAAAATTCTTCAGTGGAGTTTGTTATTCAAAAAAAGAGAAAAAAAACAACAACAACTAGCAATCAAGTCAAAAGATTTACCATCCACACTACCATTCTTTTTTTTATTTATTTAATTTCAGTTTGCCAACATATAGTATAACACCCAGTGTTCATCCCATCAAGTGCCCTCCTCAGTGCCTGTCACCCAGTCACTCCCTCCTCCCACCCACCTCCCCTTCTGTAATCCTTTGTTTCTGAGAGTCTCTCATGGTTTGTCTCCCTCTCTAATTTTTCCCACTCGGTTCCTCTCCTTTCCCTTATAATTCCTTTGACTATGTCTTATATTTCACGTATGAGTGAAACCATATGATGATTGTCCTTCTCCGATAGACTGACATATTGCCAGCCCATGCAGGACATGCACTATTACTACAGAGTCAATAAATGCACACGTGGGAGTAGGACAATGTACTAGAGAAATACTAGCAGCTATAACAAATACACCCCAAAATTCTGGTGATTTAACCTAATAAATGTCTATCTCATGTTCAGTAAGAATCCATTGCATATATTCCTGGTGTGAAGGTGGTTTTCTTCCATTTGATGATTACTGAAAGTTTAGCTAAACCACTCCATATCATGGTTGCCTCAACAACAATTTTGTGTGGCTAAGTGGCCTGCAGAGAACTTAAGATGACATTTGCCTCTCCCTCCAGTGCATGCCCTAGATAACAGCCCACAGAGTTGCACGTAAATGTTAAGCTCCTGACATGATTTCCCCAACCACCTTAGGATAAGCACTCTCCTCTACTCTTTTTGCTTGAAAAGGCCTTAGCCTGTGAACCCCAAAGCATTCCACCCACAGACCCTTGTAAAAACATGTGTTCAAGTGCTGCTGCTCCGTCTACCAGTACCCTGCCTTTACCTCCTCTCAAGACCCTTGAGGCTTGCTGAGGACCTCTTCAAGACCTGTGAGTAATACACTTCTTTATTTCAATTCCTTTGTGGTCTTCTGGTGAATCTGGGTTCACTATTAAACACCCTAGCCTCTACTGAATCAATCTTAATTTAGCAAAGGCTCTTTCCACCTTATTTCTCTGCCATTTGCTAGAAGTCTTGTAGTCCTCCGACGAAAGCTCGTGAATGGAGAAAGACAGAAAAGAGAAGGTATACTACTTCTTAACCTCTTTAGTCCAGGGGTAACTCACATGCCCTATTATCCACTGTGGGAACTAATGACATAGCACCACCAACACCTGGAAGGGCTCTCTGCACAGCTAGCTCCTAGAAATAGCTCCACACTATGAAGGATGGAGCAAAAGTCTCCAAGGGACAGCTGGCCATTTCTGCCTTTCGTTTTGTTTTGTTTTGTTTTGTTTTGTTTACCCCAGGGGAGTGTACCTGGAGAGGAATTGGCTCTTATTCCTATTCCATTAAAAAAAAAAATACCTGATTGCAGATCTAATCGATTAATCCCTCTGGGTATTAGAAAAACTTAGTCTTCACTAATACTTTTCTTCCAATCTTAGATTTCTTAAGCTATGTATACTTTTGAAACTAGAATCTCTCCTAGCCATTAATTCAATTAAATTATGTTTACATTTTGTTTCTCAGAACTACTTCATAATTGAAACCACCTTATGCGAAGCCATTTTGGCACATGAGTAAATTGGCACCCTTTGGGGGGCTCATCCATTCAATCAACAAACATTCATGGAGCATCTCCCATTTTCTAGGACACACACTTGCTCAGGAAATGAAGAGAAGATCTCCTGGGCTGCTAGAAGGAAATGCTGAGTTCTCTAATCAATCTAAACTGAGATCCTATAAGTAACTAATACCTTAAAGCAATCTTATTGGAAAATTTTATATTTAAGACCCAAAACCATAAAAGTGCCTAAAACCCAATATGGCCAAGCTAAGCTGTAAGGTGAAGAGTGACAGAGGATGAGGCTGGCTCTGGGAATGAAAGAGGCTTCACAGTTTCTCCAGATGTAGATTTAACAAGAGTCTATGATCAAAACAATGACTCAAAGGTATCGAGGATGGACTGGGTGAACGATGTGCTCTTAACGGAACTCGAGGAGCCCCATAAATGAGTCTTGAGAGAGAATGTTTCCTAATTGTGTTGAGGTTGAGGTAACTATAGATATGAAAATCCACCCAAGGGCATCCAGGTGGCTCAATCAGTGAAGCGTCTGACTCTTGATTTTGGCTCAGGTCATGATCTAATGGTCGTAAGATTGAGCCCCACACCAGGCCTGCTTGGAAATTCTCTCTCTCTCTCCCTCTCTCTTTCAAAAAAAAAAATACAAAAGAAAAAGAAAATTCATCCAGATGCAAGGAAAGTTATCTACCCACAAGCAATTAAAGGCAATCTAAAGTCAGGTCTTCCTCTACTTTTCAAGCTTTTTTTCCTAAGTTAGCCCGCAGTGGGAAAAAAGAAAAGACAGAAAAAGAAGAAAAGACAAATGACGATACATCATATCATTGTGTCTTTATGATACTAGATTCAGAAAGATTTAGTGCTCTTTTTCAGAGGTTCTAACTGCATTTTACAAATCAAGCCTACTTTTTATAATGGAAATCACCTGGCCTAGTCTTAGTTCAAATGTTGAATCCTCATCAGACATTTTGAAACACTTAGCAAAGGGCACACTGTCTTTTAGAGACCACCTACTCTTTAAAACCAAACCAAACAAAGCAGGTGCCAGTATAAAGCAAACCTGGTTTCATTTTAGGTTTGGTGTGAAAACCATAAATATGATGGTTCTGCTCTATTTCATCTCCTGGAACTTACACGCTGGTTTCAACTGTGCATTGTTTTCAGTTATTCACACCCACACACCAGGATCAAAATTTAAGGTGTGGAGGGAAACAACCCATATTAATTACATTTTTTAACGAGCCTAATTTCCACTTTCTTAATGTAGGCAGCCAAGCTGGCATTGTTTTATTTTGTAATCATTAATAACAGCAGTAAACACCTGGCAGGGCTGACAACATTTTAGGCTCCACTCTACTGCTTTACATATTAAGTCATGGAAACTTCATATCAGGTAAGGGCTCTAATAATTATCACATTGAGGAATGAAGAAACTGAGGCACAGAAAGGTGAAGTAATGTGCGAAGGGTTCTAGATATGGCAAGTGGCAGAGGTAGAATTTCAAGCCAGGTGGCCTGGCTTTGGAACCTGTTCTCACAACCCGGATCCTGTATTACCCATTTTACAAATGGTATTTCTCTTTTGCTGTCCTTTGTATTTGAGGAATTGCTCTGTGACCCCTAGGGCATGATGTGCAAAACCCCTGATTCATAGGGTGTGTTATTCCAAGCTGCTCTTGCCAACTGATCCAGATGCCCGGCTGCAGTCACCGTGCTCCCCTTCCTCTTCCAACCATCCAAATAAACAGTAGGGACTGCAGAGCAGTAATAGAACCCGCCTGCCAGAGAGGAAACACTGAAGCTAATGGAGAGCAGGGAAGACTCCATCTCACCCTTGCTTCCTTCCTTCTTTCCTACACGCTAAGGAGTCACAACTGCCTGTCAGAGAAAGGTAAAGAGGATGAAGGATGGCCATGCGGTCACCATGCCAGTGGTTTCAAACCAAGGACATAGAATTATCCCCTTCCATGCAGAGAAATCTGGCTCAGAGGAGATAAATATTTTGCCCAGAGTCAGAATTTAAGCCCAGCCCTGTGTCCCCCCAAAGCCCAGCCATGCTCTTCCCACGCTGCAGAGCCAGCTCAGAAGGGAGAGGACAGCTGTCCTGAGGCCAGGCGTCCATCCCATTGAGTATTGCCTCTTCCTCTGTAAAACTAACGTCATGAGTAACGTTCAATATTGTTTCCTGGTCGGAGCCACAGCTACATACTAGCCGTTCATGATTGTAATTCAGAGCCTACAGTATATTGAGAAGTGACTTTATGAAGTCATCTCCAAGAAACGCCGACAAAGATTAGGTAGTGATACAGCAATAATCACTGTATATTTTATAGATTACCTGGAATTCCTTTTGTTTCCGTAGTTGTCTCTCAATGGGAACATGCGTACTTGGCTGACAAATATTTTCATTTTGTGTAGTCCCTTGAAATTTTATTTAAAAAAATTTTTTTTGCACCTCACAGTCACATTTATTCACACTACAAGGACACAGCTCGCCTACAGGTGTGCAGCAGAGCTCCGTGTTCCCGGCTAACAGAGCAGGCCAACACCTACAGCCAGACTGATCTTCCACCTGATGTGTGCCCCAAGCTGGTTAATGATGGCCATGAGCAGGGCCAGAACTCGAAGCTTCCAAAGCTTTACTTCTTTAATCAGCACTCCTGATTTTATAAATGACAACACTCACCCACCCCATTCCCAGCCAGATCTCCTGGTAAGCTTGGGTGTAGTAGGGCTTCATGGGGATCCAAACATTTTTAATAAGGCTTTGAAGCATCTCGGCACAAGACCCTCAGCTCAGGCTGTGGTGACACCCACTGCCAACGACTTGGAAAAAAAAAAAGCAGTCACTTGAAATTTTAAATAGCTGTGCTTATTTTCTCCAAATTAATATATAGTGGGAACTGTTTGAAACATTTTCTAGGAAAGAAACAAGCAAATAAAAAGCATTAATTTTTAAATTCAACAAAGGTCTGCATAGGGTTGTCATGAAAATAAATGGGATAATAAGCTTAAATAATATTTAGCACGATGCCCAGCAGGTTATAAATGACCAGTAAGTGGCAGAGATTTTTATTAGGAAAATGCCATAAAATTCAAATACTAAAAAGCATTACTGACCACCAACTTTATTGCTTCTTAAAATGTTGCCATAATATTTAAGCCAATTTAAATTTTAAGTTTTAACTATTTCATGTAAACAGCTGACAATACTTTCTCATTTATTTTTATACACAAGTGAATTATTTTTCAAAAATTTTTATTGCCTAGGCCTCTAAAATAAGTGTGTTATTTGTCATTGGTACATTGATTTACCCAGATTCCAAAAGTGATAGTAAATCATCCCAATGGGTCTTCTCAGAATAATATTACCTCACTTTCTGCATTTAAAAAAAAAAAAAAAAAAAAAAAACTTTGCTGAGACTCAAAAAAAAATTCCTTTCTATTGTTTTTTTCCTATTCTATGAATACTCAGAAAATGCTAATACAAAAAGTAGAGTTCTGGACATATTTGTAAGCAAGCTTATTCTTGTAATGCAATCATAAGATTTACGGTGACCACACACATGCATCAGAACCATAGTGGTTTGTGGGCTGTCAAAAACACTCTTGGAGAGAAGAGAAGGGAACAAGATTCTGTTGCATTTGTGACCTCTAGAGGCCAACATGAACGTGATATATTTTATTCATTCAACAGTGCCTCCAAGTACAATCTTCAGGAGTTTGAGATTTATAGGCTTTAGAAAATAAAGCAAATTCAAGAGGAGAGAGGTTCCATTTTAGGTGGATATGTTGCCTTGAACTAACAACCACAAACCACAAATTGAAGTTTTAAATAATAATTTGAAAAAGCCTCAGACTCCTGGAGAACCTTTATGGAAAATGAAAACCTTGCCTATTTCACAGTGGAGCTGTCCAGACTAATTACTTGTTGTGAGTAATCATCAAATTAAGGATGGACATGGTGAAATGCCCCCCTTTGGGGCCCTGGAGTCAAAACTTGATTCTAATGTTTGCTGGTTGCATGTCCTGGAAAAATCATCAACCTCTCTGAGCCTCAACGTCCTCATTTGTAAGGTAAGTAGTCACAATGAAAACCCACCTTACAGCGTTGTCTGTAGATCCAATGAGATAACATATATGTTCAGAGCGTATCTTGAAAACTGTCAAGTTCTAAAATCAGTAACAAATTTCAGGACGCTGATATCACTATTTGTTGAAGTACGGACTTTTCCATCTGAACGATATACTTTTCAGGACAGTGATAGATCCGAGACAAACTACTGGTCTAACAAAGATTCTTTAGGTTTAAAAGCTGGGCTTGCCACACTCTCTCCCTGTGTCGTGCGATCGTACAACGGTCCTCATCTCTCTGAGCAGAGTCAGTAGAATGTGGAGCAGCGGTGAGTCAGCTGCCCAGACAGATCTATGTCCCTTTGTCTTCAAGATGGTGATTCCAGTATGGCCTGTGAAATGTTAGGACATTTCTTCACCTCTCAACATGTTCACAAGTGGCATCTACGCACCTCCCCACACACTGTGCCCTTGAGTTCAGGAGCTTTCCCCAAGGACCAGACCTTCCAAACAGGTTCCTCTTACAGCTGGAGTGAGGTCTGTACTGTTCATCTCGGGACATTCCTGCAGTCCATCTGCCGGGTGGGAACTGTCAAATAGAAAGTGGTTCAGGGGGATCCCTGGGTGGCGCAGCGGTTTGGCGCCTGCCTTTGGCCCAGGGCGCGATCCTGGAGACCCGGGATCGAATCCCACGTCGGGCTCCCGGTGCATGGAGCCTGCTTCTCCCTCTGCCTATGTCTCTGCCTCTCTCTCTCTCTCTCTCTGTGTGACTATCATAAATAAATAAAGAAAAAAATATTTAAAAAAAAAAAAAAAAAAAAGAAAGTGGTTCAGGTGTTTCTGCAAAGCCCCTGACCCCTGCCCCGGTCCCTTCTTTATTCCCATAAAGCAAAAGTCCAATCATGCATACCTCTGCTATGAACATTCGTCCATCCACTGAACAAGAGGAATTCACTTGATCTTTGTAATTATGTAGTTTCTAACCTCAGTGTCCCCCCTCCCGAACCCTTACTTGTCAGCTCTCTGACATAATGACTTCTTTTAAATCATCACCATCCAACTCAAACCTGCTCTACTAAAATTGCTTCCATTAGTCTCAACAAAGTAATTATGCACTTATTTTACGGAGAAAACCAAAGCCTTCAGACACCAACTCTCCAAACTTTCCACCATCTACTCACCAGTGCATCCACATCCACAACCATTATACCATCCTCCCCTCCTGCCTCAATGAATTAGGTTACCCTCTGCCTGAAAAGAGCCCAAATGATACACCACACCCTAGATCTATCTATGTTTGTCACAATTAAGTTCAGCTGAAAGTGCAGGAAAACACAAAATGATAGTGGCTTACGCACAACAGACCTTTATTTCTCTTTTGCTTATGTAAGACTCTACCTAAGCAAATCAGGGCTATTATAATACTTCCACAGTCATCAGAGAGGTGGCTCCTTTTTAAACATGTGTCTTCATTACTCTCAGCACATGGCTTCCACCCCATGGTCCAAGATAACCACTGAAGCTCCAGCCAATGTGTAGACATTCCAGTCAGCACACAAGGCATCAACCTTCCTCTCGTTGGCCAGAATCTAATCACAAGGCCCACCCAGCCACAAAGGAAGTTAGGAAAAGTACTCTTCATATGGACAATTAGGAACCCAGCTAAAACTGAAGGGAAGCGAAGCGAGGGAGAATGGATTTTGGGGCAGAAGCAACAGTCTCTACCTTTTCTTTCTCCTCCTCCTCATTATGTTCACATTTTCCTTCCTCCATATCTTTTAGTTTCCCCTCTCTAGTGAATCTTTCCCTGGGCCATCTGAACATCTTTCTAAACCTTGGGTCTCTCTAACTACTGCTCTGCTTCTCTTCTCTTCACCACCAAGTGTTCTGAAGATTTTACTCATTGTCTTTACTTTCTTGCAACGTTCATTTCTCAACACACTGCAATCTGACATCTGCTCCTGTCACCAGTTTAATTGTGCTCCTCAAACATGTTGAAATCCTAACCCCAGTACCTGTGAATGTGACCTTACTGGGAGATGAGGTCTTTGAGGATGGAATCAAGATAATACAAGGTAATACTGGATTAGGATGGGCCCTTAAACCCAATAACTGGCAACCTTATAAGAAAGTCATGTGAAGACACAATGAAACTGAGACACATCTAAAGAACATCACCTTGTGAGGGTGGAAGCAGAGACTGGAGTCAAGCAACAACAAGCCAAGGAACACCAAGGATTGTTGGCAACCATCAAAAGCTAGAAAGACGCAAAGAAGGACCCTCCCCTAGAGTCTGTGTGGTCCTGCCGACACCTTGATTTCAGACTTCTAGCCTCTAGACGTCTGATTTTTTGCTTTGCAGTGAGAGGATAAATTTCTGTCATTTGGAGTCACCAAGTTTGTAGTACTTTGTTATAGCAACCCTAGCAAACTAATACAGCCCCAACCATTCCACTGAAACAACCCTTGCCAATGTCAAAAGGTCTCTGTTGCTAAACCCAGAGGATAATTTTCAAGTCTTGTTTGATGCCTCTCTATTGCATTTGATGAAATTGTTTACTCCCTGCCCTTGAACTCCTCCTGCCCTTGGTCTTTGAGCACTCCTGGTTTTCTCCTATCTTTTAGGCTGTTCTAGCCCAACCTTCCTTTCAAAATCTGTGTTTCAGATCCTAAATATTTTTGTCACCTACCTCCAATTTAATATGTTAACAGGGCCAAAATACCAAAATACACTTAATTCTCCCCATCCTGCTCCTCAAATTCTCAGTGAAATAAGTAGAATGATGTAACATTTTAATATCTATCTAATTAATTTATATATTCAGCAAACATTATATGTTTATTACATTCCAAATACTGTACCAGGTTACTGGAGGTACAGAGATGAACAAGGCAGATTAAGGGCCCCATGGAGCTTTCCTCCTTGTGGCGATATGATAATAAATAGCCAAAGAAATACATAAGACAACTATAGGTATGATACATGACACAAAGGAAATAAATAGGATAATGAGATAGAGCAGGAGTCAGCAAATTTTTTCTGGAAAGGGAATGGCTTTGCAGGCCACATGGCCTCTGATGCAACTCCTCCTCCACTCTGATACTACAGCACAAAAATGAATATAGGCAATACATAAGTGAGTGGGTGTGGCTGTGTTTCCGCTAAATTTCACTTTGAAAAGTAGGCAGCAGGCCAGAGTTAGCCTGTGGGCCATAGTTTTGTTGTCAACCCTTGAAAAAGGAAAATCAGGGTAGGTCACTTTAAATTTAAGGGTCAACCGGGAAAAACCTTTATGAAGAGACAGCACTGGAACTGAGACCTGAAAGAGAGAAGGAGCCACACCCACCCTTCTTTGGCCCATGGCAACAAATGTTTTGCTATTAGGTTTTTAGGATCTGAAAGACTTGAATGACAATCTACAGAATCTATAAAATGCATAACTCCGAATGCTGGGGAAGCATCAACTCCTACATCCCCAGCGTGGGAATCTGCAAAAAGAGAAAGATCACTCAACTTACGACATTACTTAGTAGTTTTAAAGAGGACGAGGAACCTGAAGCACTAGATAAAAATTTCCCTTTAAACAACTTACTGCGGAGCACCTTGGTGGCTCAGCTGGTTAAATTTCTGGCTTCAGCTCAGGTCATGATCTCAGGGTCCTGGGATGGAGCCCCAAGTCGGACTCCTTGTTCAGCAAGGAGTCTGCTTCTCTCTTTCTCTCTCTCTCTCTCTCTCTCTCTCCCTCTGTCTTTCTCTCTCTCTCTCTCTCTCTCCTTTGCCCCTCCCCACTGCTCATTCTCTCTCTCAAATAAATATTTTTTAAAAAATAAAATAAATAGACTTACTGAAAGAAATGGAGAAAGCATTACAAAATCTTTCAACTGTATTCTAAGCAAAAATTTAAAATATGCTATATCTATGAAAGAGGAATAATCTAAAGGGTGCAAATATTGATCTATTCAAAATCACTATTATCATAAAGACACATTTTATAAGAGATTACTAGAGAAAAATTGAATCAGTAAATTTGTTTTAAAAATGCAAAAAATAAGAGATAAGGAGAACAAATCCAAGAGATACAATTTACTTATAATAGGGATTCTGTAGAGAAATAGACCATATGAAGATAAGACAAAAATCACTAATCATTATAGAATAAGTTTTCCTTTAGCTTAAAAGGCTTATTTTTTTAGCCCAAATGGGTTAATGAGCACCAGGTCAAATTTATGTGGAAAGAAACAAAGTTGGACATGCACTGACGAAATTCCTGAATTTGAAGACGTTAGGAAAGGAGAACTAGTATGCTCAAACTAGACTAGAGGGTGGGAGGTGGGAAACAAGAGAAAATGCACAAAGTGAAAAACATTTAGAAACAGACCTCTCTACAACACTAAATGCTCCAGATCGGTTTTAAAGACAAACACTGTGACCCAGGGACTCCGTATGCATTCACATTATCACTTACATCTAAGGGCAAAAAAGATCCAAGACAGATTCAGGAAGGGTCTCTCTCCTGTGAAACAACTACTCTAAGAAATACTCCAGCCCCTGAGATTTGAATGAAAGTATTTTTTAAATGGGAAAAAAGCATAATTTAAAAAAATGAATGAGCAACAAGTTTTCAAATATGCAACATCATCTCCCTTCTCCCAAGCTCATCAGTGATGCAGACTCCCTGCTCTGCCACGAGGTAGAATCTATTTCTCCACCCCCTGGGATCTCAGCCCTGTGACTGCCTGGACGGTGGAGTCCTGTACACACACCCTCCGCTACTTAGGACGCAGCCCTTATCTGACCCTATAGCCTCTGCTCCTTTCTCTCTGAGCTCCGAGGGGCATGTGGGAAAGACCAGTGGTTCTGCTGGAGAGAAGCCACATGAAGGAGCACGTAGTTAGTACCTCAGCCATTTTGGCAAGACTACATATTATCTAACTTTCTAATTGTTGACATTCTCGTGTAAAGTTTCACTTTTCAATTATTCAATCTGAGCTTCTTTTCGTGTGCTTTTTTAGTTATTTTGGTTTGCCCCCTCTGTGATTTGTCTCTGTAGAGTCTTTGGTCATTCTTCCATTGGATTGCCTGGCTCAGTATTGTTAGTTTGTAGGATTTTATAGCTTAATCCTTTATTGGTTCCTCACATCACATACAATGTCTATTGTATCCTGCACAGAGCAGAAATCCTTCATTTTGATGTCATCCATGACAGTAATTTTTTTCTTTATGGTCTGTGCTTTTTTTTTTTTTAACCTAATTTAAGAAATACTTTCCCATTCTATTGTTACAAAGATATTCTCCAATCTTTTTTATAAAAGCTTTGGAGTTTTGTCTTTTTACTTTTAGATGTCTATTCCAATGGGAGATTATTTTTGCATTATTTTGTGGTGATAAGTTTGGGGCCTGTTTTTTCTTCAAATATTTTGCCAATTTTCACAATACTGTTTATCAAATAATCTTTCGTTTATCAAATAAACCACTTTCCCCAATTATCTACCAACGATTCACCATAATCCCATATACATGTGGATTTATTTTAGAGTCTCTTCTATTCTTGGAATCTTTAGTATCAATATCAGATTACTATAGCTAGCTAACATATCTTAGTATTTGGTAAGATATTTCCCCACATAACTTTTCTTTTTAAGAATTGTTTTAGGGGCCCCCAGGGTGGCTCAGGGTTGAGCATCTGCCTTTGGCTCAGGGTGTGATCCCAGGGTCCCGGGATCAAGTCCCGCATCAGCTCCCTGCATGGAGCCTGTTTCTCCCTCTGCCTGTGTCTCTGCCTCTCTCTGTCTTTCATGAATAAATAAATAAGATCTTTAAAAAGAAAAAAAAAAGAACTGTTTTAGGTATGTGCGGATTTGTCATGCCCATTTCACTTCTGTTGGGTTCCTTCTTTTAGCTTCATTAAATATATATTTTAATTGGCGAAGGATTTACATCCTTACAATGTTAAATTTCCCTTCCACAAGTATGATATTTCTTCATAGTCAGATCTACTTTTGTATCCTTCAATAATGTTTTAAAATGTTCTCCGTAATAACTTTTGCCTTTTTAAGTCAATTCCTAGATCCTTACAGATTTCCTTCTGGTTATTGTAAATATCATATTATGTTCTATTACATTTTCTAATGTGTATTGGTGTAAAAGAATTCCATTGATTGTTATTTATTGATTTGTTCTCACGCAACCACACTGAACTTTTTTTTCTTTTCAGCCCTAAAAGCTTGTCTGTTGATTCTCTTAGGTTTTCTGTGTAAATAAGTAAACCCTCTACATATACTGACAGTTTTGTCTCTTCCCTTATGGTCTTATCCCTTATTTCTTTTTTTCCTCATATTTCATTGACCAGGACATCCAGTTCTTTGTTGAACAGAAAGGGTCACAGCAAGCATCCCTGTTTGTTACTGACCTTAAAGGGAAGGCTTCCAAGGTTTCTCCATTAAGTATGATGTTTGAACATTTTACCCTATCTGCCACTTAGGAAAGACCATGTCTCATGGTGTGTTTATTAATAAAGAAATTGAAAACCTCATTTTGAGAGACTGAATTTCTTGCCAATGTAACACTGAGCTCCAAACTAAACTCCGTGTTTGAACAAATTTTCCCAACTTAACATAGTTCTAATTGTGCTTTTACCTCCTATGTTCTCTCAATTCCCTTTGCCAAATTTTGACCAGGGTGATAGAGTGTACGTATTAGTTAGCCATCTGAAAAAGGACTACAATAATTTATGGTTGGAATACAAATCTCCAAGTTTCATACCACTCTATCAGGTGTGTGATCTATGAAACTGATTTTTACTATCAGTAAGTTTTACTTTCATATTTTTAATGAGGAGCAGTGTTTGAATCCTCTCTCCATCCAGGAATTACCCAGTGATGTGATTTTAGGCATATTACCCAATCTTTGAGTTCAGTTTCTCCTTCTGTAAAATGTGGATTGTAAACATGTTGGCTCAGGGAGTTGTTCTAACAGGAATAAGAATGCTCACCTCATAAGATTCTTGTGAGAATTGTATGCTGCAGTGATTACAGCACTTTCAATGGTGCTTGACCTAAAGCTATTGTTAGTATTTTACAAACATTTTATTTGAATCTCACAAAAACTCGATAAGGCAGGCAGAGCCTCTATGTGTAGGTATTTTTTACTTATTTTACAGATGAGGAAAGTGAAATTAAATCTATAGACAGAGCTAGTGTTCAGTGAGCACGCAATGGTACATTCTTGTCAGGTACTAAAATGTTGAAATACTCCCAAGGATTCACTGAGAAAGCATCCCATGTTCCACCAACCACCCTCCTCCCCCATTCTCCAGCTCCTCCCTTTGGACCCATGGACCTCTCCGTGATCCAGCAACTCTAAGGCTAATACCTGTCTAGCCGAAGGACTTGAAGACAGACTGCTTGGTAACCATGAGTCCCAAATTATTAAATATTCTAAATATCTTCTTTGTTTATTGCAATTGTCAAACCTAAGATTCAAACCCAGATCTTTGTGACCAAGGTCTAATAAACATAATGGACTAAATAAGGAGGCAGACATGGACCACAGTCTCTATGCATATGCTTCTTATAAGTAAAAATATGTAAAAAAAAAATCCTGAAGAAAGGAAAGAATGTCAATAGTGCCTTCCTACTGATAAAATTAAATCAACCAAATAGGGATCCCTGGGTGGTGCAGCGGTTTGGCGCCTGCCTTTGGCCCAGGGCGCCATCCTGGAGACGTGGGATCGAGTCCCACGTCGGGCTCCCGGTGCATGGAGCCTGCTTCTCCCTCTGCCTGTGCCTCTGCCTCTCTCTCTCTCTCTGTGACTATCATAAATAAATAAAAATTTTTAAAAAATTAAAAAAAAATAAATCAACCAAATAATGTTTTAAAGTACAATACAGCAGAGATGGAACATGAATAAAAAGACACAAATGCCGTATTTATTATAGCTTTTTAAATATTTTTAACAGAATTAAATGTTTTACAATACAATATGAAGTTATTATTGCTTTTTTAGTTGCTGTTATGCCAAAGCATCGGGAACACCCTACAAAGGCAGTCAGAATCATGGTAGCAACCGCCGGTTTAGTTGTACATCTTAATTTTGAAAAATGTTGCACTTTCAGCATGAAATTTAGGAGAACTTCGGGTATTGAAGGGGAAAAAACCATATTGCTATGCTTAGAATTTCCAATATTAAAAAGTTTTAAAATTCTATTTTATATTTTTATATTATATTACCTGTAAGAGAAAGTAGGCAGAGCTCATTCAGAGATTCTCAGTTACTACAACACAGCAGGCATCGGAAGCCAACCTCCTGTGAGTTTTGTATCAATGTCATTAGGCACTAGAGCATTTGTATTATGGAAGCGAAATTTAAAACTATGTTGATGCATTAAATAAAAATTCCTATTACATCATTTTCAAGTGTTTATAACAGGTAAATAAACAAAGATACACATATAAATATTCACAGGTAGCCCTGAGCTTACCACAATTTTGGGTTCCAAAATTCTAGGGTTTGGAACTTAAAAACTTAGAACTTGGCATATCTTTTCCCATTGTAATAATTTTTTAAATCTATCTTTTAGTTCCCTGCATCTATAGCATTTCCCACTTGAAACTGTAAATCCTTTGACAGCAAAACCCACATCATATTCCACATATTTCTTTATAAGACTCAGCACAATCTATGACAGATGGCAGGTATTAACTGTAAAATAAATGAATAGATGCATTAATGTACAAACTAGCAAAGTAAACTGATCCATGATGAAACTTCTGGGCGAGCCCACCTTCGTTCCCCTGTGAAATTAAAAAAGTATTTATTGATCATTTACTTTGAGTCAGGCACTCTAACATTATAACAGTACAAGAACTACAACACCAAATGTAATACTAATACCAGGTCATCTAATCATCATTCACTACGAGTTGTGGGGTTTTTTAATGCATTTTGAGTTCCCACATCTTCCTTATTTGACATTCAATATTTCCATAAATGAAAGCAACTTTCTACATTTCCAGGGCTACTCGTTAGGAAACATACATATGTGCCCCCCCGCCACACACACACACACTCATGCTGAAAACTAAGGAGAAAAAGGTACAAAACGAAAGGCCCCTATTGGTTAATCATACCTAAAATTGCTGCTGATTAGTTTACTGATCAGATCTTTGTAAATTTGGCCACACTTTACTCTCTTCAATAAATAAAGGTTGGTTTCCAATCATATTTAAAAACAGAAGGGAAAGCTCAGAGAATTTAATGTTCTCTTTCACCTACCCCCCCCAAGAACCAGTTTAAAATTGCAAACATTAAAATAATAATAATAATAGGGGTTCCTGGGTGGCTCAGTTGGTTAAGCGTCCAACTTCTGCTCAGGGTGGTGAGATCGAGCCCCATGATGGTTCCATGCTCAGCACAGAGTCTTCTTACGATTCTCTCCCTCTCCCTCTGCTCCACCCACCCTGCTCATGCGAGAGCTTTCTCTTTCTTTCTCTAGAAAAATAAAATAAAATTTTTAAAAATAATAATACATAAAATAAAATGACAAGCATTGGTCAACCAACCCAACAAAGAACTGTAACTAAGACCACAATAACACATGATCAGCCACCTGAAATGCTGCTGACAAATATTCCGTTAGAACAGGTTACATTGCCGTCATTAACAAGTCATCAGGCAATCTGCTGAGAGTAATTTTCTCTATAATTTCGTCCCTAAAGGCATGAGGGTCATATAGCACCACTGTGTTAAGCAGCTCTGGAAAAATCTGAAAAATGTTTAAGATGGAGACTATGACATGGTGTATAATCTCCCACTTGCAGTTTGACAGTATCAGACTAGCACACATGGTATTCTCATCATTTATGAATGAGAATTTCAGAAGTTTCATAAATGTTATCATAAGTAATATAAGGGTCTTGCAATTTGTCACATCAAAAAGAATTTCATAGTAGCTACCTAGTTCCAGGAGTCATTCACTCATTAGAAAACCAAAGTCAGCAATGATACGAGCAGAGTCAACAACCATTGCTTGGAAGAAACTCTGAATGACTTGGGTATCACTTGACTGACCGTTAGTGGATGTCCAGGTGGAAATTAGTCTAGACCTGGCTGATCCAAGCACATCTTTTAAGCTTATTCCAGCTAAAGCCCAATTTTTAGGGTGATATTTAAAGAGAAACTCCTGACTCTCTGAAAGTTGGAATCGTGTGGCTTTTTAATAACCTCTATTTGATGTTGTATGGATTCTAGATATTTTTTTAAGGTTTATTTATTTATTCATGAGAGACACAGAGAGAGAGAGGAACAGACACAGGCAGAGAGGGAGAAGCAGGCTCCATGCAGGGAGCCTGATGTGAGACTTGATCCCAGGTCTCCAGGATCAGGCCCTGGGCTGAAGGTGGCGCTAAACCACTGAGCCACCTGGGCTGCCCGAGATATTTTTCTTGGTCTCTATTTCTATAATCTGTTTCCTGTAAAGTTTACCAAAGCTAATTTTCTTTTTCTTTTTTTTTAAGATTTTATTTATTTATTTGTTTGTTTGTTTGTTTGTTTGTTTAGAAGCACGCAAGTCAGGGGAGGGGCAGAGGGAGAGGGAGATAGGGAATCTCAAGCAGACTTCATGCTGCAGCATGGAGCCTGACTGAGGACTCGATCTCACAATCCTGAGATCGTGTCCTGAGCTGAAATCAAGAGTCGGACGCTAAGCCGACTGAGCCACCTAGGTACCCTATCCCAAGGCCAATTTTCTTATGAGAGAAGCTCAGTGTTAGGGACAAACAAAGCCCAAGTATCAAATTAAAGTCCAAAGTAAGCAATCAACTTAAAAGAATATTGATTAATCTGTGCTTAGTCATTCAAAAGTACTAGTGATACAATTTCTTGTCCACTCTTATAATAACCACCAGTTCATTACCTGTATTTCTGGAAAATATTACTAATGCAGTTGTTCATATGCTTTTTAAGAACCATAAAAATGGGAATCCCTGGGTGGCGCAGCAGTTTAGCGCCTGCCTTTGGCCCAGGGCGCGATCCTGGAGACCCGGGATCGAATCCCACGTCGGGCTCCCGGTGCATGGAGCCTGCTTCTCCCTCTGCCTGTGTCTCTGCCTCTCTGTGTGACCATCATAAAATTTAAAAAAATAAAAAATAAAAGAACCATAAAAATGAGGGCACCTGGATGGTTCAGTCAGTTAAGTGTCTGCCTTCAGTTCAGGTCCTGATTCCGGGGTCCCGGTATGGATCCCCACATTGGGCTCCCTGCTCAGTGAGGAATCTGCTTCTCACTTTCCCTCTGCCCCCAACTCATGCTTGCTCTCTCTATATATAGTGCTCTCTCACTCTGTCTCATAAATAAATAAATAAATAAATAATAAAATCTTTTTAAAAAAGAACCATAAAAATGATTTTTATGTTAAATATTTAGAGTAGTCATAATGCTACATAGGACTTTAAGATGGCTTCCAGTGTAGCAATGCTACTGGTTTTCCTCTTCTCAGTTTGCTCCTATTTGGTCTGCTTTGTTCCTCTCAAATTCCTGATCTTTTAACACTTACTTGGAATATTGCAGCATTCCATCTTCCAATATCTCTATATACCTTGATTATTTCAACTTTTAGGGCTTTTTAAAGACCATCAAAATGCTGAGGATGGCCAAATTTATGTCACTAGTTCTAAACTTCAAATGCACATAAACAATTGCTTACTCAGTACTTCCACTTGGACATCTACCATATATCTCAAGGTTTATGTGTCCAAAATTGAGTGCCTGATATTCTAACGTCCCCATTTCTGAATCCTCTCCACCTCCATTAATAGCAACATCTAGTAGTTCAGGAGAAAAACATTGAGGTCATCTTTGATTTCCCTCTTTCCCTCACATCCCACATCCAAACCATCAGAAAATATTAGCTCCAAACTATCTCTACAGTGAGAGAGATCAGAATAGTCATTACCTCTGGGAAGCTGCTGAGGGTATTGACAAAATGAACAAGGGGTAGTGGAAAGGAGGTGGGCGGGGGGATGGGGTGACTGGGTGACGGGCACTGAGGGGGGCACTTGACAGGATGAACACTGGGTGTTATGCTATATGTTGGCAAATCGAATTCCAATAAAAAATATACAAAAAAAAAAGAAAAGTCATACAAAAAAATATTAGAGGTGAAATGCTCTATAGTCAGATCTGGGTGATGGTTACGAGGATCCATAAATATGTTAAAATCCATCAAATTGGTTACTTAAAATTCATGAATTTTACTGTATACAGATCATACTTCAAATAATTATAATACATGTGTGCTATATGCCTTGGAAGGGTCAAAAGGACCAGGGTCTTTGATCACAAAAAGGACTCTTAAAAGATTAAATACATTACTCATAGATTTCCCCGGACCATCTCAATAAAACAATGGGATGGGATTATCTAGGAGAGACCAATTGAAGGGACTCTTGTCTAATGGAATAAATCCCAAAATGTACACAAGACACACGCAAAACTCAAAAATTTTATAAAAGCAGAACTAGTGTGGACTGAAAAAGACAGACAACAAATGAGAAAGGCTGTCAGACTTCCAAAATTCTACAAACAGTAAGCAGACTGATAAAACTACTCAGATACAAACCCATACTACTCTTCATGGAAGAGTATGGACAGCTTCAAAGGGGGAGCCATAAACCCAAAGACCTTGAAACAATGTTGTTTGCCCACCTAGATTCAAAATTACTTGGGACTGGTGACTTCTTTTTCCTTCCATTTTCTCTCTTTTTGAATGGAAATGTCTATAACTTTTATCCCATGCCCATCCCACCACTGTATTTTTGGAGCAGCTAACTTGTTTCTTGAGTTTCATAGGTTCACAGATGGAGAGGAATTATGCCTTAGGACGGATTACACTCAGAGCCTTTAATGTATCTGGTTAGATTATGAGATCTGGGACTTGTAAACTAGTGAGATTTAGATGAGGTTGTCTGGACTTTGAGAGTTGCTGTTGTAATTAGTTGAGACTTTGGGAGATGTTAGGATTGGAAGAATGCATTATGTATGTCGGACAGATCTGAATCTTTTGGGGGCCAGAGGGTGGGCTGTGGTAGGCAAAATACTAGCCCTCCAAAAATATTCACATCCTAATAACAAAAATCTGTGACTATGTTACATTACATGGCAAAAAAGGACCTTGCCGGTGTGATTAAGTTAAAGACTTTCTAAAGATTATCCTGGATTATCCATGTGGGCCCAACATAACTATGAGGGTCCTTAAGAGATAGTGAGAAGGATCTGAAGGATCTGAAGATGGAGAAAGGAACCAAACAATACAGGTGGCCTCTGGAAGCTGGAAAAAGCAAGGAAATAGATTATCCCCTAGAGCCTCCAAAAGGAATGCAATCCTGCTGACCCCTTGATTTTAGCCCAATTCTGACCTACAGAATTATAAGACAATACATTTGTATTGGTTTAAACTTGTAATAAATTTGTATTGGTAAATTTGTAGAAATTCATTATAGCACAGATAGGAAACTAATACACGCACCTACAGTTTATTTTTAATCTGACAGAGTGATCCTATTAAAACATTAGTCAGATCATATCACTTCTCCCTTAAAACTCTCCAGTTCAGAGGCACCTGGGTGGCTCAGTGGTTGAGCCTCTGCCTTTGGCTCAGGTAATGACCCTGGAGACCTGGGATCAAGTCCCACATCGGGCTCCCTGCAGGGAGCTTGCTTCTCCCTCTGCCTGTGTCTCTGCCTCTCTCTGTCTCTCACGAATAAATAAATAAAATCATTAAAATTAAAAAAAAAAACCTCCAGTCCAGTTGCTGTCCTCCTTCTTCTTAAACAGAGCAAAAAGCCAAAGACCTTAGACCAACCTTCCAGATCATACAAATCTACTCCTCACCCTACCCGCCACACCCTCCCGACTCCTCTTTCCCTATGCTCCACTTTTCCCCTTCCTCACTGCTCCCTATTATGTCCTGTAGGCTCCTTCTCACTTCTAGGCTCAGCAGAGCCCATCTGTTTAGAATAGTTTTCCCCCAGATAATCTCATGTCTTTCCTTCTCAACTCCTGCAGGTCTTTGCTCAAATGTCACCTCTAAGTAGGCTTTTCCTCACCACCTTATTCAGAAGTAGACATTCTCTACCCCAACCTCTAGCACATTACTCTCCTTTTACAGCTTTAATTTACTTTTGTTTTTCAGAGTACTAATCACCCCCTCCCACGTGCATCCTATATGTTACTCATTTTGTTCACTGCCTCTCTTCTCCCACAAGAATTAAAGATCCCTCAAAACCAATCATCGCCGGATGCATGGCAAGCATTCCATAAGCAATTGGGATATAAATGAAGTCAATACATTATCTTTAGCAACTACAACAGAACTTGCAGAGGAACTTCCTGAGCTCCTTGTGGGCAAAAGCCAGGTCTTATATTGCTTACGGAAATGTCTCTTCCCCCAGCTCAGGACTAAACACAGAGTAGACGTGAAACACACATGTACCGACTTTATTATTTTTTGTGATAAAATACACATAAAATTTACCATATTAACCATTTTTAAGTGTATGGTTCTATGGATTAGTACATTCCCATTATTGTACACCCATCACCACTATCCTAACCAGAATTTGTTCATCTTCCTGACAAACTGTGTACCCATTAAACAGTAATTCCCATTCCCCTCTCCCCCAGCCTCTGGTAACCCTCATTTTACTTTCTGTCTCTATGAATTTGACTGTTCTAGGTACCTCATCTACGTGGAACAACACAATATTTGTCCTTTGTGACTAGCTTATTTCACTTAGCATAATGTCTTCAAAGTCCATCCGTGTTGCAGAATTTCCTCCCTTTTTAAAGCTGAATGATACTCTAACGTATGTTACACCGCATCTTGTTTCTTTATCTATTGATAAGCATTTCCTTCGTTTCTACCTTTTGGCTACCGTGAATAATGTTACTATTAACATGGGTGTACAAATATCTGTACCAGTCCCTGCTTTCATTTCATAGATAGATAGATAGATAGATAGATAGATAGATAGATAGATATAGATATATAACTGGAATTGCTGGATCACATGATAATTCTATATGCAATTATTTCAGGAAGTATCATACAGTTTTCTACAGTGACTGTACCATTTTATTTTCCCACCCATAATGCACAAGGGTTCCTCAATTTCTCTACATCCTTGTTGACACTTATTATCTCTGTTTCTTTGGATTTTTAATAGTAGCCATCCTAATGTGTGTAGAGGTCTATCTCATTGTGGTTTTGGTTTGCAGTTCCCTAATGATTAGTGATGTCGAACATCTTTTCATGTGCTTATTGGTCATTTATATACCTTCTTTGGAGAAAGGTATATTCAAGTCCTTGGACCACTTTTAATTAGGTTGCTTTGTTGTTGAATTGTAGGAGTTCTTCACATATTCTGGATATCAATCCCTTATTAGAAATGTGATTTGGAAAAATTTCCTCCCGTTCCATGGATTGCCTTTCCACTCTCTTGATAGTATCTTTTGATGTGCAAAACTTTTTAATTTTTATGAAACCTGACCTTCTTTTTGGCCTCTTGGGGTTTTGGTATTGTATTTGAGAAATTTCTGCCAAATCCAATGTCATGAGTTCTTTGTCCTCTGTTTTGGTCTGTGAGTTTCATAGTTTTAGCTCCATGCTTGGGTCTTTGATTCAAGTTAATTTTTATATATGGTTTAATGAAAGGGCCCAAACATCATTTTTTTGCATGTGGATATCCAGTTTTCCCAGCACCACTTGTTGAAAAAACTGCCCTTTATCCATTCAATAGTCTTGGCACTGTACTTTGGACATTTTAATTAAGTCACTTTGTAATGAATTCTGCTATAAGTATTATCTAATAAAGTTACAGTTTATTACATAAATAATAAATACACTTGCTGTCTCATTTCCTACTTCTAAAATTATTTGACTCTTAGGGCTCTTGGCTGGCTCAATTGGTAGAGCGTGTGACTCTTGATCTTAGGGTTGTAAGTTTGAGCCTCATATTGGGTGTAGGGATCACTTAAAAATAAAATCTATAAATAAATAAATAAATAAATAAATAAATAAATAAATAAATAAAGTATTTGACTCTAAAAGGTGCAGTACATTTCATTATATATCACTTGTACCTAATAGATATAGAAAACCTTTGAAGAATATAATAAAGTAGAATGCAGAGGAAATAAAATCTACCTAAAATTGAGAAAATGAAGAGTTTTAAGTCAATGGTTCTGAATTCCTAGATTAGTTAGACTCAGTTCAAAGTCAACCCAAGAGTTATATTGATTTTGTGTTTTCCTTCTTAATTTTCCTTTGCTCTACCATTCACCCTCATACTTTACTGTTATTATCCCCCGAGATCTCATTAACCTTAGCAATCATAATTCAATATATTTTAGTCACTAGGCTATCTAAAAGGAAGTAGAGAGCCTTATAGTGCTCATAAAAATAAAGCTATGGTAATGAAACTATATCTGTATTATTTTTTATTTTTAGTTTCTATTCAATATGTGTATGTGATTAGTCAAAAATACAGACAAAAGTAATAGTGGTAATTGAAATAGTAGAAGTAGAGGAAGCTAATATTCATTGAATGATCATAATGCGCTAAGGACTTAATATTAAATTTCACTTAATCCTCAAAATAGCCATATGAGATAGGTACTGTTATTATCACATTTTACTGTTGAGGAGACCGAAATTTAGAAAAGATTTTATACTCATCCAAGTCATGAACTTAATGGAAGAGACTTTAAGTCCAAAGTCTGTGCCTTTACCAGTTACACCAATACTTCACAAGCTTTAATCAGTGAAGTACAATTTTCATTTATTTGAAATATTTATTTACAAAATGTATTTCTATTATTATTTACTTATATTTTACCTTAAAATTAACTTCTTTTTAAGAAATGTTCTTTTTAACGATACCAAAAAGAATAAGAAAAAAAGTCTCTAATGATACATTAATACCTACTGAGACTGAGTATGAATCCTGCTCCTCTTCTTTAAGATGAAAAAGTCAGTGTTTGAAAAATATAACTGTAATTAACATCAAACTAAGACTGACTTTTAAATTAATCAGAAGAATGGAAAGAAAATTCAAAAACAGTGATTTACTCACTATCTCATCATCGAATGTTCTTTAAAGCCTATCATATCAAACAGCCTGAGGAATCATTTACTATTCCTTCTTGGCACCTGCCCTTCACCTTGGGGAAACAATACAGTGTTCTCAGTTGTGCCTGGAGGTGCTATTTATACCAAGAGCAAGTTAACTCTCCTATCAAACAACTACATAAGTGAAGTGTCTACAACAAGAGAATCCTCAAGATTTTCATGTCTACTATAAACAACAAGGGAGAGGGAAGAGTCTGGTGGGGGGAAAAGACAAGTTAATTTGCAAAGTCACTGATAAGAGGTCATAAATAGGTCTAAGAGAAGGTTCAGGTCTCTTTAAAAAAACAAATGGAGGGATCCCTGGGTGGCGCAGCGGTTTGGCGCCTGCCTTTGGCCCAGGGCGCGATCCTGGAGACCCCGGATCGAATCCCACGTCGGGCTCCCGGTGCATGGAGCCTGCTTCTCCCTCTGCCTGTGTCTCTGCCTCTCTCTCTCTCTCTGTGACTATCATAAATAAATAAAAAAAAAATGGAATTAAGGATTAAGGAATAATAATGTCCTATTTAAGGCCAAAATATAAAAGAAAAGATAGATAAGATATTCCATTATAAGATTTCATAAATTGTAAATCTTTTTAAAATCTATACTTTAATCTTCACAAAGTGTCTGTTATTAATTTCATAAATACCATATCTTCAATCTAAGTATGAGACTATGCAAAAATTTTTAACAAAAGGACGATCTTTATTTTTAAAATTTAAGTTAGTATGCACTTAAATACCTGTGAATTTCTTTCCTCAAAGCAGACCCAGGTGCTAGGTTGAGAAATGAATGACTGCTCTACACCCTGACCTCAAGGCACCTCACATCCCCGCTCACCAAAGTGCACCACCAAGAGTTCTACTGTCACTCTGCCTTTCTCTATCTTATAAATAAGGGTAAGAGTATTTGTGAACCTATAAATGGAATTAAGTCTAATTAATCCAGAAAAATTTTGTATTTCTTGTTTATAATTTGTCTTGTTCGATTTCAATTATGAATGTTGATCAGCTTCATCAGTAAATAAGATTTTAAGCACTTGTATGTGTTGGAAACCATAAAAAAAGAAAAAATACAGGGGAAAAAATGAACAGTAGCTAATACTAAAATTTTTTCTAATAGTTAAATAAATGATAATTACTCAAGAGCAGATTTTGAGGAATAAATGCAAATAATAATTAAGTTATCTAAATTTAGAACATAGGCAGTTCCCTGACACTGATGGGCCAATGGAGAGTTGGGCCACATTTAGCCTGACTAGAAAGTACAATAATATCTGGAAGATTTCCCCACAGGACAGGTGTCTTGGGTAAAAAGGAGAAGGTCCTAAAGGGCTCAGGAAGCCCGTACTGAGTTTTGGAAGACAACTCCAGCATGGAGTCACCCTAAGACAAAGGTAGGACTCCAACACAGACAACAGGAGTCTACGATGTGACACAGAGCTTTCGCAACAGCTAGACAAACCCTTGCTTCAGGGATCCTAACCCGGTACTGCGGAAGACAAAGCACAGGGAAGGCTGTTGCTTTGTCCTGAGCATATAGTCTGCAAAGTGTCCTCTAGTGTCCAAAAGCTTTCATTGCATGTCAAAAATAGAAACCTTTCTCAGTTCCTAAGATCAAGGACCCACTCCCTCTTACCACAGCCTGATACTCGGTAATCAACCTGGTGATCCTTATTTTTCAAGTTTCCACATGTTTTCCACTTAATCTTGATATCAGAGACAAAGCAAACAATGTAATCAAAAACCTACTGATTTAGGGGCCTAAAGGAGGCAATAGAGAAATTATTCTATCACAGGCCCAAGCCTCGGAGCCATCCAATGGAGTGACATGAGTATCCCACTGTAATTTAAGGTTAAGTTGAAGCCTGCGGGCATTACAACAAGATCCAACTCAACCATCACTGGCATATCTTCAGATGGGAATATCCTTACAGGTGCACAGAAAGCAACTCACACCCCACACTCTCAGGTTCCATTAAGTAGAATCTCCCATGTCCCACTCATGGCTCCATTTATATCTCCTTCCAGGAGTAATTGCCTCAATAGAATGTTTCCTGGCTGCAAGCACATCCAACACAAGATCTCAAATAATCAGTTTAGAATAAAACATATGAAATGAGATTTTTTTTATTTTTTTTTTGAGAATTTTTTTTTAAACACTACATTTTGAAGTCTAGAGTCATGAAAAATGTGTAATTGATTTCTACCTCTCCTCGTGTGGAACTGTTTATTTAAACTTGTTATTGGATATGGAAAAAGTAACTGGCAATTGCTGAGCCCTGCAAGATACTCTATATAGGTTCCTTCATTTGATTTAATTCTTACAACAACAATCCAGTAAGATCGATATTATCCCTGACATTTTATAACCAGGGAGAGGGGCTTAAGGGTGCCGAGAGCCATGCCCTCCAAACCTCCATAGCTTCCAAGTCTTTCCCACCTCAGTAAATGTCACTACCACCCTTCCAGTTGCCCAAAGAGAAAAAAACCTATGTGACATCCTTGAAGTTTATGCATGTCTTCATGTCCACTACTCTCAGCAATCAGAATAACCATCATTTATTATTTGAACTACTGCAAGAGCCTCTTAACTCATGTCCCTGTTTCCACACTTGTCCACTCCATACCCCAGCCCACCACCCAGAGTGATCTTTGTGAAAACATAACTCATAACATAAACTGTGATTCCCCACCATATTTAAAATAGAAGCCACGTTATTTCATCCTGTACACAAAACCCTGGATAATCTGCCAAGAACTCTAACTTCAAGCCTTTTCTTCCCTCTCTCCAGCCATCAAGACCCATTTTCTGGAACACTGTGAGCTAGCTCCTAATCTAGGGCTCTTGTTCTCCAACTATCTTCACACAGCTCTTCACATGAAAAATTCATTGTCATTGATATTGCAGCTGGAATATCCCCTCTTCAGATGAGTCTTTTCTCATGACAACCTGAAGCAGCCCATTCCCATCATCTTATCACAGTACCCAGTTTTATTTTATCGCAGTACTAATTACTCCTTGCTGTTTCCTTTTTTTTATTATTATTTTGTACTTCTTTCTTCCTGTATCCTCCCACTAAAATGCATGCTATTAGGTGCCCTGCCTGTCACATTTAGCATTGTAACTCCAGCACCTAAAACGCTGTCCAAGATATTATAAGGACTCAATAAATGTGAGTTGAGCAGTGCTTAAGCTGACACTGCTAGTTCCAGAGCAAGGATTAAAATTTAGGTGTCCATCGACGTATTCCTCTGACTACATTCTGACTCTTACATCAGTTTTTCTTGGAATATAATACATTTTGAATTTTACTACTTATTTTACATATATGACCTTTATCACCTCCTTAAAATTAAAATTATGCTTATCCTTCAAGGCCTGGTTTATTATCACCATGGTGCTTTTTTTTCATCCCCCAATCAAGTTTCATATTTCCTTCTCAGTATCAGTGAGATACTTATATTCTATTTTTGAAACAGCTTGCCTTGCTTTTTATCTGTCCCTCACCTAAACTATAAGTTATTTGAGACTAGGAATCATGTCTGATTGTTTTTCATTTCTCCCAATACCTATAAGACTGTCTCGAACATAAGAGTGATTCAATAAATTCTTGCTGAATTATTTTCTCTCCATGCAAAGATCCTGTCGATTTCCAGAAATACAGGGTGATCATAATACAATAAAAATCACTCAAGGAGGCAGAACAACCTGTTTATTGACAATAATGATACTTCCAGGGAATATGTTGGAATGACTAAGGTTCAAGGCAATATTCCACACATTCTCGAATGAATTCCATGGAGGAATAAATTGCATCTCACTGACTCAGAACCTATAAATATTTTTCAAGTAATATCTACACAGAATGTTAAATTCCAAACAACTTTTGAAAACCACTAATCATTTACATTCTTCCCCAAATGTCACACAGTATAAAACTGATGAATCTTTTGTGACCTGATGACATTTGTCTCCATTCCTAAAAGCATCATAATGGAAATGTGGTCTTCTATCATCCTGCTACAGTTGGTAAAAATCCACTAGATACTTTTTAAAAATATTTTGGGAACACGCAGTCATGCAAACCAATGTCTGCCTGTCCCAGCAGGGGATAGTAAAAGACTTTACAAACACCAGATGGGATTTAACAACGTTAGTAAAACATGAAATGCTCCAAGAGTGCTAAGTCACTTCATGAACAACTCAAAGCAAATATAGTTGATTTCCATTATACACATTTTTCTTGCTTAAGGAATTCTAAAATTTTCCAATAAAAGTTGTAGCGTAGTCCTCTAACATTTTAATTTCTCTTGAAATTAAATTATAATTATTTACCTTTTGGGTATTATGTATAGGTTACTATTTGCGGGTATATTAAAAACTTTCTAATTTCATCACAAGTCTAGAACATACGGAGTTCTAAATAAGCATTTACTTGATTTCAACATGTTAAATGTTTGCTTCCCCAGAAATTCAAACAATCCAGCGTGACTTTTTATTTTTGTCCTACCTAACTTTAAACTTATTACTATGCATTTATTGATATTTTAATAAATATTTTATAAAATAGTAATTGCAAACCATTTAATAAAATGTGCCCTAGAAAGCTATTGTTATCTAATTTTGTTTTAAAGGTGATTTTAAAACAAATCAAATTTAGACTTTTCAAGGAATGTAAGATTGTGATCATAAAATAGAATCAATTTTCGGGGATCCCTGGGTGGCTCAGCGGTTTAGCACCTGCCTTTGGCCCAGGGTGCAATCCTGGAGACCCGGGATCGAATCCCATGTCGGGCTCCCGGTGCATGGAGCCTGCTTCTCCCTCCTCCTGTGTCTCTGCCTCTCTCTCTCTCTGTGTCTATCGTAAATAAATACATAAATCTTTAAAAAATAAAATGTTTAAAATAGAATCAATTTTCTAATTTATTCATGAGAGACACCGAGAGAGGCAGAGACACAGGCAGAGGGAGAAGCAGACCCCCTATGGGGAGCCCGATGGGGGACTCAATCCCAGGACCCTGGGATCATGACCTTGGCCAAAGCCAGATGCTCAACCACTGAGCCACCCAGGTGTCCCAGAATCAATTTTCTATTCAGAGTGAGCAGCATGGATAACCTTCATGCCCTCTCCCCACTCCACAACCCCCTCCCAAATCATGTATGCAATTAGATTTCATTGTGTGTTTCATTCAAATAACAAGCAGCAGGTTGAGAGTAAGAAGAGACGAAGTGTCTACAAATGTTCTTTCCCATTGTTTTACTTAGATTAACCATGAGAAAATGGTTTGCTTTGCCTAACCAACTCTCAGTAAATGGTTGCAATCGAGAAGAAAGCCCTTGAAACTCAACCTGAAGACTAAATTTTAGCTATATTTAATACATTAAGTATAGGCAATAAGGCAAATCTAGAAAAAATGTATTTGTGTGGCCCACCTCAAGGGCCCCAGCCTTATGTGCAAGCAGAAATGCTCCTTTCTCATCCTAGGAACCACCCCACTTTGAGAAGGAAATAATTCAGAGCCATAGGGTTATAAAAGAAATCAGAGCAGCAGAAGTCAAATACCTGCTGGATGATACTGTGGTCACTTGATGACAATCCTAAAACCAAAGAGGTCAAAGTCATAGATTCGCTCTACTGGGGGGTCAAGAAAGGGTCTCTGTTCACACTATATCTTTAATCTCAAAGAGAGTGAACATCACTGCAAGCAAATCTAATTATGTCATTCTCCCACTTAAAACTCTTCAGTGGCTCCCCTCTGACCTCAGGAGAAAGTTCAAACTCCCTGGAACGCCTTCCCAACTCCTTCAGGAAACGAGCTTGCTTACTTTTTCTGGTTTCCCAACCTGCCCACTCCTGATCTTGCCGCTGTTCATCCACAGACCACTCCCCAAGAACCCGCTAACCCTTCAACCTAGCACATCCCTCTCTTATTTTCTTCTGACTTATTCCCATTCATAACCCAAGTGTCCATGTAGAGGGCAGCTCTTTGAGGAAGTTCTGCATACCCAAAGACTTGGAACAGCAGAAAATCCTCCTGCAAGCTGTTCCCAGGGCTCTATACCTACCTCCCATGGATATCACTGTATTCCAACTCCAGGGTTGTTTCTCTATCTCCTCTACTGGCCTGTATTATTTAATCTCACGAAACCCAATGAGGTAAGCCGTACTGAGCTATTTTACAGATTAAGAGATGAAGACTCAGAGAGTAACTTACTTAAGGTCACTAAATTAGTGATAGAAGAACAACAAAAACCCTATACCTTCCCTTAACCATCATACTATGCAGCCATCCAGGATGGAGGTGTTAATCCAAACATTACGAACTGATATTATAGTAAATAAGATCATATATGTATGTATGTTTGTATACATAAATACTGCTCAGCATAGGGCTTGTGACATACGCTATGTGCTCAATAATATTAGCCATCATCATCATCATCATCATCATCACTAGCATTAGTGTTGCTGCTGTTTATGCAGAGCTCACCTCCATGGGGGCAAAATTCCAGGAATCCTGACAAACCCAGGATCTTTCCAAACAGTGGGAATAACCATAAGTGATAATTTTCTCACACTATTTCCCCTCCTTTCTCGCCTCAGATATCTTTAAGACCAACCTGTCTTGTGCTTCTCAAGCAGACAAAACCTATTATTCTCAGTTGAAAATCCTTTTCGCTTCCATCCACCAGCAATCACTCCTTGGTTACGGAGGGCTACATTAAAAAGTCTAAAAAAAGTATGTGTTTCACATCTTTGGTGTTGTTATTCTATCACTGTTTTAGCGTGATATCCATCTTGATCCTTCTGGCTTGACTTAGGCTCATTATATGTGAGGCCAAGGTAGAGTGGATTTTTACAAAACTCTTTATTTCTTTAGGGATGTGAAACTGAACCTTGTCCCAATGGCAGCAGCATCTATTTAAAGACAATCTGATTTTGTAGGAACTTAGATGGAAAACAATGAAAACAGGAACTGTCTGCTATTAAATATGTTTCCTGTAACCCAAGCTCAGTAAATTGAGTCTCTTGGTTTTGCTCTTGTTCCACCTCTGGGAGTCTTGTTTAAATCAACAGGGTTTTGTGAGTACAGATCAATGGCAGGATTTTTGGTTTCACAGAGAAACAAAGCTTTCCAGGGGAAAGAATCAGCCAGTGTACAGCAAGCACAGGGTCTTAATTGCAAGTACACCTTAGAGCTCTGAAAAATTTTAATTCATTGAATCTGGAATTTGTCCCTCCATGTTACAAACTAAGTGCGCAATTTAACATACTTGGCATTTTCTTTTTAAGGGCAATCCAAAATTTGAAATGCCTTTTGCATTACAGGTCCAAAAAGCCCTCATGAAAAAAAAATACAACAAAATCTTTGATTAGCATCTTATTCAAGTAGCAGATTGGAGTTGCAGTTTATAACTTTCAAGTTCCTTAAGAGTAAAGTTAACATATCTAGCCATAAAAATAGTCCAATTTATAAATGCCCATGCACTTTTTCCAATCAGAGATTCAGCTTCTTGATTTAGAATTCATTTTAAATTTCTGGGTAAGAGTGAAGAGCTAAAATTTGACCTCATCTCTGTAGTACGACACTAGATGATGAATCCAACTAAGCCTGTAGGTGTAGGAAGAGTATATCTCACACGATACACATGGCGCTGGGTATTTGGAGAGGTGGGAAGAAAGCAGAGGAATTGCTCAGGTAAGAGAACGAAGCCAAAGAAGAGGGCAGAACAGAGGGGAAATCTTGAGGCATCATCCTCGATTATGAGCATCTACGTAAAGTGCCCTCATTTCACACCTGAGCCCAACTCGATATTGCAAGTTCTAGAGATCAAGGGGGAACTCCTCAGCCAGTAGGGAATGAACCTCAAAGCACGAGCCACTTTCCAACTCTTTTGTCTTCATAGTCTTGGAGAAGTGGACAGAGCTCCAAGGTCTAGGAGAAACTTTTGGACTATTCGCAGAACTCAAGGCTCCTGGAAACATCAGAAGGAACCACAGTCCTCCCTAGGTGCTGCCTCCCCCGTCCATCCCAGCATGGAAAAAGGCCATCACATTCTCCATTCTGCTCTCCTGCGTTTGTGTACAAAATGTTCAAGGCTTTCATAAACACAAACCTGGTCTCATCACAGTGAAGCTCAAGAATCTTACATACTTGGGAGCCATGACATTGTTCTCTGAGTATTTTTTTTTTTGTCTCTGTTGGACCAAGAGCTTAAGCTCATACTATCTCCCTAAAATCTACGAGTATAATCTTTTTTTAAAACTATAGGGTAAAGGGATGCCTGGGTGGCTCAGCAGTTGAGCATCTGCCTTCGGCTCAGGGCATGATCCCGGGGTCTTGGGATCGAGTCTCGCATCGGGTTCCCTGCCTGGAGCCTGCTTCTCCCTCTGCCTGTGTCTCTGCCTCTCTCTCTCTCTCTCTGGGTCTTTCATGAATAAATAAATAAAATCTGAAAAAAAAAACCTGTAGGGTAAAAATAAATTGAACATTTTAATGGTTCAAGCACAACAATTTTACATGCATTTTCCAAGTTTTCCTAAGGAAAATGAAAATAGAATTTTTTAAGGTAAAAATAAGGAATTTCATAATGCCCAAGGGAGCTACATAATCTTTCATGCTCAATGCACTTATTAGCATGGACTTCCATGGTCTTTAGGGCCTCAGTGTATGTACCCTGAAAGTTTATGCAAATTTTGGGTATATACATGTGTGAGTATTTTTTGTAGACAGGGTTTATTGCTTTTATAAGATTTTAAATAGGGTAAATGGGCTCAAAAAATTTTAGAGGAGCTAAATTAATAAGAAGTTCGAAATCCCTATCTCATCCTATTTTTCAGCCCTTTAATGCCACAAAATTTTTGCCAAGGTTGAGCATTTTGCTTTTAAAGATACAGGTATAGACTGAAGATTCCACATAACATACGGGCATGTTCATACAACAGCAATCATCCTAATTGTTTACTCTTTTCCTCTTCCTGTTTTCTAAAGGAGCCATTATTAAATGAAGTACCCATTCTTCTCCAGGAGCAATCTCTACATCTACCGACCTATTCATAGTTCCACCTCCAGGTCCAAAGAGCTCAGAGGGAAAAGGTAGACTAATAATAATAGCCAGTATTTACTGAGAGCTCCCTGCATATGAACCTGGCCCTATGCAAAGCACGTTGTCCCATTTAATCTCCATAACAATCCCATTAGATTACCACTAGCATTATTTCCATTTTATACACAAGACTTAGAAAATTAAATCTTTGCCCAATGAGAAAGTGGTGGACCAAGGATCTAAACTCAGATAGCCTGACTCAAGAGTCAACACTTGAAGCCACTTCTCCAGAAGGACTTTTACAGCAATGTCATTGAGGAAGCTAATGATCAAGACAATATTTGTTTTTTTTTTATTCTCACCTAATAGTTTTTTTTTATTGGTGTTCAATTTACTAACATACAGAATAACCCCCAGTGCCCGTCACCCATTCACTCCCACCCCCCGCCCTCCTCCCCTTCTACCACCCCTAGTTCGTTTCCCAGAGTTAGCAGTCTTTACGTTCTGTCTCCCTTTCTGATATTTCCCACACATTTCTTCTCCCTTCCCTTATATTCCCTTTCACTATTATTTATATTCCCCAAATGAATGAGAACATATAATGTTTGTCCTTCTCCGATTGACTTACTTCACTCAGCATCATACCCTCCAGTTCCATCCACGTTGAAGCAAATGGTGGATATTTGTCATTTCTAATAGCTGAGTAATATTCCATTGTATACATAAACCACATCTTCTTTATCCATCACCTTTCGATGGACACCGAGGCTCCTTCCACTGTTTGGCTATTGTGGACATTGCTGCTATAAACGTCGGGGTGCAGGTGTCCCGGCGTTTCATTGCATCTGTATCTTTGGGGTAATTCCCCAGCAGTGCAATTGTTGGGTCGTAGGGCAGGTCTATTTTTAACTCTTTGAGGAACCTCCACACAGTTTTCCAGAGTGGCTGCACCAGTTCCCATTCCCACCAACAGTGTAAGAGGGTTCCCTTTTCTCCGCATCCTCTCCAACATTTGTTGTTTCCTGCCTTGTTAATTTGCCCCATTCTCACTGGTGTGAGGTGGTATCTCATTGTGGTTTTGATTTGTATTTCCCTCACTTAATAGTTTTTAGCTGAGTGGAAGCTTAGACATTATTTCATCACCCATCCCTTCAGGAGAGAAAACTAAAGAGATTTCACAATAGTAATGGAGAAAAAGAGATAGTGAGCCACAATAAAAAGGCAAATGAAGGCAACATAAAAGTACTTAAGGAAAATGGAAGAATAATTGATATTTACTAAACTGAGGTTCTCTTTCTCTTAAGTACTAGTTTTTTAAACTATCCAAAAGAGCGTGTGTGTGAGAATGTAAAACAGTGCACCCACTTTGGAAAGTAATTTGGCAGTCCCTCAACTGCTAAATACAGATATGACCCAGCAATTCTACTCTTAAGTATACACACTATAGAACTGAATACATGTGCCCACATAAAACCTACTTGTACACTCACATTCACGGTGGCATCATTTATAATAGCAAAAAAAAAGTGGAGACAACAACCCAAGTGTCCATTGACTACAGAAAAAATCAACGAACATGGTATATCTATAAAATGGAATACTGTTTAGCAATAAAAAGCAATGAAGTATTGATACGTGTTGAACCTCCAAAACAGCAATGCTGTTTGAACCTCCAAACAGCAAGCTAAGTGAAATAAGGCAATAACAAAATACCACGTCATAATATGATCCCATCTATACAAAAGGTCCAAAATAGGTAAATTTATAGAGACAGACAGTAGGTTAGTGGTTGCCAGGAGGCTAGGGGCAGGAGGAAATGGATGGAGAAATGAGGAGTGATGGATAATGGATGGAAGGTTTCTTGGGGGGGATGAAAACGTTTCTAAAATTAGATTATAGAGGATGGTTGTGCAATTTTACAAATATGCTAAAAAACTACTTTAAACAGGTGAACTTTGTAACACTAAACTGTATCTCAACAC
This sequence comes from Canis lupus familiaris, assembly GCF_011100685.1. Lineage (NCBI taxonomy): Eukaryota > Metazoa > Chordata > Mammalia > Carnivora > Canidae > Canis > Canis lupus. The sequence continues at coordinate 13,361,476 of NC_049231.1, forward strand.
GCCTTCTGCTAGAAGAGTCACTCACCACCAGCAGGGGGGGCTAACACAATAGCTTTACCCAGTCTCTGCTCCCAGTTCTGTTTCCTGGGAGGACAGAAAAAGAATTATGTCCAAATTCAGAGAAAATAAAGGATAGATGACTTTTTTTCATCTTTAATTATCCCATCAAAGTAATATGAGTTGATATGAATATTAGCCTCTTTAAAAGAAACCCATACCGACACACTTACATACCCCAGCTTCTCAACTGCATGGTGTTCTCTGCAACATGTCTAGATAGAACAGAACAGACCATGACGTCTGACCCAATCCTTCGATGCCCCTTCCCTATCCCTTGCTTTTAAGGCAGTCTGTGAAATCCAGAAGAAAACTCGAGTTAGTGTAACTACCTATAAAACATCTTCACCGTTACTGACTATATACATGTACCTGCTGTCTTGGCTCGAGCTGTATATCATTGTGGTGCTTAGGGTGTGAGTACAAAATAAATTTTACCCTTTTTGTTGTGCTCCAGGCTGAGAAGTTTGTGAACGTGCATTCATTTACTTAAGAAATTGTATTGCGTATCTACTATAAGCCAGACAGTAGTGGCGGGGGGCAGGGGAGGCAGGTATAGAAACTGTCCTCCTGTGGCTTATGCTCATGTGAAGGAAAAGTGATATGGAGCAAACATACAAATAAAATGCAATCCTAAGTTGGTATAAGTACTTGGAAGTAAAAGCACAAGGTCATCAGAGAAATGATAACCAAGGGTCTAATCTAGATTGGGTCATCAAGGAGGACCTCTAAGGTGGTATCAGCTACCCTGACAATAAAGGAGCAAAAGTTCTAGGCAAATGAAATAGTATTATGGGAGACCTGAATTTAGAAAAACCTTGAAGGAGCTTCAAGAAGGCCTGGGGGCTGGAACACAATGGGCTGACGGGAAATGGTGCCAGCCTGAGGCTGGAGAGTAGGACAAGGGCCAGGTCCCATCACACCCCATAGGCTATAGACAGTAGTCTGTATTTATACTAAATACATAGTATTTATACTATATTTATATATTTATAATTTGTATATTTATGTATTTATACTATATTTATATATTTATAGTATTTATACTATATTTATATTAAATATAACAGAGAGTCATTGAGGAACTGTAAGCACGTAAGTGGGTTATCAGAGTTGCATTTTTTTTTTATGATAGTCACACAGAGAGAGAGAGAGAGAGAGAGGCAGAGACACAGGCAGAGGGAGAAGCAGGCTCCATGCACCGGGAGACCGACGTGGGATTCGATCCCGGGTCTCCAGGATCGTGCCCTCGGCCAAAGGCAGGCGCTAAACCGCTGCACCACCCAGGGATCCCCCAGAGTTGCATTTTTAATAGACCATTCTGGCCATAAAGTGGCAGCTTGACTAAAGAGGCTCAAAGGTAGACACGGGGAAGAGCATGCTCATTTAAAGAAACCAATACTTTTGTTGTGAATGCGATGTGAGGTTGGGGCAGGTTGGGGGGTGTTGGGCAATGGGAAATTGTAAGATTATTCTAGAAAAACAATACATACTCTCTGGCCCATTTCATGGCAGGCTCCAGGATCTGCGGCATAACCCTGTGTTCACTGCAGTTCTCTCCCCACGCCAATCCCAGCTACATCCTCAAAAAAGATCAACAACTATGGAAAGTATAGCCAAGGAAACAGTAATACTGGTGGGGATTTTTTCCCCCTCTATAGGTTTAGGTAGAACCAATCCTAATACAGGAAAAAAAAAAATCAACCCACTGAACATATTTCCCAGAGAAAATTTGTCTAATTAAAAAATGTATACGTGCTTCCTAAAATTTCGGCCCTGGTTGCGCCACCTGTTAGAGTCACAATGGTGCATCAGATGAGGGTAATCAATTTTACACAGATGAGGAAAGATAATATTTCAAGCCGTTCTTTGGAATTAACTAAATTTGTATGCATGTTGTAGTGGAAAGAGCATGGAATGTAATTTCAGAGGACGTGGGGTCAGTCCCTACTCCACCACTTACCAGCTTGGTGCCTGGGCAACGTATCCAACTTCTCCAAACCTCTGGTTCCCCATCTGTAAAATGTATATGATGACAACCTCCACCTCACAGAGCGCTTGTGAACATGAAAGAGCCATGGTAAATGCTCAGTGGTTTTCCTTCCAGATCTTTATGGTAAGAATGTACCTCCAAAAATGTAATCAAGTTCCTCCGAATAAACTTCTATACAACAAACTTCTATAGAAATCATTCTAGAGAACTGCACTCTAATAACATTTTAGTATGATTGACCATGTAAATCTAATTCAAGAAGTTGAAGCATTTGGGGTCATTTTTTTTGCATTAAAAAAGGGGGAAACATGGGATCCCTGGGTGGTGCAGCGGTTTGGCGCCTGCCTTTGGCCCAGGGCGTGATCCTGGAGACCCGGGATCAAATCCCACGTCGGGCCCCTGGTGCATGGAGCCTGCTTCCCCCTCTGCCTGCGTCTCTGCCTCTCTCTCTCCTCTCTGTGCATTCTCATGAATAAATAAATAAAATCTTAAAAAAAAAGGGGGGGGGGAAACAACTACTAAAGCAACTGGATATAAATTTTCAATATTGTAGAAGCACTCCATAGCGCTCCATATCTGGAAAATAGAGACACCTGAAATACATGGGATGGACAAAATGAAGGAATGATACTTCGTTTCTAAAGAATGAGACCATTAAACTTCTAACAAACAAGTTATATCTTGGAAACAAATAATCACCTTAAGAGAATTATGAAAGTACATTCAACATCCTAGGTCCATCAAGTCACTCATTATATGACCTTAGAAAAGCCCCTTAACCTTTGCAAATTTCAATTTCCTCACATAAAATGGAGATAACTAGCATCTAACTCATAGATTTACTGTGAAGGTCAGATAAATTCAGCACTTCTGCTTGACAGTGCCGGGCTCACGTAGGTGCTAAATAAATGTCAGTTGTTTTTTGTCTCAATTCCTAAAAGTCTGCTTTTGGTCTTTCTCAGAGTATTTTTGGAGTGCGCTATTTATCTCACATTTTCAAGTGGATTAAATGACTTCTATTGTTATTTCAAAAAGCTTAAGCGAATCATTCCAAGTAGACTCTGTTCCCGTCACTCCATCAAAATTGCTCTTATGAAAATTATTAATGACCTGCGCCGTGCTGAACTCCATAGACAGTTCTCTCTCTTCTTCTTCAATCTATTAGGAGCATATTTTACTGTTAATCATGCATTCCCATCTGAAATGTTTTATTCTCTTGGCTGCCAGGACACATCTTTCTCCTGACTTTCCTCCTCCCTCGCTGACCTTCACTGGAAATGTTTCTGTGTCCCAGTCTCTACAGTTGACCTGTTACAGGGTAGACTTCAGAGTATTTCAAGTCGGGTCTTGGATCTCTTCTCTTTTCTATCTGCACTCACTCCCTTAATAATCTCAAAAAGTCTTGTGGTTTTTAATACCTCCTTTCTTCTGACTACTATCAATTTTAAGTTTCCAGCCTAGAGTCTCTGGATGCCAGACATATATATACAACTACACATTCAGTACTTCCATCTAGACATATACTATCCTCTCAAAGTTAACATGTTCAATTTCAACCTCCTCCGTCCCCCAAACCTTTTCTTCCCACAGCCTCTCCATCTCAATCAATGGCAACTTCAATCCGTCCAGTTGCTCAGGTCAAAAACCCTAAATTCTTCCCTGATTCCTCCCTCCTTCTCACAAAGCCCACATCCAATCCATCAGTAAGTTCAGTCAGCTGTACTCTCAACATATCCAGGAGGCAACCCCTAATCCTGTCCCTTGTCATCACCTCCCTGCTACCACCCTGGCCCAAGCCATCACTTGGGCTACAACAGCCTTGCCTTTTCATTTAGCTCTCCTCATAAATCATCTTTTCCCCACCTAGCAGACAAAATCATTCTTTTAAATGTAAATGACACCAAATGGCTCCTCGGCTCAAACCCTCCAGTGGCTCTCACCTCACTCGGAGTAAAAGCCAGAGTCCTTGCAATGACCCTTCCCTCTTCAGTGTCCTCTGGCTGCCCTAGCCTCCCTCCTGCACTCAAACATGGCAGGCCTGCTCCTGCCCATTCGTGGCCCTTTGCCTTTGTTATCTTTTCTGCCTGGAAAGGTCCTCCACGCAGAGGTCTGCAAGTCCCAGTTCCCACTTCCTTCAGGTCTTTGCTTCCACGTCCCCTCTCTGTGAGCCCTGCCCTGGCCCCTCTACCTTCAAATTGCATCCACCCTCCTTGCTCACACACCTCCTAGCTCCCCATCCCTGCTTTATTTTAGCTAATTACCTCCCGCTTCCCTATATATTTCAGTGATGTATTTGTTAATTGTCTCTCTAGAATGTAAACTCTCTGGAATGTAAAAGGGCAAGAATTTTGGTCTGTTTTGTTTGTTTGCTGTGTCTCCAAAACCAAGAGCAACATCGTGCCTTAGCAGGCACTTAGCAACTATTGGTTGAATAAGTGAACATGATGAAGGGGTAGGTTTCCTAGGCCAAGAAAAGATGTTAATTAACCTCCTAAATATAATTAAAGCCTTAAGGCTTTTGGCACTTACGTAGATCAGTTTTAAATTTTAAAAACTTGCTTACGAAACAAAATCTAGTGTAGCACACATAACAGTTGGTCCCTTCGCATCCAGTAGTCTGTGTGTGGGGTGTGTGTGGGGTGTGTGTCTGCGTCTGTATTTGTGTCTGTGTATACATATACGTACGTAAATATATATCACCCACTAGGCAAACACATTCCTTTTATAGTACCTCACTAAGTGTAGTGTATACATCAAACTAGAATTTAAGACTTAGCAATCCGCTGCTGCTCTTTTTCTTCCACCAATCTTGCTTCTCTTTGAGGGTAACAGCGATTACTCACAAAGCAGCCCCTTTTTGGAAGGATAGTTAATGTATAAGAATCTAAATTAGAAGTCAGGGAGCAGCTTCCCCTCCTTCAGGAGAGTCCTCAACAGAGTGAAAATAATCTACTACTTCTTTCTAGAACCCAAGCGAAATAGCCAAGAGGGAAGGAAGTCACAGGGCAGGCGAAATTCCCTTACAAGCTCTTTATTAATCACATTTTTTTTTATTTTCAGGTTTGCTTTTTGTTTTTACTACCATCTAGTACTTCAAAAAATTCTGATCTTAAAAAAAAAAAATTCTGATCTTCATAAGAAGCTATCCTGGAGCTCTGGCCCATAAACCAGCATAAGATCCTATGTTCTTCTAGTATCAGTGAAATATTATTATTAGAATAAAGGTTTTCTTTCACTCTTCTAACTCTACCAGTTAAAGAAGTGCTCCTTTTAATACTCTTTCATCATACACTTTTTAAATTATTTCTGTCGTCTTATCCATATTACATAAAATAAAGATTGTACATTTTAAATGGCTTTTAGTGAAAAAACTTTACGTATTTCAGCAGTTTCCAAGGAAAGAATAATTTTTTTTAAGTGTATATATTTTCCATTTGCGCTGCATAACAAGCTAAGTTGTTATTTATTTATTTTCTTCTCAAAGTAGTCTCTTCTTTGGGATTTCTCTCCATTTCCAAGGTCGGTAATATTCACTTTTTTTTTCTTTGTAACTAATACACCTATTCCTCGAAAAGAAGAAGACTTGCCAGATTTTTGCCACATGTTCTGTTTGGGGCGATGATCACAGGCTCTCAGTGTGAAGGTTGAAAGCATTTGGAATGGAAGAAAAGCATGTTGTCCAGTGTTTTGAATTTCATGGAAAAATACGACCTGTTCCGACATTTTATATATAGACAAATCCACAGCACAAAACAACGTTAGAAGTCAACATTTGTGTCAATTAACAATTGACTGTCCATTGTGACTGGGCACTAGAGTGGTCACTATAGATTTTTTTTAACACTCTGTAGAAAACATCAGTCTTGTTCTTGAAAGATTTCAATTTAATAAGTATCTAAGGAAGTTCAGCGATGTAACAGAGTTACCCATCTTCATGCTGAAGACAACACACACACCTCTTACAACCCTCAAAGCAGCCAGAAAAGTAAGGTGTAAAAACCCCATTTATCAATAGGATTCCTTGCTCCATTTTCAACGTCCCCTTGCCGCTAGGAAGAACTTGCAACTAACAGGCCTTCACCGCAATGATATGGCTTCATAAGCCATGGAAAAATAAAAAGAGAGAGGGAAAAAAATTGCCTAAATTTAAAAAGGCAGATGAAAAGTAAAACTGTACCCCCACTAACTGAGAAGGAGAATCATTGAATTAATATTCAGTGTCTGCTTCATCTTCCATGAGAAGGAGGACGGCTCAACAAGTTAATGATATAAAAACCATTCTAAGGAATGGAGCTTGTTTTTGCCTGTGATTTTATTTTATTCTTTCATTGGTAAATCTTGCTTCCCGAAAAGATCATTCATGGCACTCAGGTCAGTTTGTAAACAAATGTTTGTGTGTGTCTGTTTTTAATCACCGTCTGTGACTCCCACTAGGCCACTAGCTTCAGGAGGCCAGATTTCTGGTCTACTCTCCCTGTATCGCCAGTGCCAAACACAGTGCCAAGCCCAGAGTACGTTCTCAATAAATATTTATTCAACAAATAAATAATTGTGCCTTTTATGGCCCTCCATGCCCGGCATACTTGAATCGGTAACAGCGGTTAATAAATTCTTACTGAATTGCATTAAGAGGATAGTCTTGAGGGAGGTGGTTCTGGAATTACAAATTGATTCATTAAAACACTGAAATAATAATTGGAAGTCATTTGTAACTTCCCTTCAGGCGTGTGCTTAATTTGACATAATTTTGTTAAACCGAATTCCGGTTATAGTTTTCTTTTCTGTTCATGCCCTAAATTATTAAATGCATTTCTTTTCAGCAAAACACACAAGTCAGACTCTCCTCTCCCTTGGATAAATTATTCCTTCAGGTATTCAAAATTATTAGAGGGTGTGCTTACATCAAATCTCCAGCGATTAGTAATTAGTCGTGGTGTTGAAAAACTAGGAGTATTTAAATGTAGATAGAGAGTATTCTCAACCAACCAGGTACTAGTTGCCTCATTGCCATATTTCTTCTGAATATCCCTCCTGGATAAGTAAGTGAAGAAAACCTTGTTTCCAACCATGTAGATGAAGCCTTGGTGTCCCACAGACACCTGCTTCGTGACAACTATGACGAACCCGTCCACGGACACAGAATGCCCACAGTATCTGATACTGTGCCTCCCCACCATCCTGGCAGCAGCCTCTCTTGGCTTCTTTCCCGTGCTTTATTTTAACTGCTCCTTTTTGGTTTCTGCTCCCTCCTCTTCCTGACTTCTCCTCTATGGGTGAATGGTCCTCAGATTTGTTTCCTCTCTCCCTTCAGTCTGGGAAGCAGCATAAAGTCGGGCCTGACGACATAGGTTTAGAGTCAGCCTGCTTGAGGCAAAATCCCAGATCTAACACTTTCTAGCTGGGTGACCTTGGGCCTCAGTTTCCTCATCTACCCAGCGGGAGTTTCTATAAAGTGAGGATGTTAACAGTATCTCTCTCATTGGGTTGTTGTGAAGATTCAATGAGACAGTAGCTATAAAATGCTCAGAACAGTTCCCAACGAGTAGTTAGTGCTCAACAAATGTTAGCTATTTATCTACCATCTCCCTCCTTAATTTCATCAGTCCCTACACTTAGATCCATCATCTTTCAATATCAGTATCAACCAGGACCACCTCATGAACCAAATTCTTAGACGTAAGACATCTACCCCTGCCCTCTCTCTGAGGCACCACCAGCCTGAATACCCAACTGAGTCTTGAGTCGCTCAAACTCAACAGAACCAGATGTGGACTCTTCTTCCCCAAGTCTGCTCGTTTTTAAGTAGCATGACCCTTCTTCCAAACAACCAACTTGGAAACTTCTCTGTGGTTGCATTCTAGTCAGCATGCTGGCACATAACGGTGCTCAGCAAGCACACACCGAGTCAATGGTCTTTCAGCCACCTTCTCCCTTCAGTGCGCCACCCACCCCGCTGCCCTAGTAAGCCTCCTAAGGAATAGTCTTTCACCTCACATCTTGTATTCGTCTTGTAACTGACTCATCAAACAAGCATTTATAGAAACTATGTTATGGCCCAATAATATAAAAAGGATTAAGAAGAGAGACATTTTATAAGAATAAATATTAAGACAGGTTATTAGGGTAATAGATGAAGCTTAGTAACATCCAAAAAAATCAAGGGAGGGGGATATTTATACCTTCAAAATGCATCAAACTTCAGTCACACTGTGACTTGGAAAAGCTCAAGTACCATAAAGAACTTCAGAAAAAAAAATGTACCAAAAATATTTGCCCCCATAATTGGTCAGGACACCAAGGCAGTGCCTGAGTTTTTGTTTTTTAGAGCCCTGCATCCATCCAGTCTACCATCGGGAGAACGCACTACAGAGAGGCCATTGTGTCAAGCCTGTGATCAAGAATCTATGTCTGGCTGAAATCAAAGAGTCCACATCAAGAAAGATTTGAAGCTGCAAAGGTCCACGTTAAGAGTCAGCACCTTTCATGATTTTGGAAACTTTTCTCAACTGCAAACTCAATATATCCAAAGTTAAATTTACAACCTTCTTTTCAAAGCCTGCTCCCTTTCCAGGGCTTAAAAGCATGGCGTTAGAGTCCAGGAGACCACAGATTCAACGTCAACTCTGCCACTTATTGGCAGAGTGACTTTGGAAAGTTACTTAGTTTCTCCGAGCCCCATTTTCCTTATTTGTTTAAGAGGGTAACTATATTTACCTCCAGGTTGAGAGGAATGAATGAGTAAAAGAATGTGCTTAAGTCACCCAGCATAGCACCTGGCACAAATAAGGACTCAAGAATGGTAACCATATTTTGCAGTCAATAATCAGCATCTACCCAGCCTCCCAGGCCAGAGACACCAGAGGTGTTACTGCTGTGCTGTTCCCTGGAGTCACCCAATCACCAAGTTCTGCCAATTGTGCCCCCAGAAGATTCCAGAAATCTAAGATCCGCCTCCTCCCCACGCCCACCTCTAATACGCTGACTGCTGCCTCCTGCTCAGCTCTGCAGACGCCAATCAGGACTAACTCCTTACTCTTGCTCCTACCTCTCATCTCTGACTTCTCCAACAGGACCCTGTAGAGACACCACTGTTCTCTTTTCCCAGAGATGAAATAGGACGATGTCATTCCCCTGCAGTAATGGGCCTGGGCCCCTAGTTGCAAAGATCAAGCCTGAGCTTAGGAAGATGGTATTTAGTACCCATTCTCACAATCCCCCTGCCTCGGTGCGTCTCTCCAGCTTTACCTTCTGCTGGTCTCCCAAGCTTCACGTGTATTCACCCTAAGCTGGAGCCGCCCTAATCATCACCTACAGACTACATTTGGTCCCCATCCGGCTCCCAAGGATATCCTTCTACTCCTCTTCACTTCACAAATTCCTGGTGCCCTTGTCTAGGAAGGCTTTCTCACTTAGTTGTTCCTCCTTTTTCACCCTAACTGCATTTTTCCCATCTCTGGATTTTACATACTGCATTTTAATGATCTGTTCTCCGTATCTGTCTTCTCAACTTAATAGTAAATCACTTGAAAGCGGGCGCCATATGTATTTATCCCCCATTCCCGGATCTGGGCATCTCTCCATACGCAAGAGTTGCTTTTGATTAAATACATTCTAATTAAAACTGGGAACTGAGGCTTTACTACAACTGAAAACCGAGGTATGCTGAATGAAACCCAGGCTGCTTCACTAGCAAATATTCCCTATCAAGGTGAACTCAAAATTTCATGATATATTTCTACTCTCATGTGAAACCACAGTAAACGTTCAAAGTACTCAAGTCATTAGCAAAAGAAAAAAAAAAGTGAAAGACCCATTTGCTACTTCCTATTCTACCGTCTCTATAGAGTCGAACAGACTTTGTTAAGGGGACAACTCGACAACTCTTGAAGAGTTCAGTGATTCTTACCTTCTAATCATGGAAAGTCCCCTATCATTGCCATATATTAAGTGCTTATTGCATGTCAAGCCCTGTAATGCATTAGCCCTTGTTCTGCTAAGGGGTCTACTATTTATTTGTCCTCACCTTGCAGATGAGAAACTGGGCTTCGGGGATGAAGCTGCTCCAAGCCCTACAGGTGGTAAATGACGGAGCAGGGACTTGAAGCCTAGTCTGTGAGAACCCCAAACTCAGACTGCACTGCTGTGCCACGCTGCCCTTCCCCTGTGACCCAACCAATGGCCCTCATGCTATTCACCCTCTCCCAGCAATCTTGAGGGGAAGTTAGGAAGAAAATGGGAGTGGGAAAAACAGAGAGACCGTAAACAAAGGAGAGTGAAGGTTAATAAGGAAATGAAAGGGATCAACTCTTAGAAAATAACTGTTTCTTGAAACTGCAAAGAGAGTTCTTTCTGCCAAGTACTGATCTAACAATCTAGGCAAAAGAAGAAAAATCTATGAAACTTAAAATTAAAATGTTAGCCCTAGTTAAAGAAAAATTAAAACAAACAGGCTCATTTTATTAATCCACAAACCTAACAACACTCAACAAAAGGTTTCTGTAAATTTTAATTGCAGCAATCTGGACAATGTTTTATTATGACTCATTTACTTGAACCACAATGTTTGTGCAATATATTTTGCCCCGCTTTATGGGATTGTAATTGCAGTGAAATGCTACTATGCATACTCAATTAAAATACACCAGACTTATCAAAATAAAGCATTTTGGGAAACAGCATACTCTGTATTCGTTTATTTTACTTTACAAATCCTGCAAATCCATAAATTCGTTCTTCTAGGTAAGCTCCACATTTTCTTCTCCTTTTACTATTTCTGCCTAACATCTCTGGTTTTTCTTGTCCGAAATATGCTTACCATTTGTTATTTATTCTTCAGTGCTTGAGAGAACTAACTTCTAATATATAGGATGTTTTCTACTAGCCATTTCCCAAACGTATGCCCAGAACAAGAGACGTAACTTCCTGTTACGTCTCTGCAAAGGACAACATGTTCAGGGATGGCCACTCACTCACCTGAGCTACTCCCTTTCTCTTCTAAGTCTTGCTCTTGATGATATGTGTTTTTTTTTTAAGTTTTTATTTATTTATGCATGAGAGACAGAGAGAGAGAGGCAGAGACACAGGCAGAGGGAGAAGCAGGCTCCATGCAGGGAGCCCGATGCGGGACTCAATCCCTGGACCCCAGAATCATGCCCTGAGCTGAAGACAGACGCTCAACCCCCTAGCCACCAAGGTGTCCCACTGATATGGGTTCTAATATTCCTTTTTTGTCTTTCTTTTTCCCCTGAAAATTGTTTATGAAATAAATATTCCAAATATAAATATAGGTCCACAATCCCCTTGCCAAAAATGCCAGGGTCCCAGATCTTGCCAAATGCAGAATTTTGAAAGATTTAAAAACTTAACTATATTGAGAAGGAGACCCCATATATTACGTGAAACTCCCAGGGGAACCCGGGATAGCATGCTGCAATCGAGGACATCAATATTTCTACAGCAAACTGAGTGAATGTTAACAGGAAATGCAAGAAAGACTCACATCCACTCAGTTCAGATTGTGCCACCAAATTTGTTCAGAAAACCTTTCTGTTTACAGAGCTCTTAGGATTTCGGAATTGCGGATGAGGGGTTGTAGATTTCTATATACTCTAGCAACATGCCTTGGGGGAAGCAGTTCTGG